>NW_022631022.1:7254440-7689452 GCF_010015895.1 Lontra canadensis | reverse complement strand
AAAAAAAAAAAAAATAAAAAAAAAAAAAAAAAAAAAAAAAAAAGAAGTGTTCATAGGTATAAAGGGATACGCTCAAAACTGTATTTGGGAGAAAGAAAAAGGGGTGGTTCAGGCCAGGGGCAGACGAAAATGATTCACACTGGTCCATGCACTCTGTCTGTGACAGTGCATGTGGCGAGCCCTGAACACGCGAGGTCCCCTCTGTTTGTGGGGAAGCCAGGGCCACCTAAAGTCACCTCACTGGCCAAAAAGAGCCAGAGGCAAACCTGGTCGTCAACCCAGCTTCCAATCCATGAGATGAACTGGGTCTGCTTCCTGCCCCCTTTCCACCCAGGGAATGGTGGTCCCGAGTTCTTCCACCAGTCAGATGCTTTGACGAGTCAGGGGTGTAGCAGGGTCCCCGCTCTGAGTTCAAGTAGGGCTCACCCAAGGATTCAGGCAGGCCTGGAGGAGAGGGGACACTTGCTTGGGGTTATATGCAGGAGGAGTCAAGGAGGCTCCAGGAAGGAGATGTATTTTCCAAAGGGAGAATGACTCAAAATGCACCTTTTGCAAATGAGCCAGGATCAGAAGGAGGGATGATTTTGAGTGGAGCAGTGCATTCTTTCCCAGTTATCCTGTACCTCGTGGGAGAACAGCCACAATTGCATGGTTGAGTAAAAATGGAATAAAAAAGAGCAATCTCCCCAAAACCATGAGTGGCCCTTAGCAAAACCCAGGGTATGGTGTCTGCTTTGCTGCCAGCAGCCTCTGTAGTGGGAGCTGGTACCTAAGCAAGGGTACTGGCAGATACTGCAAAGCCCGAGGCCCTCTGAAGGCCAGACAGTCTCAGAGCCTTGGGAGCAGCCACCTGTGGGCATCACTAGTCAACAGGCAGCAGCAATGCCACCCCCCAACCCCCCATGGTGGGGGATGGTGGATATTAGGTCCACGCTGCTGTTTTCAGTATCAGTAGCTTCAGAACCTAACACTACTGAGAGCCACAGGGAATGTGAAAGGCAGCCAAAATGACCGGCTCACCTGAAATACACCCAGATTTTTTTAAAAAAAGATTTTATATATTATTTGACAGAAAGAGACACAGCGAGAGAGGGAACACAAGCAGGGGGAGAGGGTGAGGGGGAAGCAGGCTTCCTGCGATGCAGAGAGCCTGATGCGGGGCTTGATTCCAGGACTCTGGGTTCATGACCTGAGCTGAAGGCAGATGCCCAAAGACTGAGCCACTCAGGCACCCCATGCCCCGATGTTTAAAAGATAGTGGGGAAGGTGGGGGATTCAAGTTCTTTCCAGAACAAAATTATTTGGAGACCCTATTTTTTATTCCCAGGCAAACATGACCCAAGAAATACAAGTGACCGGTGTTAAAGAAGAAAAATAAAACTGAATGAAAACATTTCTCTCTTTTTGCTTGTGATGCAAATGCAACGCAGCATCCATTTAAAAGAAACAAAATCCATTTTTTTCTTTCCATTCCAAAATGCCAACATTTACAAATGAGTTATAGGAGTCACTTCTGGAAGGCAAAATACTCTCCATGGTTCATTTCCTCAGTCACTAAACTAATAGTCACTAAAAATAGATGAAGTTCCCAGCTAGTGCTAGCCTCTGTCAGGGATAAGTAACAACAACACTTAATTTATGCCAGACATTTTAACATAAGCAACCTCATTTAATTCTTTTGACCTTACTATGACAAGCACTATTTATTCCTACTTTAAAGACGGGAAAATCGAGGCTTTGAGAAGTTAAGTGGCTTGGCCGAGATCATCCAAATATTAAGGGACAGAACCAGGTCACACACTTGGATCCAAGTCTAGTCCAGATTCTTTTCATCCCCTACAACCATTCCCCCAAGTGGGGTACAAAGACATGGCCCTACTTTCTCCCTGCTTTCAAGAAACCCTGCTATTAACCCCTTACTGGATATGTCATTTGCAAATACCTTCTCTCACTCAGTGGGTTGCCTTTTTATTTTGTTGATGGTTTCCTTTGCTGTGGAAAAGCTTTTTAGTGCAGTCCCAATTATTTGTTTTTGCTTTTGTTTCCCTAGCCTGAGGGGACAGATTCAGAAAAATATTGTTAAGCCTGATGTCCAAGACATTACTTCCCAGATTTTTTGTTTTGTTTTGTTTTTAGAGAGTTTATGGTCTCAGGTCTTACATTTAGGTCTTTAATTCATTTTGAGTGTATTTTTGTGTATGCTGTGAGGAAGTGGTTCAGTTTCATTCTTTTGCACATAGCTGTCCAGTTTTCCCAAGGCCATTTATTGAAAAGACTGTCTTTTCCCCATTGTATATTCTGCCTTCTTTGTTGTAGATTAATTGACCACATAAGAGTGGGTTTATTTCTGGACTCTCTACCCTGTTCCATTGATCTATGTGTCTATTTTTGTGCTAGTACCACACCATATTGGAGTTAATATCCGAAATATATAAAGAACTCATGTAACTCAACACCAAAAGAACAAATAATCCAATTAAAAGTGGACAGAGAACCTAAATAGACATTTTCCCAAGGAAGACCTACAGATGGCTAAGAAACACAGGCAAAGATGCTCAACATCATTAAGCATCAGGGAAGTGCAAATTAAAACCACAATGAGATAACACTTCATATCAGTCAGAATGGCTAGTATCAAAAATAAAAGAAAAAACAAGTGTTAGCGAGGATGTGAGAGAAAGGAACCCCTGTGCAAAAATGGTATAGCCACCATGGAAAATAGCATGGAGGTTCCCCCCAAATTAAAAATAGAATTACCATAGGATTCAGTAATTCCACTACTGGGTATTTATCTGAAGAAAACAAGAACAATTATTTGAAAAGATGTATGCCCTCCTGTGTTTATTGAGGCATTATTTGCAATAGCCAATTTACGGCAGCAAGCCAAGTGTCCAGTGGCAGATGAAAGGATAAAGAAAACTTGCAGTGCACACACAAACACACACACAGAGGAATATTACTTAGCCACAAAAAGGAATGATACCTTCCTATTCGGGATGACATGGCTGGACCTAGAGGCTATTATGCTAAGTGAAGTAAGTAAGACTGAGAAAGATAAATATCATAAGATTTCACCTATCTATGCAATCTAAAAATGTAACAAATGAACAAACGGACAAAATCAGAAACAGATTCAAACACAGAGAACAAACTGCTGGTGGCAAGGAGAGAGGTAGGTGGTGGATAGGTGAAGGGGATTAAGAGGTACAAACTTCCAATAATAAAATAAAAAAGTCATCGGGATGTAAAACATAGCATCGGGAATATAATTAGTAATTTGTAACAACTCTATGGAGTGACAGATGCTAACTATACTTACTATAATGACATTTCACAGTGTATGTAATTGTCAAATCACAATGTTATAGACCTGAAACTAATGTAATATTGTTTAACTATACTTCAATTAAAAAAGAAGTCATGAGACTCAAACTCATATAAACAATCAGAAACTAGAACTTGGTGGGGCACATGGTTGCCTCAGTCGGTTAAGCGTCTGCCTTTGGCTCAGGTCATGATCCCAGAGTCCTGGGATCGAGCCCCGCATGGGGCTCCCTGCTCAGCTGGGAGCCTGCTTCTCCCTCTACCTCTGTCCCTCTCCTCTGCTCGTGTGCTCTCTCTCTCTATCACTCTCTCTCAAATAAATAAAATCGTAAAAAAAAAAAAAAAAAAAAAAACTAGAATTTGGTTATTTTTCCCCCTAGTTCCAAAAGAGGGGTACTGAAGGGAATGATACCATAATTCAGTCAGGAAGAGATCTATAAAGGTTGGAGTTGTCTGAGAGTTGTTTTAGAGAAGGAGGATTTTAATAGGCAAGCAGAGAAGAGGCAGGGCTGAGGTGAAGAGTGTTCTGAGCCGTGAGCAAGCAGCCTTTCTAAGCGGAAGCAGCACGATGAAATACAGGATAATGGCTCTGTCCAGTCATTCATTCTCTTGCAAACATCCCTGAAGCACCCGGTGTGTGCCACGCGCTTTGCTACACCGTGGAGTACACGTACCTAAGTCATGGTCTCTCCGTTGCAACGCTCCTGGCCTCCTGTGATGAGGCAGCTGAACCCCACGTGATGCCGGGGCCAGCCAAATCGTCTCGTACCATCCACAATGTAAACGCTGCAAGTTGCCAGTCCCAGTCTTGCTTGGCTTCTCCAGTTAGGCTATTTATCAGGACTGCCTCACAGAGATAAAACCTCTCAATATACAGCTAAAGGGGAAAAAAACTCAGCATGTAAAAATAAACTGCCCAAATAGTGTTCCCTTGCCACTCCATTTGGCACCCAGTGTTACTACACACAAGAGAAAGCCACGCCGCTCTGGACTGGATCGCAGAGCAGCTGTGAAGTGTGGGCACACAAAGCACCAACACAGAGACCCCTCCACTTCTGTTCTCATTGCTGCAGCCTCATCTGAACCCTGCGCTGGACATGCCACTGCAGGATACAAGGAGCAGGTCGGTGGGGGGTGCTTTTTATTTTTTATTTTTTTAAAGACTTGTTTATTTGAAAGAGAGAGAGAAAGCATGCAAGAACACATGAGCAGGAGGGGCCAAGGGAGAGAGAATCTCAGGCAGACTCCATGCTGGCACAGAGCCCAATGGAGGGCTCTATATCTCACCAGCCTGAGATCATGACCTGAGGTGAAAGCAAGAGTCCAACACTCAACAGACTGGGCCACCCAGGCCCGGGAGAGGGTGCTTTTAACCTACTCCTGGTCACCTGGCGCCATGTTGCCGTTACCACAGACCCTGTGGTGGGATGTGAGAAATGGTACTGACACACTCCTGCAAATCTCCAGCATTAAATTTCCCACCCGGCCGCTCCTTACAGCTCTATCCGACCTTGCTTCATAAGTGAAATCAACTGATAAAGCTTCCACTTCGTACCATCTATTGTGTGCCACAAACACAGGTTTTGCAAAAAGGATGAGAAGGTTCTCTGGAGACTGTGGGAACTTTCAGGATAGTTTCAAGCCCTGCAGGTTAGAAGATACATATCTGGACATACTCAAAGGGGAAACTTTCTATTTACACCTACGGGTAGGACTCCAATCCTCCTCATTCATGGATGATGCAAGCTTTGACTCTGTGGAGGTAGGTCTTGTGAGAAGTGTCCTGATTTGGTCCCCACTGGATATGCTCTCCATACTTACTGACCTATGCGGGGTGTCTACTAGATTTAACAGAACTGAACAGGCAGCCCGCTGCCAACAAATTCAAGGGGAGATCCTAGTCAACCTCCAAGTTTCAGGAGAAACGTCACCTCTTCTGGAACTTCTAGGACTCCCCTGGCAGAACAAATTATTTTCTCTTGGGACCCTCAAGTACTTTATGAGTCTTATTCAGATCTTATATTCTGAGTGGAATGGTGAGCTCCTTGACAGCAGAGACCAGTTTTGCTTCTCTTTGCAACCATTTAGTGACTGGCAGATTGTAGTTCAACTGGTAATGACTGAAAAAAAAAACACACAAAAAACTGGACATTTTTCCCCAGTTATTTCTTGCCTTGACTTGCCACATTTATGTGGGTTTTATATTTTTTAAAGGTAATCTCAATTTATATGTTTTTTTAAAAGATTTTATTTATTTATTTGACAGAGATCACAAGTAGGCAGAGAGGCAGGTGGTGGGGGCAGGGGAGAAGCAGGCTCCCTGCTGAGCAGAGAGCCCGATGTGATGCGGGCTCCATCACAGGACCCTGGGATCATGACCTGAGCCGAATGCAGAGGCTTTAACCCACTGAGCCACCCAGGCGCCCCATTTATATGTATTTTTTCAGATTTCAGATTTAGAACTGTGAACATTACTGAATATGTGTAAAGCATATGTTGGTTATAAAGTAGATGCTCGGTACATGTTAGCTGTCGAACTGGGATCATAGAGATGTTTAACTGGACACTGGCTTTATGCCTTTAAAATTCCTAGTCCTAACTATCATGCAAATATTTTTTAAAAGATGCTACATATTCTCCTGAACTCAACATAAAACAAGAACTTGCATTTTAGAGTGAGAAAGATTTCATAAACTATTTTTATAAAGTTTCAATTGCTGCACTTTGCTGGGAAAACAATGGAGGCTCAGTCAGTGTACATGTCTCACTCAAGGCCACTAAGGCAGGATGGGTCAGAAGGAGGAATCACACCCAACCAAGAAGGCCGACTCCCAATCCTGACAGTCTCAATGCCTCTCTAGTTCTTCCTTGTGGCACTCTTTTCAATTTATCCGTTTTGTTTATTCCACTGAGAACAGAACAGTTTACATACATGTATTCTCCAAAGGGGCCAGATGATGTTTGAAATTACAATAACGGTAAGCAAGCTTTTAAGTAGGGCGGTGCATTATTGAAAGCAGAAAATCATAAAACACACTGTAATCACCGGCACAATTTTAAACAAGATTGCTTTACCTGGTTTTGTTTTCTTTCCTGTTAGATATTTTCACCAGCAGGTTTCTAACAAAAAGAAGCAGGAAAAGTAGATTCTCTAGCTGGAAATTTGATAGCATTATGTTCGGCGATGAATAGAAGTATTTCTCTTATTTTGATCACACGTTGCCCACAGTATGAACTCGATAAACACTTGTTCAATCGAATTATTATTACAATAGCTTGTTGCTTTTTTTCCACACTAAGCAATAACAACTTTCATTTGTATAATGCTTTACAGCTTACAAAGCACATTCTTCATGTATTACCACTTTATTCTCACAGCAATTCCAAAAGGTAGATATTAATTTCTTCATTTTACAAATCAGGCATCAGAGGCCCAGGTAAGTTGGATAATTTTTCCAAGGTCAAAATTACTGCAAGGTGTGGGCCTGTTAGGAACACAATGACAGTTCAGAAGAAAACGGAGGTCTTTCAGGGGAAGAAGTATGGCAGAGTGGTTAAGCGGGGGCTCTGAATTCAAACTGTGTGGCTTCCAATCTTGCCTCTACTATGAACCAGCTCTGGGACCATGCACAGGGTACATAAGCATTCTGTATTCCAGTCTCCTCCTGTGGGAAACAAAAGTCACACCAGTAGCTACCTTGGAGTGTTTTAGTGAGGACGACTTGTGTAAAGTGCTTGACATTTACTGAGTACCCATCTTAAGGATTCAATAAATAGTAACCACTGTTGTTATTATGACTATTTCTTCTGTCCCAGACAAAGTATCTTAGCAGGTCCCACCATCTCTTCACCCAACAAACACATACCTGGTCTATTAGAAATTGTAGAGGAAGCTCTGTGTTAGGGGCATGAGTCTGTGCCTCAAGCACTCGAAGTGCTGGGCGTAAATCCTGGTTCTGTCCTTTATCAGATATGAGGTCATGAGCAAGTTATTGAATCTTTCTGATGGCCAATTCCCTCATCTATGAAATGGGACACTACCCCTAGACATATGAGCCTTACAGTGTTGCTGTACAGATTAAATCAAGTGAGATCTGAAGGGAAAGTACCAGGAAGTCTACAAGGTATGATACAAATGACTTCATTTATTTACCATTCGTTCACTCATTCATGTATAGACTATTAGCATCCTTGCCAATGCCAGGCACTGTACGGAACAGCAGTGACTCAAAAATGAGTTGGGAGAGCAGGGGAGACAGACACGTAAGGTGGTACATGACTGACTACACTATGATGTGAATTCAAGTGAGGTATCATTACAATGTGCCTATTACTGAAATAGATACCGTGGGGGCTACAAGAGCACTTACAAAATGTGAACACAGCCTACAATCCTGTTGGAGAGAAGACTAACATCCTCTCAACACCCACATTTAGGAACTTTGCCAGGGAAGGCAGGTGAGGACTCCATTGTGCCTGTCATCTTTCCTCCAGCACAGAAGAACACAAATCCAGAAGCCTTTTTAGCTACAGTTCCATCAGTTCCATGACACCATTGAACTCCTTGGCTCTGATTCCCAGCAATGCAGTGGTGAAGCCCACTGTCTAGGATTTGTTGTAGTTCCTTTATCTTTTTTGAATGTCTTTTTTTTTTTTAAGATTTATTTATTTTAGGGCAAGTATGCATGTACACATGTATACCAGAGAGCAGGGGAGAGGCAGAGGGAGAAAGGAAGCAACTCTTCACTGAGCAGGGAATCCAATGAGGGGCTCCATTTCAAGACCCTCAGATCATGACTTGAGTCGAAATCAAGAGTCAGATGCTTAACAGACAGTCACCCAGGCACCCTTGTAGTTCCTTTAAATAGACATTCGCTAAAGACCTACTTTGTGCCAGTAATTTTGGTAAACAAAGATAGAAAGGACATTTTGCTCAAGACCTGCGTGGAACAGTGGTTCAGTGGAGCAAACAGGTTCACATACTAATTATTTCAGAATAAGGTGCTCATGGTTGAGATATAGGTAGGCAAAGGGCTCAACATTAAAATGGAGAAAGGGAGGCTGGGGAAGGCTTCTGGGAGGAGATGACACTTTGTCTTAGTCTTAAATGGTTAAGAGTTAGCTAGATGGGGAAAAGGAGGAGGTTGACAAAAAGTGGAGAAGCACCAATGAGAGGTAGAGACTACTCTGAAAGAGTTCAGTGTTTATGCCAGTAAACCGATATACTTTCTTCTCAAATATAAACACTTGGTTTCCAAATATAATCACATTATGTCACCTACCTTTCATGGTTTGTCTTAAAAGGAGTTTTTTAAACATAACTACTATTCAAAATTATCTGTGCAGTATGTTTGATTTCAGAGTCTTCTTTTATTTTCTTCAACCAGAATACCTTGAGAAGGGAATAATTAGTGATCCGCTTTGATTCACTGTCTCCTTTGAAATAGTGCATCTACTTTACTTCTCCAATTAGATAAATAAAACATTTAGAAACCTGACTATGGGAGAATGCAAATCTAAAATCTGAGCTAGATTTCTGGTGGTCAAAGGATCATATCTCATTACAGAAGATGTTTGATATAAGTATTAACTTTCTTAAAGTGCTGATGGCATTTATTTCATCCAAAGGATGTTCATCCTGGATTAAACATCACACTAAATTACCTGAGCCTCTGCATGTATGCAGAATCAAATTCTATTTCATCCTGATAAGAAGAGTCACTAATGTGTTCCACAGCCTCTTTACTAAAACCTAGGATTATTTAAAATATTACTATGGCCTAACTGTCTTAGCTAGAGGTATAAAGAGAGGAAGGTGGGATTTTATAACATCTTATACAATATAGATTTTGCCCCAAAAAATGACTACTTATTAAGTGCCTAGTATATGCAAACATGAGACAGATGCTCATTTAATCATACCTCATTGTACTCAATCTTCCCAACCCCTCTGAGGAAACCAAAGCACAGAGGGATTAAATTGTCTTATCCAAGGTCAGGTAACTAGGACTTAGCAATGGTTGTCATGAGAAAAAAATGAGATAAAACATATGTTAAATGTCTGGCATGGTAACTCACAGCTAAGCAAAAATGGTGGCCATTGTTGTCATTAAGAAAACCGAACTCGGCTCATGTCCACCAAATGGATCACTTGAAAAATGTACTGTGTATGAACAGTGCTCTTGACTATTGGTCACAATATGACACCATTCTTGCTGTCTGCTTAGCAGGTTTGCACAGAAACTTGGCTCAGGCACCTTGTTGAGTGGCTGGTAACACAGGAAAAAGAAGTAAAGACCCTTACCATTCTGAGCCACATGGGCCCGATTCTCTCCCAACAAACCAGAACATCAAAACCCTTCTGACACTGCTGAAGTCTGCAGATGGGCACACCCATTAAAACTGTACCTGCTAATAGATTGGTATGGACACAACCCAAGGTTAATTATATGAAGGATTTTGGAAACTACAAAAACCAGGGTGACCAGCCTCCACAGCAGAGCCAATCCTATTGGACTCCTGTGTGAAAAAGGAATAGAAATTAAGTGTTCCTTTTCTTTCTATGACTGTTGGACAGAGGATGTATTAGATATTCTGTGATTACTCGCCTCTGTATGACAGAGTGATAAACAGAAATACACATCCAAAGAAACCAAGATAACTATTTTTTAAAAACCACTGTTTTCCTGAAACATTTGGATAACTGCAGGTAAAATGGGCAGCCTGGTCAGCCCTACTTTGAGTTCTGCAACTCTGGAGGAGGGGCTCAGGTGGCCCGGGGTCACATCTGACTTCAACCATGAACTTAATAGTGACTTTGCTCCAAGAACCTCATCTGTAAACTTAGGTATTAGACAAAGTCAAAATGTCCTGAAGCTCCACAGACCACAAATGCTGAGCGATACTGCCATGAGTCTTAACATAAAAAGGTCCTTCACAAAAATAAAAAAACAACACAATGGCCAAAATAAATTAAATTAAATTAATTGGGCTCACACTTACATCCCTTTCTTGGAAAGCCACAATGATAATGGTAGCATACTAAAGATTCTGAAATTCCTGCAGGCAATAGACCTATTATTGTCGCTCAAGTGATCATTTCCAAATTTAGTGGACTGTGACATGTAACACCATTAAACATCTTGGGAAACTGGTTGAATGGAATTTTAGAAATACTAAATGATCCTGAAGCTTCCCTCTGCTGCTGGACTCTACGATCCTCCAGAGAAGGGTTTCATTTTGCCATATACGTTTATGGCAGAGACACACCTGTGAACAACTTTCTCAGTTCCTCTCCCATCCAACACTTAAGGCCTCATCATCACCCACTGCTGGGTTTGGAAATGGGGGTTGTGGCGCTTGCCATATGACAGGCTGCGCTTTCTTTCCTGCAACCAGTGAGGATTGTAAAAATTTTCCTCATAAGCCCCCAAAATAAATGGAAATAATACCTTCTGTGGAAAGAGGAAGAAATTTTCTGAAACTAGGATCTGAGATCTGGATAATTCTTCCCAGTTTACAGAGCTACCTTGCTCCATTATTTCTCTCACTGCTACAAAGTCTAGATTAGTTTGGAGACCCCTTCCCACTCCAAAATTCCATGACTCCATAGAGATAAATTAAAGTTTTTTTGTTTGTTTGTTTGTTTTGTTTTTTTTTGTTTTGTTTTTTTGTTTTGTTTGTTTGTTTGTTTTTCACTTTATCATAAAATCATCAGCTATGGATACTACACTTAACAAACACGTTGCTCTTATGAAATCCCTCTGACCAAGACAGCTGCCAGGAGCAAATGCACCAGTTGTTTCCCCTGCATTCCTAAAGCCAGCCACACTGTTGGCTGAACTGCTTAGGAAGTTGGTGCTGGAGAGGCCTTTGCATTTCTTGCACGAATTTAGGCCACACATTTGTCCATCTGATTTAAAAAAACAAAACAAAACAAAAAAAACACTCCAATAGTTGTCCAGTCCACTTGGCCCGTTGGGATGGTGGATGAGATGTCTGCCCATCTTATCTAATAAGTGGGGGCAGAGATTACAGATACAAATGACTAGGAAAGATGACCCACTGACACACTAGCTTCCCCTCAAAGTCATGTTCCCCATGTTCCAGGGCACTCCTCTCATTTGGCCAGTTCTGTTCTTGGCTTGCCCATGAGCCCTGAATCACCTCCACCATCACCACATTTTAGCTGTGTGCTCTCTAGGTCTATTTCAAGGAATCCTCAGGGCACCCCTATGAGACAGACACTATTATTATCCTTTTACAAGTAGGGAAACTGAGGAACAAAGAGATTAAGGAACTTGCCCAAGATCACACAGTTGGGGAGAAGCTGAGCTGGGATTTAAGACCAAGCCATCTCTCTTCAGTCTTCATTTTAACTATCAGGTTACAGAGGCTTCATTCACCTTGTCATCAAGGTCAAGTGCAAATGTCACCTCCTTCAGAAAGCACTTTCTCAGCGTTTTCAGCCCCCCACCCCTCCTCTCCCTCTTTGCTACCCTCTCTTGCTCACCTTCTCTGCCTTAGGTTGTGTCATGCTGATTTTGGTGTGTCTGTTTCCCTCCCCCCTTTACATTTTCATTTTAATTCCCATTTGTGTATGGCTTCTAATCTGACTGTGGGCCTCCTGAGGCCAGGGAACAAATATTCCTTCTACCTCTGCTATAAGGTATAGGATTGGGTGCATGGCTCAGCCTGCTCCACAGGAACCTGCTCACAGGTGAGTTCATGGACGGCCTTACGAAGGCACTGGACCATTCTCAACCTTTCCATCCCTACCATACAAGCACACCTGGTCCCAGGAGCCAAGATCCATAAGGAAAGAATATAAGTGACCGAGAAGAGCATGTTTATTGCCCAACAATACACAAGACAGAGACTTCCAAGTACTGGCTGGTTGAAGCAACTGTGGTGCTGCTGACATGGTGTCTAGGCCTAGAATACACATGGGCAGAAGCTTCTTCCTTTGGTGAGATGTCTCTGGCTACGAAGGGGTCCAAGAAAGGAGTGAGGAGGAAGGGGAAGAAGCCATGATGGCTTTAATGATTTAATCCACGGATATACGTTGTCAGCCTGGCCTGTCTCCAGGAGCAGTGGGAACTGCCAACCCGGTAACAAGGCCCAGATTGTGTAACTGAAGGTTAAATGCAAAGCCCTCATCGGCTCTGTGTTCCCTGGGGTCCCAGCCTAAACACGGTAACTGATACGGGTACCACGTGGATGGATTTGCACATACAAACATGGAAGGTCTGCACGTAAATTGGTAGAAAGGTGCTGGGGTTTGGATTTGGCTTGGCACAGAGCACTGGCTGCAGATGGCTGGATTTTTTTAGGACATGGAAGGAGACCTGATCCTGACCAACCTCCATTTTCTTCCTCGTGTGGCCGCAAGGCTGGAGGGGTGAGAGTGGCCTGCTTGGAATTCTGAGTGTCTTTGCTTTTCTGGAAGTTTTTCAGTTGGGCTTTCTTCTTTAATGCCTTCAATTATCACAGTTCGAATGATTATATTCCCAGCACCTCCACCCAATAGCCACAGAAGTTTGGCATTTTCTGTACCGACGAGAAAATGACCTGGCAGCAGACTGAACATAAGCCTGGCTCTTTAGTTGTGTTTTTTTATTTTTTTTTTCCCCTGATGCAGCCTTTAATTTATTTTTTTCACCCTCTCTTTCTAACTGCTAGGGAAACAAGAGATTAGTGCAGATGGATGGAAATATTTTTTTCTGTCTCAGCATTTGCTGTCAGACCCAAATACTAGGAAGGTTCTCATATGTTTCCAGCAGCATGGAAATTCCCAAACCCATCTTAAGCTATAATCACCTGGCCCCAGAGGGAAGGTACAGATCAAAGCTGGCCTTTTCTGAGTTTAGCCCCTGGACATGGCTCTGAGAGTTCTATTTGAGGTTATACGGTTTTTTCCTCTTCTACTTCATCTCAGCCATCTCTGAGCTGTCCTCAACACGCTAGGACACTGTCTCGGATACCATGATATGAACGCTTGGCAACCTTAATACGTTCACCTGTCCAAACACGGGTGTTGACATTCACTAATATTCACAGCTCCCAGAAGCCATTACTGAAACACTCACTAGAAAGGATGATTTGGGTCCGAAAGGGCCTACAGTCACTCTGGGGAAACATAAGATTTGCTCAGAAGAATTGGCAACAAGGCCAAGGAATGGCAGAATGTAGGGGAGACAGGCATTCAAAGGAAATTAGGTGGTTGCAGATGACAGCGAAGACAATATAGAGATGATGCCATTTGTAGGCATGAAGAATAGATATGGTTTTAAAAGGTGGGGAGAGTATTCCTGGTATGACTAAATGCATCTCACACCCGCCATGCCTCCCACTGCCAGGACTCCTATAAATAGCGACCATACTGAGCATCAGATGATGAGATGCCTATACGTACCATCTCATTTAATTCTTATACTTCTGAAAAAGACAAAATGAGATCTATTTACACTTAGAAGCCATGCAAGCTTCCGGGGGTAAACGACTGGCCCCCACGTTGAACAGCCAATAGAGGAGAGCAGCTCTCATTCTAAAGTCTTTGTTTTCATGTCCTACAGCACTGAAGTTAGAAGCTAGAGTCTGCTTGTCTCCTGCAGGTGGTGATGGTGCAGGAGGGCCCCTGTTCATCAGAATGCAGGCAGGGGACATGGCTCACAAGGCACACAGTGTCCATGATCTCACGCAGGAATAGCAGTGATGTAGAACAGAGGAAGTGGGCAGTGGGAGCAAAGGGTTGAAAACTGCCAAGCTTGGAAGAGACCTGAAGAGGTTGATATTCATTTCCCTTAGATTTAGAGCAATGAACCACTTCTGGGTGGTGCTGGAAAGGAAGTTGGCATCCTCTGGTTTGTGGTCTCCTGGCAAAGAGGTTGTACTTATTTGTGAGGTTTCCCTTCCATTCCTCTGCTCCCTGCTCAGCTCACTTTGCCTGTGGTACCTCCCTCAGCTTCATCTGAAGCCCTTTCTGAGCATCTTAATGAAAGAGCTCTACCGAATGCTACAGAACTCAGCAGGGATGGCCCAGTTAGCTCTGCGAGTACATCCTGGGAGGCCTGGTGGGCAGGTGTGGATTTCAGCCCTGGTTAGTATGAAGAAGCTCAGATACTTATGCATTCCAACTGCAGGGACAGGGATCCCTTGATGGGGCTCTCCCGCTAGGATATTCAAGGGGAGGTTCACCAGTGGGTGGTTTCAAGTCAGAGATTTGTATCGAGTTATTCCTTACTCTCAACTTAAGGGAAGAGGAAGACAAGAAAAGCAAGGTAGGTTTAGTGCCTACTATTTCCTAGCAATGCCCTTCCCTCATTTCATATTTCCACTCCTGTAAACCGGTTAAAGTCTCTCGAAATAGGAGTTATCCCATATAACAGAGCCCATGGAGTCTTAGTAACTGGTCCACAGTCACACAGCTAGTAAGTAAGTGGTACAGTCTGGTTTGAAATAGAAGTCCATCTGACTCCCACCCCTGCAGGGCTTTCTTGCTCTGCTCAAGCCTTTCTGGAGCTACAAGGACTATTTTTGGTAATGGAAACATTAATATGCCTATCTGGATAAGATGTGGTATGGCCTCTCACCAAGGAGGATAGCCTTGGGCTAGCCGGCAGAGAAAGCCCACCTGGAACTCACCCTGGGATTCAGGTTTGGCAGGTAGAGGGTGGGGTGAGGAGGCTTTCTGGTTGCTGGAGGTTCTGCAGAGCTTCCTGGGAAAGCCCCCAACCCAAGGGAATGAGCCTCAATGGCCAAAGTGTTAAGGACCAGGGTCAGGGTCAGAGGGGAGAGTCATCCTGCCCTTTTTTTCAGTCCCATACCCTGTGCCCTCATACCTCTGTCCCAAAGGTAGAATCAAAGAGCTAGTAAAAACTCCTAGGGCCTGGGGAGTAGAAGGAAGGCAGTGCTGCCTGGTGGCAAGGGGAGGGAGGTGCAGCCAGCAGGAGTTGGGGTGCAGTGTCCCACTGGTGAATAGAGTGGCCTAAATAGTTTGCCCAAAGGACTGGGGCAAACTAGGGGAGAAGGATGGTCTCGGTCTCTAGGTACTGCAGCCCCAGCAGCAAGGGTCTCCCCAGATGTTGGTGGCCTACTAGTGCAGCTGGGAGGGCTGGTTTCAGAAGCACATGGAGTCACCTTCTGCGTGAAGCAGATACAAGGGGGCGGTAGGTAAAGGAGAGGTCCTATTTGAGATTCCTGGGATCCACATATGACATAAATTACATTGAATTATGCCACCTTATGCCACAAAGAGGTACTGCCCAGACCCAAAAGAAAGCTGCTTTTCTTCCCTTTCTCCCTGTAGCCAGCAGTCACTGAGCACCAGCTATAAACTAAGCATGGACTAGGTTCTGAGGATGCTGAGAGAACTAAAGGATGGTCCCTGGCAGTGGGTGTTTTCCACGTGGGGAGAGACAGAGAAGTGATGAGCAAGTATGACAGGAGAGGAAGTGGTGAGAGGCCCCTTTGCTCCAACCACACGCCTCCCTCTCAGAGGCTGGAACCAGCCCTCCTACCTTCAGGCAGGTCCTTCTGGTGACCAGTGGCATGGAGGCTCAAGACACCAAAGGAATAGGAGCTATGGCATTATGTGTTGAGGGACAATGGACTTCTAACTGCTGCTAAAGGCCATCAGCCCCTTTCACAACATTCTAAAGATTTTTTTTTTTTTTTTTTTTTTTTTTTTGACAGAGAGAGATCACAACATTCTAGAGCCCTCCAGGAAGAGCCGGCCCCGAGGCAGCGATCTCATCTACCAAGGTAATTCTGAGCACCAGCAAGGCACTGCTTCAACACAAGTGTTTGTCATGTTTGACTTCCCATCTTTGAGCTCATGCCCCAATCTTCCTCCCCAGCTTAACTGTTAACCCACTATCACTGAGCCTACCAGTAAGAGGACAACACTGCAAAGCATCACCCTCTGCTCACTTCCATTGCTTCGCTCACCTTCTAGGACGTCCTGACGTCCCCAGGGCCACTGGGGGTTGGGGCACAATCAAAATGCAGAATTAGGGATGGTTTCTGTCCTGTGGGCTGCAGCTCTAAATCCCATCATCAAGAAAAGTCCAAGCTGATAATTACAAGGAACAAAGAGAGTCTTCCAATGGAAGAACTTAACATATCTGAGCAGAAGAAGAACCAGCCTGACCTGAAGCCATTTTGCTTCGTTGAAAAACAAAACAATTCAATAAACACGACATCAAGGGGGAATGTGTTCTCTGGAGAATGCAGAGGCCTCCTTCATAGGGATGAAGCTATTAGGATGCAAAAAGACTTGCATTTTGAGTTCTCTGTTTGCAGCAACTCCCTCCCTCCCTCCCTCCCTCCCTTTCTGTCTTCCTCCTTCCCTCCTGGTTCCCTCCCTCCCTTTCTTTCTCCCTTCTGGAACACTAAGCCATCCTCCCTTCCTACTCAACCAGACCAACAGTTCAACTTCTCTCACGCTGTGTCCCTGCCCAATCAAGCCAGTCTCTTCCCTGTCCACACTTTAGCATTTTATATATTCGCATTAGTTTGTTAGGGCTGATGTGACAAGGTACTCAGATGGAGTGGCTTAACCCCCAGAAGCATACCGTCTCACAGTTCTGGAGGCTTAAGTCTGAGATCAAGGGGTTTGCAAGGTTGAGGACTGTGAAGTAAGGATCTGTTACAGTTTTCTCTCCTTGGCTTAAAGATGGCTATCTTCTCCCTGTGTATTCAGTTTATCTTCCCTCTATATGTTGTTATCTGAATCCAATTTTTTCCTTCTTATACAGACACTAGTCAGGTTGGATAAGGGCCTATTCATTTTAACTTAATTATCTCTTTAAAGAGCCTATCTCCACATAAGTTCTCACTCGTAGGTACTGGGGATGATGGATTTTTTGGGGTACCCAATTCAGCCCATAACAATACTCTATGGAGATAGCTTTCTGGAAGATGAGTCTTATCTCCCAGGAAGTTTGCAAGTTCTACCTACACCATTCATTTCTATTTTCACCAAACTTAATGGCTAGTTAACACAAATCATAAGTTCCATGAAAGAAGAGACTGTGTCTGTCTTATTAACCACTGTTTCCTCTTAGAATAATATCTGGCACATGGTAGGAATATATTAACTACTAGATGAATAAATGAGCAGAAAGTTACACACTGGGATTATATCTATTTGACCTTCCAGAGACCTGCCGTGCCTTTAGAGAACAATCTGATCTTGGCTTTTACTCTAAGAGGGAATGCTTCCATATTTTCAGTAAATCTGATATGTTCTAAATATGTTGTGCCAGCCATGGAAGTAAACACCCACTAGCAATCCATCAGGCAGTCAAAAATACTCTTTGCGTGTGATCGAACAGAATTCTGATTATGCCGTTCAGCTAAGGAAGTCAGTCCAGACCTGCACCAATTTTCACAGATCAAAGCCAGTGTGAGCACTTGGGACTGAGATGTGCCCTCTCTTGAGTGCAGTGATGTTTCTGCAGGCCCATGGATCTGGTGGCATACCTTTAGAATATTCTACTCACTCTTCTATCATCTCAGCACAATTGTCTTAGAAACCTCCTCAAGCAATGCAGTTCACAGAATAATTTTCCTTGCATCCAATCTGGGCCACCTCCATATAGGGCACGGATATGGATTCCAGTCAGTAGCAGGACCTGAAGTAAAAAAATCTCTCAACCCTATGGTTGCTTAAGATCTTTGCTGCCTGAATAACTGTATCTGGTGTGGGTTTTTTCCAAGAGGGTGGCACACAGTTATTGATACACACAGGCATATGTATTTATGCATGGGCAGATGAACCTATATTTGCATGTGTTTATAAATGTATGTTTTAATGGAGTGTGTTCTTTTCACCATCTACTTCATCAACCCAGCCCCAAATATTACCAGCTGGGACCGCCAAGTGAATGGAGAGTCAGTATCCACAACAGTGACGCCACCCAGCGGAGCTAGGAGAGGCAGAGACTGCTGCAGCAAAGATGTGCCCAAGTCCCGGGTTGTGTCCATTGCTGTGATGTGCTGCTCCCTCCGTCCAAAGGGACTGATGGGCCTATAATTTGTTGTTGCTGTTGTGTTGGCATACATTTGCAGACACAGACCCGTTCACAGCTCCCCTGCTGAAAGCTCCACCATCCGAGTGCCACAGGAAACAGACTTTGGCATTTTAGCGGCTCACAGACTGGGTCATCTATAAAAGTTTAATTTTCTAAAAATATTCAGTGAGGTGCTTTTCCTGAATGAGATGGTTTCTGGCTCATCAACGAATTTATGTGAGTAAATAGAAGGAGGATCGGTAAGTCAGGAATCTAATCAGCTATCATCCAGTCCATCTGGTTTAATTAGGGAGCCCCGCAGTCCGCAGGCACCTTTCAGTAAACGGCTTCAGAACCAACTCCCGTAAGAGTGGGGCTGCTTCTTAATGTGGTTTCAAATACTCGTCATCTATCTTCCCTGCCTTCACAGAGCCCCTTACCCCATTCCCGTCACAGCACTTGAGACGCATCACTGCGGGCCTCTAAAGGGCAGGCCAACGGAAGTCAGTGTAGCACAGGGAACACCACCAAACATCCCTCCATTCATCTGATAAACGTCAATTAAACAGGCATGCCGTGGTGCCCACTCTGTGCCGGGGACTGGGGGAACAACACTTGAACCAGGTCTGTCGGGGGTGACCAGTGTGTGGACAGATCGTTTCTAAACCCTGAGGCTACACTAAGAGAGTGAGGTAGCCCCAGAGAAGTTATGTGAAGAGGGTCTGAGCTGACTCTGGAAGGATACTTAGGAGCAAATATAGACAGAAGAATGAGCAAAGTTCTGGATGAATGGTTCTGAAGCATGAACCAAAACCTCCAAGCCAGTTGGAGGGTTTGTTAAAATATAGATTGCTGGGGCCCTACCCTTGGATTTTCTGACTCAAGAGGTCTAGAGAGCCAGAGAATCTCTGCTTCTAACAAGTGTCCCACTGATTCTACCACCACTGGTTCGGGGACCATATTTTGAGAATCTCAACCCAGGCTCACACTGGAATCACCTGGGAATTTCCACAGCTTACAGAACCCTGGGTTGCCTCCCTGGAGATTCTTTTTTAATTGGTTTGGTGCACAAGCTGGACATCAGGGATTTCGTGTGTTTGTATTTTAAGAATTTCAAGCTTACAGAAAAGTTACAGCATAAATAACTTTTTTTTTTTTTAACTGAACCATTTGTAAGTAATTCGACTTGGTGTCCCATCACTCCCTTTACAGTGGGGATTTTCTTCCAAACAAGAACCTTCTGTAACATAACTACCACATAACCATTAAAATCAGGAAATCCATATTGATACATTATGATCATTCAAGCTTTGCCGAATCTTAGATCATTTTTTTTTTTAATAGTAAAAGGCTCTAGTTTAAAATTACAAGTCACTTTTAGTTGTCATGTGCATTTAGCTGCCTTGATTCTGGAAAGCTTCCGTATTCTGTCCTTAGCTCTCCTGACTTTGACACTGTTGAAGATTACAAGCCAGCAACTCAGTGGAAATGTTGCTCAGTTTAGTCTGATGTATCCCCACGGTGAGATTCGGGTTCTGTATCTTGGATAAGGCTGACACAGCAGCGCTTGGTGCCTTCTCATTGTCACCTGTGAAATGGCACATGGTTTCTATTTGTCCCAATACTGATGATGTTCGCTTTGATCACTTGATTGAAGGTGGTGACTGTCCGGCTTCTCCACTATAAATTCCCTCATTTTCCTTTTGCATTTTATCAGTCCTGTTTGTAGAGTGCTTGAAATTACATAAATATCCTATTTATCTCAGACTTTCGACCAGTTCATTCAGTTACTTGTATCAGTATGAAGTCATGCTGTTTTATTTTGTTCGGATTATAACCAGTCACTACCATGATTTGTGTGAGGCTCATGGGAGCCCTCCAGTCCGGCTTGGACTCCTGGTTTTTTAACAGTCTACCAGGTGGTTCTAGTGTGCAGCTGAGCCTGAGAACCCCTTCTGTAAGACAGAGCAAAGCATCATATTCAGCAAGTCAATGAGCAGAAGGCTCAGGAACTACAAGGTTTTCTATATGGGTTGCAGGTAAGATGTAGATGGGGGGTGTCAACAAATTTCATTTTTAGGGTTCCTCCAGACTACCAGACTACCTCCTCATTATCCTCTCCAACAACATAGTCCTTTCCCGCCCTGTATGCTAGGTTGTGACTCTACACATCACGGAAAAGATGCCTCGCAATGGAAAGCAGAGATTTCAGGGTAAGGCGGTCTGAGTTCCTGTCTGGACATTCCCTAGTTGTGTCAACTTGAGCTGTGACTTGTTATGGACTGAGTGTTTGTACACCCTCCCACAAAATTTGTATACTGAAGCCCTAACTGCCAGCATGGCTCTGTTTATACAGGAAGCTTCTAGAGAAGTAAAATTAAACCCTAGACAATGGCGTCCTATCTCTACATCCTCCAGGAGCAGCCGCAAAGAAGAAGTCATGGGCACACAAAGCAAGATGATCGCCATCTACAAGTTAAAAGAAGAGGCCTCAGAATAAAACCCAGCCTGCTTGCACCTTGATCTTTTGGAATTCCCAGCCTCCAGAACTGTGAGAAATAAACTTGTGTTATCAGTCTGTGGTGCCTTTTAGGGTGGTCCTCACAAGTGAACACAGTGCTGATCTGATCTCTTTCCCACCTGTGAAATGGATACTACTAGTCCTACCCCCGGAGGTCTGTTGAAGGTCAAGGAGAAGAAAACATCAAGTACTTAGCATGGTACTGGCTTTCAGCAAATGTTTTCCAAGTGTTGGCTATTTCTCTGGCCTATAAACACACCCTGCACATTCCCGTTTCCCTGCCTTTGTCCTAACCAGTTCAGTTCCACAAGTATGATTTGAGCAAGTCCCTACTATGTGCCAGCCAGATCCTAGACCCTGGGAGTAGAGAGCGTGCAACACAGCATTGCTTCATGTCCAAAGCCAAGGGTGACGGTGCTGCCCATTGCCGGCCTAGGTTAGAAGTTGTTTTAAATTCCACTTGCAAAGGCACTGGTTCACAAAAGAAATGGGTAAAATGAGTTAAATCACAGGATTAGATACAACAGGCCTCTGCACTCCCCCTTGGTTTTATTATATCTGTATGGTAACAAAGTCTTCTCCCAGATCACTATTAATTGGCCAGGGTCCTCCACACAAATCGAGGTCTTTTTTTTTTTTTTCCCCTCCTTGATGGTCAAGAGATTTTTTTTGCCCTCCATGTTGGTGTGAGGTATGAGCTGATGCTTTTAAGCCAAAGCAACTTGAAAGCAATTAAGCGAAAATGGAAAGGCCTTGCTATGCTCCACTGAAATTCGGACATGAGGACAGAAAAATTCCTGGGCCACATGCAATCACCACTTAAAGCAAGGGTCCAACTGACTCATGCTGGAAGAAACATAGTTATGACTTTATACCTCCTCTGGGGAGAGAAACAAAGAAGTAATTTTTTTTTTTTTTTTTTTTAGAAGAATGAAGTTAGGATGAAGAAGTCAAAATGAGTTTGATAAGATATAATTGGAAGAGCCTTAGTTTTACCCAAAGTTCCCACTTCAGGATTGAAAGGATGGTCATGTTTTCGAGCAACCTTGCTCTGGCTTGGGTGTTTTCACAGAAGAACCCCTCCTCTGATCTCCTCTAACTGTCCATTTTTATCTCCCTTACTCCTTTGCCACATTTTCTTTTGGATTTAGAGTTTCTGAGTAAGTCCCCTACTAGACAGGGAGCTCGTTAAGAGAGGGATCCTTGCTGGTAGCCCCAGGACCAGCTAAGGAACGGGTATCCCTCCCAGCTCTTCATGACCCTAATGGCAGTGGGAGGCTGGACACAGCAGACGTCCAACATTCAGCCTGGGATTCAGACACACTGTGCTTTTTGCTTTCTGCTGGAAATCCCCAGTTTGCACGCTTTTTCTTAATGTCTTTGTGATTCTTTTCCTCATTCCATTGCAACCCTTACATTTTTTCTCTCCTCTTTTATCATTCTTGACCTCAGAACTAGCCTTTCTATTTATAGCCACCAAGCTCCCTCTTCTTCCTTCCTTAAAGCATTTCTGCAAACCTCTTAAAGCTCTTCTACAAATATGAATGGTGGATTAAAGACCCCGAGGAGGTGTTCACCCAGGAGTCATGTTCGCTTTCCCTGCAGCCAGTGAGAACTTTAAGGAGACACAGATATGCTCCTTCAGTTCAAAGACAGGACTTGCTCAGCCTGGACCAGCAAGAGGGTAAGGGGCTCCTGACTCTGCCCCCACCCCCACCCCCACCCCAACACTGGGAAGCCTGGGTGGGGGGCAGTGGTTTTCAAACTGGGTCCCCTGGGACTTGAAGCCTTCCTGGTGGTCAAGGAGCAGAACAAGAGCAGGAGAGAAGAGTGAAAGGGGGTCATGTCTCAATTTATGCTTCAAACACAGAAGCTCTATTCATTTATCTGCCTCACAAACTGGGGCTTCTCTAAAAGATTCCAGCAGAAAGAAAAAGGTTCCATGGCTACAACAGTTTGTGAGCCCCTGGAGTGGTGGGGAAACAGCCAGGCTGACTGGTTGAATGTGGCAAATCTTTCCTCTAAGGGCAGACTGGATTTGTATGTTGGAAAGAGTTAAAGGCCCCTTGGAGCCCAGACGGGTAAAAGGCTGGATGAGCATAAGGAATGTCACCGGAAGGTAAAACAAAGAGGACAGTAACATAACCAAACCTAGACTGGAGCTATGACATACAAGTCCTGCACATGTGTATGGGGCTTATGAAGGAGAAACTGGGAGCCCCAAACTCGCGTGTGTTACATTGCTGGAACAAGCACGTAAATTGACTTTGTAAGGAGATGGCATTCATGTCTGGAACTCATTCATTCTCCTCTTAATTGTTGCCATTGTGATTTTGCCATTATCCTCTGACCTGAGGACTCCCCAACACAGCTGACCGGCATGCACTCATTACCCCCATCTCTCTTCAGATAATACATAAGGACCTGCTTTAATTGACTTAAAGAAGCATCAAAAACAGGTGGCTTTGCAAAATCATCCCATGACTCACGGGAAATCTGGGATTAGAATGAAAAGGGCGGCTGGGCAAGAAAGGACACAAATTAAAGCCCTCTGTGTCTCAGTGGGTGGGGTCACCAAAAAAGAGGTCGGGAGGGTCATGCCAAGGAATGTCGAAGATGCTCAACTATGAGAAAATTCTGGAATCATAGGTTCACTGAATGTCAGAACAAAACGTAGGAGAACCCTGGTCCATACACTGTGCGAACCTGAGTGGGTTATGTTACTTGCCTCAAGTGACCCAGCTCGTTGGTCAAAGAGCAGGATTAAAGCTTCCGTCTCCTGTTTCAGAATCCACTGACTTTCCCCTGCCACCTGTCCAAGTCTACTCAGAGTGGCCTCTGTCTGAACCTATGGGGCCCGTGAGTGACGAGCAGGGTGGTTGGGCAGCCTTAGTCCACTGCTTGGAAAACGCTCTGATTTTTCCAGTCTGCAGCCTCAAAGTGTAGCCTGCAGTCCTCCTGTCTCACCTTCTACTAAAAATGTTCACTCTGAAACTTGTAACAGCAGTGACCTCTGACAGACTGGCACGTCCCAGCTGTTAACATTATTCTGCTTACAACAGAAGTTGCCCGCAAGACCCTTGTAGCCAGGCCCAGGGAGGAGGTGACACCACCAGGGCTGGGCCTCAAGAAGAACAAAGAGAAAAGTCACCTTGGCTCCAAGGGTCCGGGAGCTGCCAGACCCTCAGAGTTCCATCCGAACAGTTCAATCCGGCTTCCTGCCATCTCTGCCTTCTAGAACTCCGTGTTGGAGATGGGAGGCCCTTCTGCAAACCATCCCTCTCAGCAATTAGCCGATAGACGCCAGCTTACCTGGGGACCTATTTTTAGCATTCCACAGCTGTTTTGCAGGACATGGCATTTCAAACTTCTTTTAATTGATTTCACTGGGTAACACGCTGCTCCTTGAGTCCTGGAGGAAAGTCACCCGGATGAAGACCCTTTTGGACAAAGTCTGCAGGACATGGGAGGACCGACACCCCAGCCTCCACCCTGGCCCCCACAGAGCCAGCTGTGTAAGTAAGCAGGAATTCTCCCTTAGCCACCTCCGGAATCCTATAATGAGCTTGGGTCATTTCACATCCTTCCAGGCTGCTATTAAGGGAGGTGTGGTAGGAAGCACAGACTATCCCGTACCTGAACCCCAAAGCAACTCTCTCAGCCAGCTCTTTTCAATCAGGGCGCTTCACCTCTCAAGTTCCTGCTCTGTAAATTGGGGACACTCTCTGCCTCATCCCCCTCTTCCCTTTATAGTCACCAGGTGATTCTGGCCCAGAGCTCTGGGCTTTACTAAGGAAAATGTGTCACCCCGTGGGGTAGCAAGGACATTATTCACTCAGTGCTTTACTTTTGTGGCTCCTGAGTTATCAGCACCCTTTAGAGTCAAAAATCTGTGAGAAATAGGCTCTGGGACTTCAGCTCTCTAACAGGCCTCATTCGTTCACCCGTACTGAGTCTCTTCGCTGTCCCAGGCTCTCTGTATGGTGATGGGTAGGGAGAAGCCGCAAACAAGGCCCCCAGGGAGCCTAGAGATCTGTGGCAGCACTGTGTGGCTGAAATGCCAGGATAAGCTCTCATCATAGGACAACCTCTGCTCCGAGCCAGGGGGGTGAGCGGTTCAAGGCATCAGACAGTTGCCTGAAGCAGAGGAAACTCAATGCTCATGTGAGATCTGATAGGACTCAGCCAGTGAAAGTGGGTGGCTGTCCGAGGCATTAAGAAAAGACTGGGAAAGGCTGGTGAACAAGAATGAGCCTGGAGACAGCAGGCCAGAAAGGGGGGCCAGAGCCAGACTGCAGAGAGCCTCAGGGGGAGTGAGGGCAGGTGGGAGGACACTGGGATTCAGTCAGAAGAAGGGCCTGAGGAGATCACTCTTTGGGGAAAGTGGAGGAAGGAACAGCACAGGGCCCGCGAGGGCAGAGGCCCTGTGAATGCCCCTTGGAAACTGCTGCCATGGTCTGAGCCAAGAGGAATGATGTCTAAGCAAATTCCAATCTATCACACCACAGAGTGCAAAGACAGGCAGCGTGCACAAGAGAGGTCCGAACAGAGGAGTGGGCAAACCAAGCGCTGAATTCCTGTTCCTAAGTCACCCCAGCCTGCCAAGTCCCTTCCCAGGCTTTGTATGTCCTGCCACGGGCAGGACATCTTCCTGGATTTTTGTCAAGCAGGTTCTTACAGACCTTCTGGAAGGAGTCCATTTCCAGTTTGGCAAACTCCAAAGACAATCAGAAAATCAAACCCCCAGCGCTCCTTTTGAAAAGCACTGAAATACACATGGGGGATCATACCCTGGGCATGTTTGCTTTGAGTGTGTGCAATCCAGGCTGCTTTTGATGAAACCCCCTCCCCATGCGGGCTCTGCTGGATTCTGGGAGCTCGCTCACTCTCGCCCAGGAAGTAGGTATAACAACGCACATACGTGAGGACTCAGAGGATTAGCAGAGTGAATGGGTGTAAAATAACTAATTCAGTGCCAAACAAGGCACAGAGAAGGTTGACACCTCTGGCAGGGCTTCCTGATTCTTCTGTGCCTGGAACGTGTCCCTCCATTCCTTTACTGCAGCCACCACCACTGATCTACACACAGCCGCATCCCCATCTCAGCTTCAACTTCAGTTAAGAGGATGAGCAGTCTGTGAGGTTTTCTGGGGCAGAGGCCCCTTGGATCCCACAGAAACCTCCCACCTCTTCTCCTCAGCTCCAAGCAGGGCTCCGTCCTGAGAGATGACATCAGCTGGAAGGGCTCAGGTGACCGCTCCTTCTTTAAGGTACTTTCTGAACATTGAGCAATTAATCCACAGCCCAGCCCAGGGAGGCAGACAGTGGCTCACCATTGCACTAATGAGATTGCTCTATATATTTATCTGCCTTACAGGGCAGGGCTGGGCTGGTGGGGGTAGGGAGGTGGGGTGGGGGTGGGGGGACGGAAACCTCAGCCTTGGACCCTTCAGATTCTTACCCCAGTCTTCCACAAACCTCTTTCCTTTAAAGAGTCTCACCTCCCCTCTCCTCACCCCTCCAAATTCCCACCCCCAGGAAAATGGAAGCTGAATATATAGGGAACAATTCCTACTCCAGGAGAGGCGCTGTTCAGTAGAGAAATCTGAACCATTTCTGAGTCTCTGCTTTCTCATTTGAAACAATGAGGAATCCAATTAAATATCACCAAGTGTCTTCAGGCAAATGCAGATCAGAACAGAGCTTACACTGAAGATCGATTCTTTGATACCCGCCCATTCTGCTTGAGTCTGAACGGCTCAGGCCTGCCAACATCTGCAGCCAAGGTTTGAACTTGCCGTTTGACCTGCCCGGGTGGATGTCCTCTCTCACATACACCAGCTGATGATGTTGGCACAGCAGCCCGGGCCCATCCCGAAGTCCTAACTTAGATGCACAACAAGAAAGGAGGTAATGTTCTTAGGAGGAGACCCCAGACAGGCATCTAGAAGACAGACACCCCCGCCCCCCACCTTTCTCCACCTCCTCTGGAATCCCAGTCCCAGATAGCTGGGGTGACAGTGGCCTCCCCTGGGGCCAGTCCTTCCCACTTAGGAGGGAGGACACCTCCCAGCTCACCACCACCACCTGCAGCACGGTTTTCACTTTGGAAGCAATCCTCACACCTTGCCCAATGTTTTTTGTTGGGTATCAAGCCCCGAGTCTGTGCTTGGAATTTAATGTCACCTCTGCTCAGGTGGCCATATGTCCTGGGTTGCCCAGAAGAGTCTCGTTTCTGCTGGTTGTGCCAGCATCCCATATGGCTAGTGCCTACCTTCCTGCTCAAAAGTGTCCTATTTGGACAATAAATAATATGGTAACCGAGACTCTACCCAGTTATTTTCAAAATCTGTGAGAGGGAAGGAAAAAACCCCTGCAAACCCATTAATAATTAAACTGTAAAATTACTTTCCCAATTTCATGAGGACTGAATTTTTTTGCCTGGAGTCATGATTATATGTTTAGCTAGAGGCACAGGTTGAGAGGGGACAGTAAATATAACTTGCCATTGTAAGATGACAAGCAAAAACAGTATTCCGTAGCCTTTCTTTATAAAACAGATGTCAGTTGTCAGCTTAACGAAATGGTTTAACAAGAAAATTTTGTGGTAATGTTCATTTGTGCTCATTTTAAAATAGTTTTCCATGAAGTTTTCTTTCTTGAGGAAAAAAATCACACAAAGTAAAATTCATATGAAAAAACGCATGATTCAGCAGTTTTGTACAACCATCAAGACTAATTCCAAAACATTTCCATGACTCCAACAAGAAGCCCCATAGCTGTGAGCAGACAGCCTCAATTCCTGGCAACCGCTTACTTTCTGGACATTTCATATAAACAGAATCCTACATTATGTGACATCTCATGGATGGTTTCGTTCTGTGAATATCACATTTTGAAGGCTGATCCATGCTGGTGCATGTAGAAGTACATCGTTCCTTTTCCTCGCTGAGTACTGTTTCCATGTATAGATATTCTACCTTTTGTTTATCCATCATTATTCGATGGACAATGGGTTTGTTTCTACTTCTTTGCTATTATGAATAATATTGCTATGACTAGTCATATACAAGTTTCTGTGTGAACACATTTTTCTAAAATTTAATTTAAATGCAACTGGCCAACATACAATATACAATTAATTTCAGACGTAGTTGAACACATGTGTTGAATTCTCTTATGTATATACCTAGGAGTGGAAATACTGGGTCAAATGGCAGCTCTGTGTTTAACTTTTGGGGTATGACCAAATTTTTCCACAGAGGTTAAACCATTTTCCATTCACCCTAGTGAAGTGGGAGGGTTCTAATCACCCCATGTCTTCTTTAACATTGTTACTTTCCATCTGTTGCTAGCAGCAGCAGCGGCAGCAACCTAGTGGGGTGTGAAGTGGTATTTTCCTAACGAACGATGCTGAGGATCTTCTCACTTTGTCAATCTTCTTTGGAGGAATGTCTGTTTGTCTCCTTCACCCATTGTATTTGATTTGGTTGTCTTTTATTGCTGAGTAGTAGAAGTTCTTATATATTTGGGATACCAGGTCCTTAGGAGATATATGATTTGCAAATAATTTCTCCTATACTTTGGGTTGCTTTTCACTTTCTTAATATTGTCCTTTTCAGCACATAATTTTAATATGATCAAGTCTCATCAATTTTTTCTTCTGTTGCCTGTGCTTTCGGTGTTACATTTAAGAAACCATTGCCTGATCCTAAGTCATAAGATTTATACTTATCCTCCTTTCAAAGAGTTTTATAGTTTTGTCTCTTACATGTAAGTCTTTGATCCACTGTCAACTAATTTTTTGTATGTAGTGTAACGTAAAGGTCCAACTCCATTCCCTTGTATGCGGCTATCCAGTTATACCAGAAACACTCGTTCAGACCATTGTCTCTTCACTGAATTCTCTCGGCACTGAATTCTCAGCACCAAATTCTCTTGGAAAACTAGTTGACCATACGTGTAAAATTTATTTCTGGATCCTCAATTCTATTTCATTGGTTTATATGTCTGTCCTTATGCCAGGATTATCCTGTTTTGATTACTGCAGATGTGTAACAGGTTTGTTTTTAAAAGATTTTATTTGTTTTACTTCAGAGAGAGAAAGGGACAGAGACAGAGAGCATGTACAAATGAGGGGAGGGGCAAAGAGAGAGGGAGAGAAAATCTCAAGCAGGCTCCCCACCAAGTGCAGAGCCTTATGCGGGGATCGATCTCACAACCCTGAAATCATGACCTCAGCTGAAACAAAGAGTCAGACACTTAACCTACTGAGCCAGCCACGGGTCCCTGTAACAAGTTTTAAAATTGGGAAATAGGAGTCCTCCAACTTTGTTCTTTTTCAAGAATGTTCTGGCTATATTCCTTGCAATTCCATGTGAATTTTAGGATCAGTGTGTCCATTGATGTGGGGGAAAACAAAAAACAAAAAACAACAGTTGGAATTTGATAGGTATTGCACTGAATCTGTAGATTAATTTGGGGAATATTACTATCTTAACAATATTCTATCTTCAGACCCAGGAACACAGGATATCTTTATTTCAAAACTTATTTTTTTTAATAATTCCCAGTATGCAGGACAAACATTACCTTGTTTAAATGTATTCTAAGTATTACATTTAATGCTATTTTAACTGCAATTGTTTCATATTTCTGTATTTCATATGTCCAAGCAACACTTGCAAAAACAATGAGGCACTGCACACAGTACTGAGTGCTAATCCAAGCACGGTCCACGGGCTAGTAAACTGGTCTGCAAACTTGTTACTGGTTTGAGACAAGTGCAGAATTGGAGAGTAGTGTTTAGAAACTTACAGCACTTTGAAAATGGAAGTTTTGCCTGTAAAGTGTCACAATGAATGTGGTTTTCTATTTTGTAATGTCTTTTCGTAGTATTTCATTTTTTTCTGGTAACTCATTTTTGTGTTCTTTTTAAAAGAAAAACACCAGTCTACAAAAAACTAGAAAGGCGGGGGAAGAAACTAGACCTTCAGAACAGGTACCTTGAGAAGTGTTAGTTTAGACAATCTAAGCTACTTTGTTTGGGAAACGACAGGTCCTGGGGACATTTACATACATTCAGATTTGGAGGAGCAGAGAGATCACGATGGACTCCAGTGGTTTGAGCAGGATTTATGGAATAGCAGTTACAGAGTTACAGATTATAGGTGAAAAATTGGGAGAAAAACCCCAGAATCAAGTTTCCTAAGGTTTGGAAATAAAATGTGTGTAAATTCTCCTATGGTTTTTTAATCTCTCTTGTCTAATATAGGCATCTCTTTCTTTTATGATGGGTAAAAATCAGAAAGTGGATTAAAATCTTTTAATTTCCTCTTTGACTCTGAAGTTCCTTAAAGAAAGGATTTAGAATTTCAATAGCGTGATTGGTAGAATCTTCCAGTGAAGGAGAAAACGTAAATTAAGTGTCTTCTCATTTTCAAAATTAGAAAAGCTTGCTTAAGAGAAAGAGAACTAAATTAAAATGTTTGGCATTGAAAGAAATCAGAATATTTGATCAAACTGAGAAAAACTAAATCCTTCTTGAACTGTAGCACCTGTGTTTTCAAAAGCCATCCTTCTGTTTGGAAATGGGTAAAGATAATATTTTTCTCATATATGAAAAATTAATCTTATGCTGAGGCTAGGCAAGGAGTACCTTAATATGCTTTACTCAAATCAAGGGGTCCTTCAAAATCGAGAATTTACTTAAAGATTTAAATGAAACCATGGGCTCACTAGGTCTTTAAGACACAGGCTTGCTAGTGGCAATTTACGGCCCTTAGGGGCCTTGTGAAGACTTCCGTCAAGCTCACTTTGCCCAGCAACACAAGGACTTGGAGTCTTTGAAAGGCTCTGAAAGTGCTTGGATTGTTAAGCAGATCACAAGCCATGGCTGTCATTACTGACAAATTCCACGGAAAGAGTGTAATCACATGAAAAGGGACAGGATGATGCTAGCCACATGCTGTGGTCAGCTGGGGGAAATGATGCTCAGAAGAGACACTCAAGACTGAAGACTTGGGATTTTGGGATGTGAGGTCTCATTATTTCTTCCCACTCCACTCGACCGTGTTTCCCTATTGTTGGGCAATGTCACTCTCCTCTTCTATGCCTTTGTCCTAGCTGTTCCTCCTTGCCTGGAGGATGGTCTGCCCAATTATGGTTACCCAAGACAGACTCAAGGCCTATCCAAGTCTGCTCACTCCTCAAGGTCCAACTCAAATTCTCCCCCTTTTACAAAGGCTTCCTTCCCAAACAGCACTTGAGTGGTAAGAAAACCATGGGCTTTGAGGTTAACCAGAGCTGAGGTGGGCAGGTAATTACTTACCCTGAGTCACAAGACTCTTCACTGTAAAAATCCTGGGTCATAGTAAGGATTGAGGATACAAAAATGGGTGAGTATTAAAACTTTTGTTACTGCAACCATCTGTTTGGTTGGGGCCCTTCTCTCATGATAATCAAAAACACAAGAATCAGACCTATTTCCTTTAGCACTTGTATGATTTGTGCAATAATTCAGGACTTCTGGGCTTATCGCCCTGAGAGTCCCTGAGGGCCGTGAAGGTATCCCCCATCTTGGAAGCAGAGATTCAGTCAGGCAGAGAGTCCACTTATGGAACACTTGCTTTCTGAGAGGTAGTAGGCTGTTTACATTTAATTCTCAAAATGTTCCTGAGATTTTTACCTCCTGCTTACAGATGAGTAAACTGAGGCCCAGAGTCAATTGTTACTTCTGGAGGCCACACAGTTAGTGACTAGCATGTCTGGCCTTGAATTCAAGTCTTGTTTGGGCACACCAAGCTCTCTCCACACTATACACATAGTAGGTCCTCAAGCGCAAATGCTGACTGACAGACCAGCTGGATTGAACTCAGACCCTTCGTCAGATTGCAGCCTTCTCTCCCTGGCATCTTCACCTGACCTGCCGTCCACCTTGCTGTGGAAGTGTGCCCACCCACTCTGGCCCTGCTTTCACACTTGCCATGAAACTGAGCTCCAGCACAATGCTGTATAGGACCCATGTAGTCAGCAAACCATCCTTCAGGGGGCAACGAAGTGCTAAGAGTGAGAAAAAGGTGGCAGGCAGAAAGCTCAAGCATGTTTGGAGAGGCTGAAAGGGGGCCTTGGAGAGAGGAGATACTGGGGGCAAATGATAGATTACCTATCCCTAGAACCAAGTAGAAAGATTAATTCCCCTGGGAGTGGGAAAATCAGGAGCAAATACACTGGCCATCAGTCACAGCATGCTAATATCAGGGGAGTCACATTTGATGCTTCTGGAAATGAACTGATAACCTTATAGGTCAGAAGGCAATTACTTTCATTCAGCTCAGGCAACGCCTATTTTTCAACCAGTGAATGCACTGTTTGGGGACTTTTGTTGTTCTGCCTCTGTTGGAAAGAATATACAAAAGTCATAGCCAAAGGCAGAACACTTGCCTCACTGACAAACAGCCTATCGACCTCAGCAAATCCTCTGTTGCTAAACTATTAGAATTATGACTCGCTGCTTGCTTAGCAAATGCCTGCCCTCTAGATGAAGTGCTCCAGATACTGCAGCTGTCTCGGTCCCCTCCCGCCCCTCGAGGATGGTTAAGGCCACCCGAAACACTCGAAGCAAGGTACACAATGTGGTTTAATAGACACTACTACCTTAAGGGGTGCCCTACATTGATGTATTCCAGAGGCCCAGAAATCCGGATCCACACCCATCCCTCAACACTTCCACTCACTTCTCAATAAAATGCTCTTCTCTCATTCTTTCAACACACGAGAAGTGAAGGAATCATCCAGAAAGAGAGGAGTGGCAAGGGTAGAAGAAATGAAAGCATATTGTTTAAGTGCCTACTGTATGCATATCACCCAAATTTAATCCTAGTAACTTTCAGGCTGAGGTCTTCTCTTTGTACTATTTTGTGTAATCCACATGCCATACAATTCAGCATTTTAAAGTGTACAAACCAGGGACACCTGGGTGGCTCAGTTGGTTAAGTGTCTGCCTTTGGCTCAGGTCATGATCCTAGGGCCCTGGGACAGAGTCCCACATGGGGCTCCCTGCTCGGCGGGGAGCCTGCTTCTCCCTCTCCCTGCCCCCATCCCCTCTCAAGCTCTCTCTCTCCCTCTCTCTCTCTCAAATACATAAAATCTTTTTTAAAAAATACAAAAATAAAAATAAATTAAGTGTATAATTCAGTAGCATTTAGCAGATTCACAATGTTTGGCAACCAATCTCTGTAGTTTCAAAACATCTTCATCACCCCAGAAAAATACCCTCTCTCTCTTAGGAAATCATGCCCATTCTCCTACCTCCTCATCACTGATTGGCCTTCTGTGTCTGTGGACTGCCCTGTTCTGGATACTCAAATGAAAGGAATCACGTAATATGCGAACTTCCGTATGTGGCTTCTTCCTTCATTTGGCATAATGTTTTCAAGTTTCACCCAAGTGGTAGCAACCGTTCTTTCATGTTTGAATAATACTCCATTGTATATACATGTCACAATTTGTTTATCCATTTGTCCATTGATGGAGCGACATCTGGCCGTTATGAATGATGCTGCTACAAACATTCATGCATAAGTCTTTGTGTAGAAATGTGTTTTTGTTTCTCTTGGGTATATACATAAGAGTGGAATTGCTGTGTTAAGCCTGCTATAACATGGGGAAACTGAGGCTAAGAGAGAAGGCACCCTGCCGGGGTCATCCATCTGATTAGTGGCAGAGCCAGGATTGGGATCCAGGTCTGTCTGGTTCTAGTCCAGCCCCTAAACCTAGAGCTTCTTGGGCTAACATTCACTGAATAATTATTTGGTAAAGTATTACTACTTTTAACCTTAACTCAAACACCCTGAGGTCATATGATTAATAACACTAATGTGAACTCGTGGAACCAAAAGTTTCATTTGGCTCATGCTGAGATCTGAGTTTTTTGTTTCCCAGGCAAATCAATAAGCAACGGACTTTATCTTGTTGGATCAAATATAACTTTTATTTTAAAAAGCTCCAATTAAGCCCTAATGCAGAGTTGATGCACTCAGAGGGCTTAATGAAATAATAAGTGAAATTTTATTTTGACAATTAATAGTATAAAAGTGTTAGAATACTTTGGAATTAGTAAGGCTTGTGTGTGATTTTCTTTTTTTATCAGCCATTGTTTAAGATATACTTGTCTTACTCTATGTTTGGGCAGTAATTCAGTTATTAAAAGATAGTAAGTGAGTGAATTTCTACTCCTGTGCTTTTTGCAGTAAATTGTGAAAATAAAAAGGAAAATATAATGGTGAGTCCTACACACTGTTAAGAAGTGGTTCAAATCCCTTCAAAGCGCATTATTCCTGGATAAGAAATGGCTGATTAAACAGCCAACACATTTGTCCTAAACATTCATCAGGAATGTAAACTGGCAAGACAGTGACTTCTGGAAGAATTTGGGTTCTCTGAATGAGGTAACAAATACTTTTAAGTGTGTATACAAAGTTGTTTCCTCACAAATCTGTATGTGAACATCCACCCACCCACACCTTGAATACCTACCAACAACATGGGCAATTTTCTTAGGCTCCCCAAAAGCAAAAACACACGGACCATTATTTTAATATGCATTTACTCAATACCTGAAGGTAGCAAACACTGGACATTTTAAAGGAGTTAAAACAAATGTATTCTCAAAATGTGATGCAGGTAGAAATCAAATTATAAACCTTAGATCTACTTAGCTAGAGTGAGTTACAGGTGACTATGTACAATTGCTTTGCATCACCAAATCTTAGGTGATCCTTGTCTATGTTATGCCTGTTAATTAAGTAATTAAGTAAATCTTTTTGAATCAGTGAGAAACAACCTTACTTGTTTTCATTGATTCAGTAACTACTGGATATTGACTGTAAAAATAGAAATTTTGTAAATGAATGGAAAGTCTAGTGCCTGTTAAGAAGACATCAGCTAAACCCAGGAGATAATAACCTGGGTTTATTCTTCCCAGAAGCAAGTGAGAAGAGAGCAGAACTTCAAGTTGACTTCTAGTCAAAGACCAAAGAACAAAACCAATAACACCGATAAATTTAGCAAGTAGAAACTTGGGTGGATGGGTGGATGGACAAAAGAAAGACCACAGAGAGAATAAAAAAGAAGTTATAATTTATTTTGAAACTACTGAGTGAGTGAGGGGTGTTTCAATGTGGGTTTTCCAGGAGATTGTAGGCATGGGTTGGAGAGGATAGGAAAGAGTATTTCTGGTCATTTTAGACATGTAAAAATTAAACTGACAAGAAATGCATATCAAAAGTCCTAAAAGCTGGGGTGCCTGGGTGGCTCAGTGGGTTAAGGCCCCTGCCTTCAGCTTAGGTGCTGATCCTGGGGTCCTGGGATCGAGCCCCGCATCGGGCTCTTTGCTGAGCAGGGAGCCTGCTTCCCTTCCTCTCTCTCTGCTTGCCTCTCTGCCTACTTGTGATCTCTGTCTGTCAAATAAATAAATAAAATCTTTAAAAAAAATCCTAAAAGTTTTAAGAGTTTTTACATCCCAGTAATACTATAACTCAGTTTTTCCGAATAAAAATGACTCCAAAGATGAAGAAAGTTAAAAGTAGTGAAGTTTTTAAAATATAAATCCCACTGTCATTGAAAACAGTAAAACATTAACTATAATGATATATAGGACCTAACAATAAAAAATAACTGAGATAAATTATTATTCAATATTAAACCTTTGATAGTAACACATTAATAAATTATAACAAATAATTTAAAAATTGGAAGAAAATCGTGGTAAGTAAATAAAATCAAGTCTTTGGACTCAAGGAGAAGCAGCTATGAGACAGTGCTCAGGGAAAGAGATGAATGTAAAAAATCTGTAAGTACTATAATGTATGCTTTTAAAATATTATTTTCTTAAACACAAGAGTTTCAAATCAGGAAGAAAAATGGATTCCTGCAGGGAGAAATGGCGCCTAGAAGGCCCACGGAATGACAGGGAGGAGAAAGCAGACAAAGAAACTTGACTGAGACAGAGAGCTCCTTCCAGCCGGGATTTAGCTACATTCATTCCTGGTTAAGGGCTGAGCTGGGCTGAAGTGAACCAACTAAGCCTCCACAAGGAAGCTAACTGCAATCCTCAGACCTTTTGCTGTGGGGAGGGCTCTTAGACCTCGGCAAGAAGCACCACAGTCCCTAAGATTTGGGGACTTAACAATTTAAGAGGCATCTCCATCTAGGGAAATAGGGAAGATACAGTAGGGGGTGGGCAGGGTGGGGCTGGGAATAAACTAAAGTCACAGTGTGATTCTAAATGCCCTACTAAAACGTTTTTATCTGAAACCACTAATTCCAGAACAAATTGGTCCACCATCTGTAAACTGGTGCTGTGGAAAAATCTTTTTGGCTGAGAAGCCGCTGTTGGATCCCTAAGCTCATGGGTTCACACAGACCAAACCTTGCAGATAAAACTAAAAACGAGGGAACGACAACAGAATCTTCTCGACGCGATGAAGCCATTCTGATCAGAATGCCTGTGTAAGCTCCTCTTACACAACCACCCCACTGCTGACCTCTCTTGCTTCTTAAAAATCTGTCTCAATCAGCTCTGGGGTGAATAAGCCATAACAGTAAATAAGGATTCCCATGCATCTCCAGGCACAACCCATTATATGCTCATGGAAAAGACTATTTGTCCCTGGCAGATTTAAACCCACTGCAACATTTCTGGCCCCTATCATGTCGGAAGAACTATGCCCCATGTGTTCATCGTTCATCCCCATGACCTCACACACTTTAGCAATTAAGTAAAATCTCTCTTTGTTCCCGAAAGGAAACAAAGGAAGGTGGTACTCACAAAGCTGCTAAGGTATACCCGGCCCGATTTTTTGAAAACTTGCATTTTACAGTAGTTTTAGACATACAGAAGAAGTGCAAAGAGAGTAGAGAGTTCCCATAGACACTTCATCCAGCTTGACCTATTATTAATATCACATATCACCATAGTAGTTATTGAAACTAAGAAATTAATGTTAATACATTACTCCTATTAACTAAACTTCAGACTTTATTCTGATTTTGCCAGTTTTTGCACAAATGTCTCTTCTTCTTTCCAGGATCCATTCCACATTGCCTTCAGTTATTCATATCTGCTTATTTTTTTTTCTTTCTCTTTTTTTTCCCCCCCAATCAGTGACAGTTTCTCAGTCTCTCGTGGTTTTACATGACCTTGACATTTGAACAGTCTCTCAGTCTGGGTTTGTCTGATGCTCCCTAATGATGAGACTGAGGTTATGGATTTGGGGGAAGAAAAAGAAAAAGCTCAGAGATAAAGAACCCTTCTTAGCACATCTTCTCATAGTTTCTCACTGGTGGTGGTAAACTTGATCACTTGTCTCAGGTGGTGTCTGCCAAGTTTCTACACAACCTGACTTCACTGTCACACAGAGTTGCCAGATTCAGCACACAGAAACACAGGACATCAAATGAGACATACCAATACTAAAAAATGATGTTTTTATTTAAAATTCAGATTTAATGGGGCCTCTGTGTTTTATCAGGCAGCTCTACTTTCAGAAGTAAATACCCCCCAAAAGAAAGTCATTATTATTTATTGAGCCCCTACCTTGTCCATGGGACTCTCCTCACCCCATTTTCCACAGGCATCCCTTCCCCAAAAGTCTGCAGTGTAGACAGGAATCCTATTTAATGCTTAAACCAGTAATCCTCAAACTCTGAAAGTATCCACTATGATCCACTGGAGGCCTGGGCTCTACTACCAGAGTTTCTGACACAGGTAAAAGAGCTCTATAACCTTGGCATCACAAATCTGCCATTCCAACTCAGGTCAGGTGGGTGTTGATGGACACAACACACTTTCAATATATGTATGACTCTTATATATGAATGGGAACCAGACCCTTCTGCCCCCTGCAAGTAGGACCGCTCTCTTCCTTAGGGAGAGTGGAAGACCAGGCCTCAATCTAGAAGGGGAGCTACAGGAGAACAGTTTCACTCCCCCCATTGCTGTCACAGGTGTTGAGAAGGTGCAAGCTTATCTCACCAGCACCTTCCCACCTGCTGACATAGCTTTTCCCACAATTAGAGTCCCTGATACCATGGAATTGGTCAGACAGCCACCCCCACTGTTGTGGAGATGCAGAGGGATGATATATGTCTGGAAATCAGAAGGCAGTGTTTCACAGAAAAAAATATGGTAGGGACTAAGGAAATCAAAACTCTGTGCTGCCAGAAAAGTCTACTTTGGGCTGGTTTGGGTACCTAATCTTTTTTTTTTTTAATTTATTTTGAGAGAGGGAAAGAGAAAGTGAGCAAGCACAAAGGGGCAGAGGAAGAGGGAGAGCAGCAGACTCCCTGCTGAGTGTGGAGCCTCACATGAGCCGATCTCACAATCCTGAGATCATGACCTGAGCAGAAATCAAGAGTAAGACGCTGAGCGACTGAGCCACCCAGGCACCCCTGAGTACCTAAGTAACACTTAAACACTGCCCCACTGTCTGGACAAGAAAAGGCTTTCTTGGAACCAAACCAAAACTCTTTCAAGGGTTTTAGCAGAAAGTGGTCCATACATTGGAGGCATCCCACCCACCTATCCTCTCTAGTTACTGAACTAGTATAAAATGGAAGGCATGAGATTCTGGTCAAGCTCTTCTGCAATGCTTACCTATCCTTGGGATATGATGAAGTATTCGGTTACCTACAATACTCTCACTACATTAAGCCCAGCTCTTGGATAGTGATAACTTTTCTAAGTTGAAAAATCACACTGCAGGTCTTTGAAAATGGCTGGTCTATGCATACTTCTACCATATGCCAAGCATCATATCAGGCGCTCTATACCCAGGATCTCATTAATCTACACATTACTGTGAGGAAGGTATTAAGGATCCCCTTTCACAGACTATCTAAGTAACTTCTAAAACAAGTTATAAACCTGAAATCTAGCTTTAGTGTTTTAAACATGCCTTTAAATCAATAACCCATTTAATTTTCATTTGACCTGGTTCAAGTGTTTCCAAAGAACCTAACTTCAGTCTCTTAAACCACCAGGAAGAGCATTTGGTATTCTTAACTAAGCCACAACAAACAGCGCTACCAGTAGGCTGGTTAGAATGACCACTTAGAGGTTGGATCTTTGTATAACAATAACAGCAAAAATGATAAAACACTTTTCTCTATAATACTCCTCTCGACAAAGTTTTCAAAAGGAAGTATCTAAAAATCCTAAAACCCATAAAGGGGGGAAAAAAACCTTAGTGTTACCCTCATCTTTTTTAAGCCTACCAGAAGCACTTGGTAACACTTTAGGTTAACAAAGTAATCGATCTGCCGAGGTGGGGGGTAGAAATCTGACATTTTGGGCAAGTCTGGACTGTCCCAATAGCTTTATTTCTAAAAGCCACCTTGGAGAAAGAGAGGCCACTAAGAGTGGTTATCTAGCCTGCTTGGCACTATTTGTTTTTGAGCTGCAAATCAGAACAAAGGGAACAGAATGCAACATCACCAATCGTGATAGGGAAGGACTAAGTTCTCTCATAATTTCTTCTTTATATCCTAAGGATTTCAATGACTGCAAGACTTCTAGTCTTTCAGTGTGAGGGCGTCTTAACCTCCTATCCCTATTCTTGGCCCGCTTCATGTCAGGATCACGGTTTCTACACTCCATCATTCCTGGGCTATAATCATACCAGTTTCCAGGCAGAAGGATGGGACTCCATACTGTCAAACACTCCTGAAAAGACAGAAAGATAAGATCCCCCAAACGCAGGAAGAGACAGAGGTACACACAAGAGAAGCGGATATACCCCATTCTCCCAGGGCTCATGAAATGGTGCTCAGAGAAAGCTCAGCAGGTGAGATTGTGATTAGAATGAAGACATCTCAACACACGTCTTATTTTGGGTCCATCCATGCCCTGGTCCATTGTAACCACAGGCCTGAATGAACTCACAGGCCTCCTTGAGGAAGCCAACTTGATCACCCTTTTGAAGACCCTTCGTTTTAACAAGTGTGGTTATTCCATCGGGCACTGGGGTGTCAGGGGCCAGAAGCTTTAAAAAGGGAAAGAAAGAGAAGAAAATCAGGAAGTGGTGTAACAAAGGCCTAATTATAAGGGAGGAGTATCTCTCTATAGACAGGTCACTGGAAGGATGCCAAGGGCTCTCGCCACATAAAGGAAAAGATGGTTATAAAAAGATTTTTTAAAAAAAGAAAGAAGAAGAAGAAAGAGGCATGGCAGTGGAGACTGCGAGGGGGAGGGGCAGAGAATAGGGAAATGAATAAGAATAATGACTTAAAAGCTTTTTTTTTTTCTGGTTCTCTGCTTCTCTTTCTGCAGATGCTCAGCTGAGCCAGTGCAGCTGGCTCCCTGACAAATGTGGAAAAATCAGCCAATTTGAGCTGGTTGTTAGCAGTCCCGGCACAGAGGCTCAAATAAATGAAGGGCTGCCTCAGGTGTGGTGGCAGATCTTCCAGAGCCCTTGCTGAGTCTCCCCAGGGCCGGCCTTCTGGCCCCAGGAGCTCACCAGCACCACCTTCTACCTCCTGGCTCTGTGTTCCCAGAAAGGTGACCTTGAAAGAGGGTCTTTCCTCTATCCGTTCCTCCTCCGCTCCCCAACATCCTCCCAACTGACCATCTCTCCTTCCTTCAAAATTCCTTCTGCCCGCTCACTGAACAGCCTGTAGCAGAAGCCTCTTGTCCCCAAGTGTCTGGGCACACACCTGATGGCCCAGCTCAACCCCTGGAAAATGCGTGTATTCCTTTTCAGATCCCTCAGCTGAACCTGAGTCTGTGGACGCCCTGGCAGAATCCCCTGGTGTCTCCTCTGGGAAGGCAGTGAAGGCTCCTCTGTGAATGTTCACTAACACCAACTACTATGCCACACAAGTTTATTTACTCATTGCTGTGTTTACACACAGAGGAGGAACTCGGATGGAAGAGGGCACACCTGGCCACTCAGTGCAAGAAAAGTAATCCTTTGAATCAAGGTAAAGGTAAAGAGAGTGTTCCTGTCAGGAGGAGCACAAGTTCCCTTTCCATGAACTTGTCCACTTTTTCTCTGATTCTCATTCACGCACTGTTTGATAATTACGTAAAAAGGACAAAAATAAGAAACTCAGCTGCTAAAATAAGTGCTTAAAGGAGGTTTCTAGAGAGATGGAAGTGTTCTGTATGTTGTTTTAAGTGCTGGTTACATGAGTGTATACAGCTGTCAAAACTCATTGAGCTGAATGCCTAAGATCTGCGGATTTTGTTGTATGCAAATTATATCTGAATAAAAGCTTAAAGTTTAAGGGCTTATGTTCCAGTAACACTCATAGTAACTATACACAGCATCAATACCAGCTGACTACTGTAAAAACACACACTGTGACACTTCAACAGTTATCTGGATAATTTTTTAAAAGATCCCAAAGTAATCCCTATATGATCCTTAATTAAATTTTAGGAGCCTATCATAATCTAGAGCAGCTCAGAAAGGTTTTTCTGAAGGGAAGGATGATAATGTTATAGGTTACCTACAAGTTGACAAGGTAAATGTGCAAGTAAAATATGTTAGGGGTTTGAATCAGTTGGTCTCAAATACCTTGATACGGGGAGTCCTGGCAGGGGACTTGGAGGGGAGGGCAACAAAACTGGTTTGTTTGAATGACACTGATTTGCAGATGAACTGAGAACATTTGTTCAATTCAGGAAGAAAGTGACAGAACTTCAGAGGTTTAAAAGGCAGTGGATCATACGGTCTAAACCCCTCACTAAACCAATATAAAAATTGAGGCTCAGAGAAGAAAAGCAAATTTCCCAAGAACACACAGCCATCTCCCGCCAAACACAAGTCTGGCTCTCAGGTCTGTTTCTCTTTCCAGTTTTCTGTATTCTCATACTAAATGCCATCCCCTACTAGTATTTTTTTAAAGCAAATATGATATTAATATCTATCATCAACTTTCTATGAAGTAATACTGTTACTAAATAATATTGTAAAGCATCTTTAGAAGAACGTCTGACCCCCGCCCACGGAGAATGGGTCCTCCTCAAAGCACTTAGAAAAATTATACCTCATAACTCATGCTTAACTTCTTACAAAGTACTTCTGTATATCTTCCCTATGTTAGTTATGGCTTTTAAAAACTCTTGCTCATGTTTGCTGGTATCCCATCCTTAAAACAAAAGATTCTCAAAGGCATCTTCTCACTGCAAACTCACATTTTCTCCTGCTTGGACCTTAATGTTTCTTTCAAGTTTACTCCAGTGATAGGGTAAGTCATCTTTCTCTCTGGAGCCATAAGAATTGGCAGTGATAAGGTAAAAGAGCCATAATCCCATGGAAACCAATTAATAAGTTCAATAGAAAAAAAGCAAAATACTCTTGTTCATGTCCTCAACATACTGTTTGTGGAGACAGCAAGCCAGTAGCCAGCAAGAAGAAGAAACCATGAGAAGAAACCGGGGTGGCCCTGGCGTGGCTTCAGAGCTTTCGTAGCAAGTTCAGAATTCCAGACAGGTTTGCTTTGCTCTATCAATTCCTTTTTGCCAAGGCTACCTTCACCATGGGTATCATCGCTGAGAGTGGTTTTTGAAGGCTGATGATCGTGATGCTCTTGACAGATCCTGAACATCTCTTGGAGGCTTGGCCAGGGCTCCCCCAATCATGGTGGAGCTCTCATCCGCTGGCCAATGGGGAGGTGAACCTCTAGAAAAAGTTGAGGTCCATTAATCCAGGGTGATGCTTTTGGGGGCTTTTGGGACCCAGAACCTGATGACCAACCATCCTGGATTCTGTTACGGACACAGCACCCCAGAGCTAGAAGAGAGCTGAAAGGTCATCAGCTGTGGTGGTTTTCAAGCAATTTTTTTTTTTTTTAAGGTAGAATTCCTTTCAAGATTAAATCGACATGGACACTTGACCTAGAAAACAATGGAAATGGAGGACTAGGTTGCTGGAGAGTTAAAATTCCTTATTCTTTGATGGAAAGGTTCAGCTCATTGTTTATGTGGCTCCCAAACACTGCTGTGGGAGGATTCCCAGAGCACATGTGAACAGGGAAGTCCTCAAAAGAATAACGACAGGGAGATTCCTACCATTGAGGCTATTCCACCACAGGGAGCTCAGACCCTCAGAGGATTTCTCCTTTGCATAGAGCTGAAGTCTGTGTCCTGGTAGCTCCTATTCATGGATGTTAACTTCCCTTTGAAGCCAAATAAAATAACGTATCCGCATTTAGCATGGAGAACTCACATACCCAAGAAAGCAGGTACGTTGTATTTTTGACATGCCCTTCATTATATGGTATGCTGTGTACACATTCCCTCCCTGTCCCCCAGGTGTTCAAGCTGAAACCACCTCTGCTCCCCACTGCTAGACCTACCAAGGCTTCCCGTACATGTGGATGCTAGGGGCTTAGCCCCCAAAAGGCACCCAGGGTGTCTCTGACTCTGTGTGTGCACAAGAAGGGAAGGAAGGGATTCTGCCGCCGGGTTCTTGTTTTTCTACTGGCTTTAGCCCTTTCTGAATAGAGGGCCATACAAATCAGCTTGTGGCATCAGATTCCGGGGGAAAACTCTAAACAGACTTTATATGTTAAAAGAAAAATGGAAAGAGCTGAAATGCAGACAAAAAATTAATCTGCTCCTCCTTCCCCGTTCAAAGGCATCTGAACAGAGCAACTTGGGGGCTGCAAGGAAGGCTTCCTGTACAGTAATGCTCAGTGCTCAGAACAGATCAACAGCTGGTTTTCAGTGTGATCGTTTCACAGTTCAAATCACTTAACAGATGTAAAATTATAGGATATACTTAGCATTTAGGGTTTTTTTTTTATTATTAGCTAAAGAAGATCTTTTTGGAAAAAAAATTTGATGTTTAGTACTTCTTGATGATGTTGGCAAGAATTTTTTAAATGTTCGTTATTCTAAATCTTACTTTCATCAGTGTAATAGGAGTCTTAGATTCACCTAAGATTAACTGGACATTCTGGGATGCGAAAAGCAGACATTTCGAGGTTGTGGAATAGACTGCCCTACTGGGCAGCCAACCAACGTAAAAGATGACAGGCATCAGGACAGAAATGATATCAGAGGCAAAGTGACCATTTCATAACTGAGAATAATAATTATGCTGGTCAGAGAACTGTGAAGTCAAGGGCTGCACATGGTCCTAGGCTCAGAGGTGAGGAGGACCCTGTCCAGGGAGAATGCTCGGGAGCGTTGGGAGAGGAGATGGCTGGCCACTGCCATCTGAGGAGGGGCAGACAGGGGTAAGGAAGCTGCTAGGTAAGTGGGAAACACACCTAGAGAGGCAAGATCAGTGCTATCAGTGGACTTCAGAAGAAAAGGGCAACTTAGTACCATCAAGTACATGACTGGCTTTTGTGAAGAGGATTTAGGGAAATGAGGGGACAGTGAAATTCCGGTGGGCATTGTGGGAGGGAGGCCAGGCCAGAGGGAAGGGGTTAGCCGGGGAATTAGGACTGGGTGGACGCACTTGTTGCTAACAAATGAGAAGGCCCTGGACAAGCACTTGAACTGCTACAGGCCTCAGTTTCCACATCTGTAACCTAAGGATGCAGCCCATGGTTTCTAAGATTCCTGCCAGCTCAAGAGGATCTTACAATGAAAAATAAACTTAAGGAAAAAACAACAACAACAAAAAACCTCTCTCTCTCTCAAATGAGAAGGTTGATAAATTATCAAGGAGGTTGCTGAGGACACTGTATTTTAAATTTCCTTAATAAAAGACAAACATCTGACCAAACGTTTCTGGAAGGTCCTCCCAGCATTCTGGTTCAAGCCTGCTTTTTCACAGAGCTGCTGTTCCTCACTACATCCATCAGGGCTGGGACACTGCTGGTACTTAGAGATCCATGGTGTTTTGGACAAAATGATGCTTTTGACAAATGAATTACAAATTTTCGTGGGGTAGGAAGAGTGAGTTTTAGAAAAGTCATTAGTAACTCGATGTAGAGCTCAGCTTCCCATTTGGGAATACCAACCATGTAACAGTTGCTTGCTGGCTGGTTACGGTATGTGCCCCAGGAAGCAGGGAGAAAGCATCTGAAGCTGGTGTTTCAGAGCCCAAAGAAGGAAACCAGCACATGTCATTGTTCTGGGCTAGTTTTCTTGGAATGGATTTACCGCTCATGTGCCACGGGGAGACGGGCATTTATTATCTCTACATTGTAAGTTCAGAAAGGTAAAGAAGCCTACTCTATGTCACATGGGCACACTGAGGAGTCACCCTTCCAGCCAATATCTACTGGGTGCCTGCTCTGTTCTAGACATGGTGGGGACACAGTGGGAGGAGCCCATGTGGCATCGGCCTTGACAGAGTTTACTTTCTATCAGAGGGAGACATGAACAGCTGTCAACACATAAGCTAACAGTGAGGAAATAAATGGCGACGTAAAATGTGACTAAAGTAAAACTAGGCAATATGACAGAGAGTGACTGGAGAGCTACTTCTATGTGGTGAAGGAGAAAAGAGCTCACTGAGGGGACATTTGAACCAGGAACGGAATGACGAAAGGGACCCAGCCATAAGGAGATGTGGGCAAGAGTCAGTTCGAGGGGGCAAGAGGAAAGGGTGCTGGTTATGCCATGGACAGAAGTAGCCAGAAGAGGCAAGCGATGGGCAGAAGGGGCAGCTGGGAAGGTGGTCGTTTCCTAATAAGCTCCTCTCTCCTGGCTGTTGAGGTGGGTTGCCTGGTCTCAACCCTGTCTTTTCATAGAAACAACGGGAGGGAACGGAAGCCATGTCCACGTTAGACCAGCACCTGTATCTATGAAGAAGCTGCTTTAGGAATGCTGGGCATCGAACCTTACCCCACAAATGTTGAAGTTCCCTTTATGCTTCAGGCTCAACCTCCCAGGTCCCAGGTCCCAGGGCAAGTTGAGCAAGTGTGCTGGAGTTGTAGCATCCGAGCCAATGAGCCACCTCTCAGAGGCACAGAAGCAAGGTAGAAAGGGAAAAAACAACATCCCACTGAGATCTCAGCCATATTTCTTCCACATGGCAAGTTTCATTTTGTTTAATTTAACAATAAACTCATTATATTAACTCAATTCAATAGAAGCAGCAGGGGGATTTCTCCTAATTTAATCTTGGGCTTTGAGGAGCCGTGCTCGGTGCTAAAACAATGCCATGCCAAGAGATTAAAGGGCCTGTATCATATTGAAAAAATACCTTAGTGTTTCTGAATGCAGCCTACCTGTAATTTAGGGGCTAGTCAGCCCGCTTCTTACTTTATCCAAAGCATCATCTAGTCAGAAAGCTAATCTCTGCAAGCAAATCATTCTCATGAATGATACCGCTTTAGGGTTTAAACTCCGAGAAGTGATCCTTTCATCCTTAGAGCTGATGCTCCAATTTGAAAAGGAGTTATTGGGTGCACCCAGCCAGGGAATATAAATACCTTGCACTTACCAATGTCACAAAACTGGTTTCCTAGAAATCACTTGAAAATACAAGGACATACTATCTAACATCTATTACATTCCATGTATCCATTCTGATAAGCTACATATTATGGTAGCCTAAAAAAAGGGAGGGGGTTGTTTCTGATTATGTGACATTATAAGGAAGAATGTCTAGGTTTTTAAAAAATCTTGAGGGCTGGAAGAGACGATCTAATCTGCTGACCTAGTGATTTGAAATCTGGAGATTCCAAATTCACACACACACACAATGGCTGGAGACTGGAACAATGGTCTTTGTCCCCAGCTGGCAAGAAGAATTAACAAACTCATTAATTAGGATCGCGTTTATGCTTGTATTGAATATATATGAATGCAGCCCACTCGAGGGTTCCAGCTGGGAGATGCAAACTTCCGAAATTCAAAGACAAACTAGATTGCATCTTTGGTGCCATCCCCTGCTTAGCGTGGTCATAGTGACCATGTGGGCTTGGAGGGGGGTGCGGGAATCCAAGAGGCCTATGAGTGTTTATTTCATTGAGCAAGTTTTAAAGTTTATTTCCCATGCTTTGGAGAAAATGCCAAACAAGGTCAGGCCTGGGAGAGGAGAGAGAACAGAGCAAGCTTTTAGGAAGAAAGGATGCCTATCCCACACCGCCTTTGGAAGAAGAAACGCTGAAGCAGGAGGAAAGTTATGGCTGAGTCCCCAGGGACTCCAGCAGAGGCTGACAGGGCCTGGCTTCTCCCCACCCCGGGCTGGGGCTGGGAGGAAATCAAACACGGAACCGGAAGGGGATGGCACAGGCCTGGCCTTTCCGGCGGCTGCTGCTTTGCCAACTGTCTGTCTGTCTCTCTCACACACAGACTCTCCTGCAGTCTCACTCTTCTGATGAGAAATCTTTTCTCATGGTCAAGAAAAAAATTTTTTGAGGTGGGGGAAAAAGCTCCATCCCAAATGCCAAGGCAGAGGATCAAAAGCAACAGGGAGATCAGTCACAGGTTTCAGATCCCAGAGTGAAGGGAATGCAGACAAGATGAGGTTTCAAGTCTTTGCCGAATGAGAAACATCCTTCTCAACCTGTCAATTTGCAAAAATGATTTTCTAGGTTTAGGACATTTTCTTCTATTATTTAAATTCCTTGTTATACATTTGTTTCTTTATTGACAGTACCTCTTGTCATAGAAAAGTATAATTTGCCAGAGAGAGGTAGGGAGAGAGGGAGTCAAAGAGAGAGAAAGAGAGAGAGAGAGAGAAGCACAAATGCTAGAATACAAATAACACAGCAAGAGGGCACATCCTATTACAGGATTCTTTATGCTTAAAATGTAGTCTCATTTTTCCCAACTAAAAATAAGCCTTTGACCTTTTGCATTCTCCAAACCATATGTATTTCTGTAACATCCTGAGTCCCAAGACACGCTGGGCGGAGTGAGAGCTGAGGGCTGTCTGGTTGGGACCCCGGAGCTAAGAAATACACCTGTCAGAGAAGCAGCAGCCAGACTGAAAGAGAAAGAATCCACAGAGACCAGGGAGGGCACTGTGAACCCCCACTTCTTCTGTCAGTTATTGATTAAACCTCTTATGCATACACACATGCCCCAGGAAAGTTGAACTTTAATTTCATGCCTCCTACAGAATGGAGATGGATACAGACTGGGAGTAAATAACACTAAGCATCCTAAGAAGAACAAACACCCGCACACACCCTCATTGTTAGATTGTTTTTCTCGGCCCCCTCCCAATAACAGAGAATGTCAAACCTCACTTATAATCAAAGAAACGCAAACTAAAACAGGCACACTTTTTAAAACTTATCCAACTAGCAAAGACGAGAAAGGAAGATAATACCTATGTTGGGGAGGGTTTATGCAAACAAGCATCTCACATCTGTGCAGAGTTGGGATATAAATGAGTGGAGTTTCCTGAACTTAAATTAGGCAATGCACTGGAAACGTCTTAAATGCGCGTATCCCAGCGCTGCAGTCACACATGGAGCTGCTGACTGCATCAGTCCTTGACAGCAAGATGTTCGATGGGACACTGTTTTAGAACAGCAATTTGCTGGGAACAATGTGGGTGCCTAACAATAAGACAGTTAAGTCAACTGTGTTCTAGTCATACAATGGGTGTGATGAAAAGTCATGTGTACAGCAATACATAACTAATGAGATGGATAAGTGTTCAGGAAATGCTGTTAACAAAAAAAAAAAAATTTTTTTTTAGAGTCTAGGGTCTATCGTCCATGTATCCCCCCATCCATCCGGCTTACTGTGTGCGAAGCATTTAGCTAAGCATACTTGCATGAACTCCTGGAACACTCACAACAACTCCATGAAGTATGTACTATTATTGCCTCTCCACAGATAAAGAGCCTGGTGATCGCCCATGTGTAAATGTAAACCTGGGTGGAGGTGTTTGTCTAAACCACACAAACTTTTGGTGCCTGCTGTGAGAATGTGTGCTTGTGTATGTGTGTCCTTCCTCACAAATATATATATAATCTAAAAAGTACAGAATTATCTGAGTGGTAGGCTTAGACACAAATTTTGTTTACTGCTTTGTGCTTTTCTGTGTTTTTCGTGATTTCTACAATGAGCATGTGTCTCTTCTGCAACTAAGGAAAAGATAAAATTAGCTCTTCTTCTGAGATGATACTCTGTGACCATCTGACTCCTTGAGACTCAGGTAGATTCAAGCAGCAGCAGAAAGGAGCTAACAAACTCTTATCCCCAGATGGACTCCAGAGCCAGGCATGACCACCTCCTGACCACATACCCTGGGAAAGGTCATTTAACCTCTCCAGTGCAGAGTGAGAAATAAACATCTTAAGGTATTCAACCCTCACCTCCAACAACATCTGTTCAATAAATGTGGTTTCCCCCTTGCTCTTGCCAGTTTTCTGGAACACACCGATTCCTGGAGTGGCTTTTCTCCAGTTTCTGCCTAATACATGGTTTTCAAGGTCTTAGGGAAGACCATGGATTCACATCAAAGGGAAATATACTTGGCCTCAAAAATGCCTTCTTCCTGCCCTTTACCTGTGTGTCCTGTCCCTCCCCTCCCAAATTATAACCCTTTCTGAACTAAAGTTCTTGTGTTGTTTTCCAAGGTTATGTCCTTCTCTATTACAGTGGTCTTCAAACTAGGGAGTGTGTACATCTCAAGAGTCCCAAAAAACCCTTCCAAGGAATACACAGACACAGGCAGTTTTAAGGAAATAAACTTCCAGAATCTCTACTTCCCTAAGATTTCCTGAGCTTAACTGAGAATGCATCTGTGCTCAAGGGTGCCTTCTGCTGTATTCACCCGCCTCCTACGATCACGCTTCTCCTAGTTCCCAGAAGAAAAACCTGACTCTCACCCTCACAGATCCACTGTGCCCCATTGCCTGGAGCTATGAACAGCACTGGAGAGGCCCAGAAAGGACCAACTTGACATACAGGTGAAAAGTAAGCCTCCTAGAATCAAGGTGAGTGATAAATCCAAGGTGGGTAAGTCTTTGGGTCTTTGGTGAAGAGTCAGAAGTAGTGTATTTTGACCTCTTTTTGAGATTCAGATAGGAGGACTGGGGTGGGGAGAAGGACAATACTTGCAGTTTCACCACCTCTCCTATACCCCTTGATTATTATTAGAGACCCCAGTGGAATAGAGTCAGTAAGAACTAGTGAAAGTTGTGCAGCCTTCCCACACCCAGGCTACCAGCTTATGACCCCCACAGCTCCAGTCCTCAATTTTCTTCCCTCTTTCCCTCCCCCCCCACAGATATTTATTGAGCAATTAATGCCCCAAATATATATTTTTTAAAACCCTGACTTATAGAGTTATGCTTTAGTCAAAATTCTGTATTAAAATTCAAATGCAGAAGTGATATCGTTGTCACAGGGATGCATCTTAACACTGAAAATGCATCCATTGGAAAATGAAGTCAGAATTTTTTTCTGACACAAAATAAATTTGACTTGGCTGGTTGATTAAACAATGAGCACAATTAGGGTATATTATCTATGCATTGAACAAACTAAATCTGCGGATCCAAGGTTTGATGAATATGCATTTCATGATGCGATAAAAGCATGTTTACCATAATTGCATAAAAAAGTATGGTTTGGAAGGCAAAGGTGTATTGAAATTTCCAATATTCCTAATCATGAACACTTTCTAAGTAGATCAGGTTAAGCAGCACATCACTAAGTGAAAGAATACATATAATTTTTAGCAATTTGGTATCTTGATAAAGCAAATGTGACATACTGTTTAGCATACACCGAGAAAGCAGATGACTTTAATGAATGGTTACAAACACTTCTGGAAGCCAGGTGCCCACTATTGTTTGCTTTTCACAAAATCAAAGGAAGATCTAATAAATTTACCAAGAGATCACTAAATATTGCTGCAGGTGGTTGTTTGTTTTGGCTTATAATTCAGAAATTTAAAGACAGAAATGGTACTGCTCTAAGAGGACTCCATCTGTTCCCATCATATAATATGTAGAAAATTTATATCTATATATATCATATTCACCATCTATATAATAGAAACTAAAACTAGAAATGGAACTGATGTTGAGCCCTTAGCAATAAATAATATTCATCCATGGGTAGAATTAACTGGAAATAAAGCTCCATCCATCTCATTAGGAAATGTATTTCCAATAAATTTTTGCTTCTTACATTTAATAATTATTAATCAAAATGTTTCAATTATGTTGTTTTGATCAACTCTATACTAAAAAAAAATCATTGTAGTGATAAATCAATCTAAAAGACTTTTTATGAATTAGAGTTTTATGATCATTGGATTTAAAATTTAAATTTATTTTTACACATATTTTTATTGCAAAGGGCTATGACAGCAAAATCAATAAAAGACTTTTAAGCATTAAAATATATAACATTAGTATAAAATTCCACAGGGGAAACATAATAGAAAGACAGTTCAAAGAAAAAAGACAATTTTTGAGTGTTAAAGAACAGCTTGTTCATGTATTTAAAAAAAAAGAATGATGGTGGATATTCACTCAAAATAGCATTCAGATTTCACTGCATGCATTTTCAAAAGTGATCAAACAGTTTTATTTTAAAAAGCCAATATAATTTGCAAGGAATTTATATCTTTTGCAACTATTTAAACTTACGATGAAAAACTCTAAATGTCAAATTTTAGGAAAGCATGTGCAAGGGGGTACAAAAAAATTTCAAAATTCTTTTTTTTTTTTTGGAGGGGGTTGTAAATGACCAAAAATTGAAATTCACTGTCTATCACATTTCAAGGCTACACTTCTTTAATTTGATGACATTTGTATTATTGGGTTTAAGGAGATAAAGAAAACATTTGATTTAGTCCTCTCAAGAGATCTGGCCACACTCCACCTGCCTCCACAGGCCACGTGTTGGTGGATTCTCTCACGGAGCAGGTGCTCAGAACACATCAAAAGGAAAGAACATGTAGCAGCTCTGAGCACAAGGGTGATGACGGACACTGGCAGGTTCCTGGACCGCTGGAATACACGTGACTCCCAGAAAGCAAAGGAAAACTAAATCTCCCGTTGTGACTTACAGCTATAATCAAGTTCTTTATGTTTATCATTTGCAAGAATGGAAGAAATCCTATGAAAAAATTGACACATGGATGGAATTCTCTTTTGTCCTTATCTATGGACCACCTTTGAATGCTTTGTCCTTGATTGCATTAGGCAAAAATCTCACAACTGTGTACACTCTGTTATTTAGAAAGTTGCACGTGTATATCCACTCCCAAACAATGAAAAAGGCTTGAAATCGATGACACCAAACAACTGCTGGGGGCACGCATACTAGCTTTCCTCCTCTTTGCTAACTCTGACTAGAGGCAACTTCAGGCATAGGAAGTTACCCATGCAACACAATAAGACAAGGGTGCAGAAGGAACCAGGTCCTGTGACTCCCCATCTCAAACGACTTTTTTTTTTAACCTTGGTTTCCTTCTCTTTAAAGTGGAGTTCAAAACAGACACCTGCCTACTACTTCGTAAGACTGCTCTCAGTAGCAAATCAGACTATGAATCCAAAAGTTCCTTGTATACCATTACTGATTCATCACTTTCAGTCTGAAAAGCTTTTCTATGCCAACACTTTTGGAAGAAGAACCTTGACTTGGTGTTCTCCATTCTAGTATCTGTCCTGATGTCACTTCTCTTTTCCTATATAGCAGCCCATTTAGGTAGGAGGATAGGTATAGAGGATCACTGAGGTCATACATGTAGAACAAAAATGTATTACAGTGAGAATCTGTCTTCCAATGAGAAGTCAGGGCTCACAGCCCTGGTTTCACTATAATAAAAGAAACAACCAGGACTCTGGTCACAGTTCTATCCTTGAACAGCCACATTTTGGTAGGGCAGTTATTCCAAGATACGAGGTGCCTCTACCTGGATTCATCCTTGTGACACAGTAAAGAAAGACTGGCAAATTAATTTTCACCTATAAGGTCAAGACTCATCTCTGATTTTAAGTCAGATAGACTGTCTTGATAAAGCTGCTGATGACGGGAAAAGGAACCATCTGATCTGTCCTGACTCTGGTTAGATCTCACAAACCTTGAACAGCAATCCAGGAAGCCAAGATCACTTAACACTCCCTCGAGCTGATTTCTATACGTAATGCCAAAGCTCTCTCTTGTGGTAAAACATTACAAGCCCTGAAATTACTAACCTGGACAAGTGACACATAAAAGAGTCCTAACTCATTAATTTGGTAATTGATGTTCATTGCTTTGGACACGGACTTCAACACTGTCTGGTGTTTATCTGTAGGAAATAAAGACCAAAATAGAGTACATAACTGGTTGTGCAGATCTGGCTGCAGCTTGGGGGAAAAAAAATCAGGTTTTAAAATTCTCCGAACATGAAAATGAAAAACACAACTAATAAACGGTTGTGTCGCCTTTTAGTCTTTGTCCCCAACTGTACTGCTTCATTTGTAACATATGTTTAACTGTTATTTTTTTTTTTTTATTAAACTCATATTTAGGGAGAGAGGAACAAACTTACCACATATGCTTTGGGTTATATACTAACTATTCCCTGTCAGATGGTGAGTTAAAAAGAAAAGACACTGGGAGAGAAGAATTAAATTTAAATCTAGCTTATGAAAATCCCTGGCTTTGGGGAGAAAACAACCTATGCTTGAGAAAATTAGGGATACTTTTCCTCTGTAGAATTGCTCAAGGCCCACTGGGACCTGAATCTAACACTGTCACAGAGAGCTTCTGTTTCAAGTAGAGTCCCCTTGAGCCCCTCCCAAGGTCCCTGAAATACCAATATCACCCTGCTTAAGTGTCCACCTATTAGACAGTGCACATTCTAGATCCTACTCCTGCCTTTGCCCTGTAAGGTTCTGGTCAAAATTCGTGACCTGGTAATATCAGGATTTTGTTGCAAGGGGGTGTAATGCAGAGTAGACAGTAAGAACGTTCCATGACTTCCCAGAACTTGGTAATGAAGACTGTTGGTTAGGAACACCCAAATGAATTTACTTCCCAAGCTGCTTCTTTCCCATTCATCTTACCATCATGAGCTTGGACCCTTGCTTCTGTTTTGCTGTAATCCTAAGACACACGGATCCCACACACCTCTCTTAAACCAATGGACTTCATCCACATCACATCATTTAAACAACCCTTTAGAGCTTCCATGATTATTCCCACAGGATATAAAACACGAAGGTGATGAAGGCCAAGTGACAAATCAAAGCTTATGCAGGCAAGGGGCAGAGCTGGGAACTGAACTCAAAACTTCTGATTCCATGATTCCAAATCCAGTGTTTCTTCCTGCTTCTTCATTCCACTGAACACACATCTGGCTTCTTACCTTTCCTTCCCACCTCCACTTTGTAATTCTTTCCTTCCCTTCCTGCAATCTGTAACTCTCACATTCTCTTCCTCTGTTTCTTTCCTTATAAGCACCCATGATCTCATTACCCAATATATTTCTCTACTGTACAGGTAATGAAAGTTCCTGAAACCGAAGAGTAGAAATTTTGGAAATTCTAAAAATAGTATCTTAAAAAGAATGATGTCAAGACTAATAAAATGATAAAAGGCTTTGCATTGTTTATTTTTAAATGCATAAATCTCATCTACTTTAAGTATGTCAGAAGAATGGTTTGAAATAAAATTTTAATCTAAAGAGGAAATAGAAGTGGCATTACCTTCTGTTTTCTCAACAAGATAAATCGGAAAAAAACTCTTACTGAAAGTATACCTGCAAAAGCTTCCCCCCCACCCCACACACACACATTAAAAAAAAAGAAGAAGCAGTATTAGGCTAGTTGACACTTACAAAGCAGACTGAATTACTCCATCCATTGCTGGGTACTGGCATTTACTAGGGTCACTTGAGCTATTCTGATTTATGAGGGTTTAACCCTGAGCAGGATACGTTTAACCAAGCTTGTTACAAGTGCCCACTTAAGGCTTCTTTCAGCAAACAAGAGGAAACATTCTTTAGCCATAGTTCATGCCATCCAGCCTGGCCAGGAATGGTGCATTAACTTTCCTGTGTTTTCTCCACAGCTCACCTCAGTTTACATCTCTATCGGACAAACAGAACTATAGGATTACCTGGCCCAGCCAACCGCAGCAAGAGCGTGCATATGCAGTCTGAGCATCTCCAGGGTGGAGGACTTCCTTCCCCAAGCCCACCATGAAGGACAGGGCCGGGGAGCTTCACTAGCAGATTATATGTAACATGACTCTGATGTGCCACCTCCACCTACTTATTGTGACTTTGTGCCTCAGTTTCCCTACCTATAAAATGAAAAGAAGAGCACCTGTCTTCCAGGATTTTTTGGAGAACTGAGGCAAGCACAGCTCTTAGAACATGTGCCCCACAATGGGTTAAGTACCCCACACATCCAGCAGATAATATTAATGCTGTCCCCACTTGCTCATATAAAACACACATAACTGGTACAGTAATCTTTGCTTACAACCTCGCTGCCTACCCCAAATCCCATAAATGCTAACTTGTTCTGATGCCATATTCCTTCTCAATCCCACTTTTTACTAGCTAAGAATCAGCACAAACATGATAACCAGATAAATGAATCTGCAGGCCTTCTAATGTATTTTCTCTCCCAGGTACAGAAATGCTGTAATCCACTGGAAATTCACATGTCTCAGGAAGTTCCTTAAGTAATTGCTTTTATAGGGGCGCCTGGGTGGCTTAGTGGGTTAAAGCCTCTACCTTCGGCTCAGGTCATGATCCCAGGGTCCTGGGATCAAGCCCCGAATCGGGCTCTCTGCTCTGCGGGGAGCCTGCTTCCTCCTTTTTCTCTCTCTCTGCCTGCCTCTCTGCCTACTTGTGATCTCTGTCTGTCAAATAAACTTAAAACAAAAAAAAAAAAGTAAAAAAAAAAGTAATTGCTTTTATAATGGAAATTTTAGGCATGATGGAAAATGTTTTTTGACAAGATACCCCTTCTTAAGTGCTCGGCAAGTAACATTCTGTTACACCAGGTAGGCACCTAACTTCTGGATGAGTCTGCTCCAAATTTCAGTCACTATCACTGGCAAATGGTACCTGGGGATGACGACCTTCCCTGCAATCTTTCCGGGGACACAGCTTCTGTTGAGTGCATGGAGCGCCAAACTATGAACCAGGGAGTCTGGACTCTAGCTCCAGAGCTACTGTTCATTCACTGAATTGCATCAGACAAGTCCCTTTACTTTTCCGAGCCTCAATTTCCTTGACTTGTACCCTAGGAACAATAATGTGCAGTCAATTACTCTAGCTCAAGAGCCAAATCCGGCCTGCCACTTCTTGCGGTAAGTAAAGTTTCATTGGCTCACAGTCACGCCCACTTGTGTAGGAAGCTTCCAGGCCGCTTTCCTGTGTAGTGACACAAGGGCTGAGAAGCTGTGACAGAGATCACACAGTCCGTGAAGCCAAACATATTTAACCCTCTGACCCTTTACAGAGGAAGTTTGCCAACTCCTGCTCACGAAGAGAGAGGTTGTGGGGGACCCATAAAACGACAGATCTGGAAGTGCTTTGTAAACTGCAATATTTATGTAAAATGCAAATAAATCTTTATTACTGCCTTTTCGATGTTTATAGGCAATTAGCATGCCACTTACCCCACAGCTGCATTCCTCCCAGCTAAGCAATCCCTAACACCTTGAGTCTTTTCCTATAAGGCCAGTTTCAAAATTTCTTTCCCTGCCTTTGTTGCTGGGTGGGGTATTTTTGGACGTGCTCCAGTTTCTCCTGTTCCTTTTTCTTTTAAATTTTGAGTAATGTATAGTAAGTATACTGGAAAGGTCATTATCTGGTTCTATAGTGAAATCCAAGTTAATACAGCCAAGAACTGGGTTGGCTTTTTAAATAACAGCTCAGTAATGAAGTGCTCTTGGTCAAGTAGAAAAAGCATGGTCTAAAACCAGGCAGTTCGTTTACTAACTGTAAATACTTGGGCAAATTATTTAACCTCTCTCAACCCCAGCTTCCACATCTATAAAATGAGAGAACAAATTATGTATAGCTGAGAGAGTTAGTGTAGGGAGATTGCAACAGTGTATTTGTGAACAAGTTGACTTATGCAGAACGGCTAGCCCATAGTAGGTCCTAGAACAAGATTACGAGAGTCCTCCTCACATCATTGACCAAGACATTTTTCTGCCACAATAGGGCTCAGACAATTTTAAATTTGTGAGTCCATTTATTGGACCTAAGTATCCTACCTTACATTTGTCCCTATTGAACTTCAACTTGCTTTTGATTTATTGAGGTCACTTTGACTTCTATTCCTGTCTTCTGAGGAGTTGGAATTTATGCCTTTCTGCATTTGTATTCTGTGGACCTCATTTCCAAAGGATGAAAGAACAAGAGAAAACACAGGTTAACTAGGGTTATAAGGCTAGCTGTCTATGGCAAAATTAAGTGTAGATTTGGAGCAATTATTCAAAACACAATACAACAAAATGTTTTGGCTGCAACTATCTAAGCCTTAAGAAGCAAAATATGTTTTCCTCTCAATTTTTCACTGCATGCTGCTAACACAGTCCAGACCAAACGGCTAGAAAGACAAATGGGTGGTCAAAATTAACAGCCTCGTTGGAGAAAAATGAATGGCAAACATATGACATTTCCCCCCAGAAGGCTCTCACTGATTTCTAAATGCTGCTGTCTTACCAAGGTTTGTTTTGAGATCGTTTTAATCTGAGACATTTTATCTACTAAAGGCTTAATTTTTCTGCTCCATTTTCTGCATTTTCCTCCAGCATCTCTGATTCATAGCATTTATAGCAAGCACCAGATCTCCCTGCTAGCCCGCAGCTCATTAAACTACCACGAAATAAGATATAAGCACTTCATTAATTACCATCGTCAAGAGAATTAGTGTGCCTATTGATAAATATTAAAGTTGCAAATTCTACCTTTAATAGATGTACTTGCTACACACAGGTACTGGTTGCCTTCTTGCCTCAGACAGATCTCAATCACAGGAGACAAGGAAAGCCCTGGCGGCAGATTCTACTTTAATCCAAGGATGTGGGGAGGGAACTTGCCTGCCAACTAAGGATTAAGGTGGTTCCCCCCTCCCCCTTAGAGTCTTATAACTTTGAAAAACAGCTAAAAATGCATATAAAAATGTGAAATGCCTAAATCAGCATTGTGGGAATTGTTTCAAATGTACTAACAAAGCTGCCCTTACAAATAGAGATATTAATTCAAAAATTTTAAAGGAAAGAAAATTTAATTACATTAAAATATACCAAAAAACTGGGGGAGGAGGCTTTTGCTCAATAAAATTTCTAATTTTCTAATAATTACCACAACAATCATACTTGTTAATACTTATTGAATGGTGGGGCGGCTGGTTAACCGGCTGCCTTTGGCTCAGGTCATGATCCCAGGGTCCTGGGATCAAGCCCCACATCACACTCCCTGCCCTTCGGGGAGCCTGCTTCTCCCTCCCCCTCTGCCTGCTATTCCCCTGGCTCGTGCTCTCTCATGCGCGCTGTCTCTTTCAAATAAATAAATAAAATCTTTAAAAAAAAATACTTACTGAATAGTTACTACATATAAGACACCGTACTGAGGACTGCACCTGTTCATCCATTGCCCCCGCAGGTCTAGGAGGTCTGGACCATTATTATCTCCATTTTACTCACCAGAAAACTGAAGCCTTTTGAAAGAGGGCGACAACTTGCCTTAGATCACAAATCTTCAGTTGTTAAAAATCAGTGGCATACACGGGAAAAGAGATTGAACAATTCTGGGAACATGCTCCAAAAGATACAAAAGAATTATATACGTGTAAAAGAGCCACTGAAGTCTTAGGCTGCATTACTTGAAATCCAGGGTCCAAGACAAGGGAGCTGATGGCTCTGCCTGACTCCTTGGACCTCATCCTCCATCGGGGGCTCTGTGTTTAATAAAGCACAGTTGATGTGGGATATGGATAAACCAGGGGCACAGTGGCTGCCATAGTGTAGGACCTGAGTCAGGACACGTGAGGAATGATTACAGAGACAGGCATGGTGGCCTGGAAAAGAAGAATACCTTCTTCTTTTGCTGTGCACAGAAGGCAGAGCAAACAGGAACACAGCCCTGGGTTCGAGTCTCGCCCTTTTCTCTTAGTGGCACAATGTGGAGTAAGTTGTTTAGCTTCCCTAGGTCTCAGTCTTCTCTCTCTCAGATAGCACTAATATGGCACTTTAACCTTCTAGGGTTCTTGAGGGAATCAGCTGAGATAATGTAACTATGGTATTCACCCTAGTATAAGGCACTCGAGAAGCTCTTAGCAAATGCTAGCAACTACTATTATTGTTGCTATCCTTGTTGTCCTTAAAATAGGACAGTGACTTCCAAAATCTCTGTGCACAACTTGTCTCCCAGAGTAAATATGTGGCATGCCAAGAAAGGTTTCCATGGTCCCAAAAGTTTGGGAAATAGCAACTTAGAGAAAATTAAGCGAGATTTTTACTTTAGACATCGTGGTCCTCCAAGAAGAGATAGAAGTATGCAACAATTCCCAGATGGGTTTGGTTAATACCATTTTTCACGAATATTGCCTGGAAAGTGCATGTTTTTCGGAGCAAGCTTCAGATCCCATGACTGTAGAAGAGCCCACACATCACAAGCTAGGCCTACCATCCTCTGACGTCCATAAACCACACCCCAGAGAGGCAGCCCAGATTTCCCCCTTAAGGGGGAAAGAATAGCCAAGTGTGACAAACTTGGTAGGTGAACGGCTGAGCAGGTTAGAACACAGGAAATGTGCCCGGAGGACTCAGGACTTAAGGCAAGCAACATTCCTCATTCTGAGGCAACTGGGGGAGCAGTCCCCTGGCAAAAAGCTCACTTTTAAAGTAAATTGGCCCAGATAAACCTGAGATTCATTAAATGAGACCTGGAAATAAAGTTGCCCCATATAGACTCATCTGAATACACATGAATGAATAAAGAAATGAATGAATACTTTTGTTTCAAGGTTATCCCATCTTTTAAAACGTATCACAAAAAGGATACCATTATTACCACCGATAGACGTTGTTAATAAAATCATAAAGGCGTCAGAAAGAGTCTCAATTGAACCTTTCTTTCCTGACGTGAGTCTATCACATACGTCAGACCCTTGTTGATTCCTCCGTCCTTATTTGCTGGCTAATGCTCCAGGGCCCGACTAGAGCGTGTTACACACAAACAAGTTCCAAATGAGAGAGATGCGACAGAATCCAGGACAGGCTTTGTGTAGCCATAGATTTTCACATGCTTATTCAAAATATTTGCTGTCAATGGTACTTGGTTAAAGTGATTGTTACATACAGCATGGCTAACTTTTTTATGTAAATGAAATGCAAATGTATGCAACGTTATCGTTAATGCAGATGTAGCAGAAAGTATTAAGATATGCTGAGAGCCTAATTAGGTCCTACATCAAAAACTATATATAAACTTGACTCCAATGTCTCAAGAACACAAATTGAGTCTAGAAATCCCAGTTTGCAAGCTTAAAAAAAAGATGTACATATATATTTTAAATCACAGTTCTTTTTCTTCTCTCGTCTCTAAGACTGTGCACTTAAAAGGCTGATCTTGGACAGATATTTTAGCTTGGGAGAGGGGGTGTGGAGTGGGTGGGAAATAAACAAGTTTCTTTCTAGCAAAAACCAGGAAGCAAGAAAAGAAAATCAACCACAACCCTCGAAAAAAGGCAAAACAAAGCTGTCTTGTGCTTTCCGTCTTCGTATTAAAAATGATGACTTGCCAGAAAAGCATATTTTTGCATTTATTTCCATTCCTAACCTTCCCAGAAACAAGCACACGTGCATTCCTTCCTAATTACTGTTACAGTCAAACCTTCTGGGTTCCAGTTTCACTAATTCTCCATGTTGATCACTTCCATGGGGGTAGAGAAGAAGCCGACTTTGATCGGAAGGGTGAAAGGGTTGGCAAAGCAAATGAATATCATGACAAGTACTGAAGCACGCATACTCAGCCTCAATAATGGAGGAGCCTCTTCCCAAGCACTTAGAAGCATTGTTTATATAGAAAACTGGTCAAGCTATTCAACTGCCTTTTCTATTTATTACAATGGATTCCCCCGTAGAACTCTCCTGTGGAAGACTTTATTGGTCCGTTTCATTCTATTTCACTATGCCTGGTACAGAAGTTATAAAACTGAATGTCTTTGTGCATGTCTACAGTCCAGTCTCTTCACTAACTGAGCGGGGCCTCACCTTCTGAGTTGTCGGCAAAGTGCAGTGGGCTTAAAAGTCACAAGTTCCTGGGGCCTCTTCTGTCTGGCGCTAGCTCCAACTTGCTCCTGTCCTCGACCAGCTCAGAGGCCAGGGGCTTCAGTGGATTTATTTCCTCTTTCTCCCCCCATTAAAATTCCAGGACGGCGTTAGCAAATCAAAAGAGGGAGAAAGGGATGCCAAAACAATCTGGCAAAGGATCTACAGTCCTTTTTTTAAGTGCAAGGTGTCACAGGTTCCCAAGTGGTGAGAGGATATGTGGAAGGTGGCGTAAAGGAGTAGTCCACAGTACCTGTATACACACGTACGTATTTGTGTTCATTCTTATAAATGTAACATATGTTTCTGCATGCATGTGTATACTGGTGCAGACCACACATATGTATAGGGACCCAGGGATAAGTACAGATGTATATATGAATACAGTGGCCCCAAAGATCCACTTAGAACACATCCAAGCATGGGTGTATATGACGTACTCATAGATATGTACTCATCATACAAGCTCATGAGTATACCCATAGACATTTATGTCTATGGGCGCATATACATACTAAACATGCATGTATCCAAGCCACTTAAGCTGTGCCCTTTGCAACGGAGGCTACCCGAAATGACCCATGACTAAATCCAGACCTATGCGTCCAGCTGAAGAGCTTAAAGCAAGCAGAGCCGATCCAGCTCTGTTCCCCCCTGAGTTTTCTTCCATCTTATCTAATACACCCTCTGAAAGGAAAGATCTTTTTTAGTTCTGCTAAGATCCCCAAATGCTCTTAACATCTCCAAAGCTCTCTAATACAAAAGGACCCAGTTGCTGCGAGGCACGAGAACTGCACTGTCTTCACAGCTCCACAGAACATGCCCAGTGGAATACATTACACACCCCTCCTCACAGCTCTTCTGAAATTGATACTGCCGGCGTCACTCACCCCAAATTTCTAACATTGTCATGATAACCCCGTTTGTTCTCAGGCTGTGCTTTCCCATGTTTTAAAGTAACAAGAATTTTCCCCATGTCTGTCCTTCATCATGCCCTTTCCTTAAAGAGAGAAAACGTTGTCCCCTGCGCTCCCCCTCCATTTTGTGTGGTAATTCCCTGTGCTGTTTGCCAATCAGGTATCAAATAGATAGTAAACACTACCGTCCACTAACCATCTGTGAGATTCTAAGAGGTAAGACTTACACCCCAGATGATCAGAAGCCAATGGATGACTTAGAGTTCAGTTGTGTGGTTCGGAGGATAGCCACTGCTCATGCTCAGAAAACATAGTGGTTTTTTGGAGCAGGAGTGCTTGGGAAAGAGGTCGAAATTGAGCACTCCGCCACCACCCCCGCCCCCGGTTTTGAGCCCTGCTCTCCAAAAAGTAAATCATTCTGCAGCTTCAAGTCCCCCAGCATATCCTTCTTAACTTCCTACACCTTACTTCACCTCTTCTCCACTCCACTCATGTCAACTAACCCTCTTGATGAGGTTCCTGTTCATGTCCTCACTATCCTCTCCAATGGTCTGTCCATTACCCTGAGCCTTCCGCCCACCTTTCACCTCCACAGCAAAGCACGTTCCTGGCTCCTTTCCCCCTTCTCAAGCATCCCCTTCTGGTTCCTGCTCTGGCTCTGGGTGTACCCCGTGGGGGGCCCCTGGCCCGCTCTCTTCTCCCTGCATCCCTCACTACCCACCCTGCTCCCTCATCACCAAGGGATCTGCCACCTTCTCTTGGGAGCACCAGATTCACACCTCCAGGTGTCTACTGGATATCACCTAGGTGTGTTCCCTTGTAACATGTCAGGAAACCAACTCTGCAGGCCACAACTTCCTTCCAAATCCACCATCAGGGGCTACTGCTGTCAGAGCTCTGCAAGCGTGAAATGCCTTCTGTCCTTTCTGTTTCCCCCACTCTTGGCTCCCACATTAAGACAGCTTCCAAGTATCACCTCCACACAGCTCCTCACATCTGTTACTTATATGCCACCCTCTCTGCCACTGTTCACCCTCAGACCTTCCCACGTAGAGCCCAGAATAAGAGAGCCTTTTGTTTCAAAAGCAGGCATCCAACAAAGGAGAGCACACACTGCACAGAGGAGACAGGACTCTTTAATTCACAACTGCTGCCTCTTCGCAGATTAACTTTGGACACGGACCTGCTCCCTTTCAGGCTCAATCTTCCCACCTCTCCAGTACGAATGTGGCTCCTTTCCTCTGGCTCATTGAAAACAAGAATGCCTAGCTGTTGTTATAACCACCTATCTCCCTCCCCCACTGCAGATGTGCCCTACACCTTCACCCCCAGAGATTCTGATTCACAATATTGATAAGAGGCCCCTCAAATCTGTATTTTGAAAAGCTTCTCAGGGGATCTTGTGCACAATTAGATTTTGGAGACTGTGTTCTAATTCATCATAGATCTTGAAGACAGAATTATCTTCCCACAGCATAACTCAAGTCATATTATTCCCAAGCTAAGAAACCTTCAAGGGTTTGCTACCATTTTCTGAGGACAACCCCCCCACCCCCTGCCTGCCATCCCCACCTCGTTTCTGTACTTCCCAAATGGCAACTCATCCTAGTGCCAAATTAGGTTCTCATTCCCTATCAGTTATGATGAATTTAGTTCTAAGTACCAGAAACCCAGTTGACAGTGGTCTAAAGGAATAAGCATTTATCTTTCTTCATATAACACAAAGTCTGGAAGCAGCTGACTTTGTACTGTGCGTTAGAGGTCCTACAAGGTCAGGACTCCAGGCCACTGCTGGGAATTCTCTTGGTCTTCCCCTTGAGAAGAGGAGATGACAGGGGCACCTTCAAGTATCAAGTCCACACCAATACTCTGACGCAAGAAGTGGGAGGAGGCCTGAACACAGAATTCTCTGCAAGGACACCTCTCTCTTGCCTCATTGGCAGGAACTGGGTCACGTGACTGCAAAGGAGGCTGGGAAAGTGATTTTTATTGTTTGGCCCCCACAGTGGGAGACTGGAGAGGCAGACGGCAGCTTTGTGAATGGCTCGGAGAGCTCTCTAAACGCACTCTAGAGGTCACTGCCTAAACTTAGAACATCATTCTGTCTACCTAAGTAATGCTGGAGTGCATTTCGCAAGCCCTTGCTCTTGGCCAGCCAGTACTTCTACCCATCTCCCAGGTGAGGATGCCGAAGTCCAAAGGGATTTCAGAAAGGCAGCCTGACTCCAGTTCTATTCTCCCAGCCACAACACAACCCTGCCTTGCCAAGAACAGCTTTAGTACAACCTTCTCCAAGAGCTCTTTTGCAAGAGCATCTTGCATGTGATCCCATGGTCAGCTACGTCCTTCTCCTCCCTTAAGCCCTCGAATGTAATTCTGTGGCCACGGCAACGATACCATCCAAAGTAGGGCACATCTGAGAACTAATGGAAGCATGTTTAATAATTACACTAGAAAGACCTGCTGTCCCCAGGCGAAGCAGCAAGTGTCAACGTCTTCCAGTGGGTGTTTAGCTTCCAGTGAGTGTTCATATGCATGCCACATCCCAACATGTCCAGGCGGCCGGGTGGGCAGGGACTAGCGGTGAAGGGTGTGTGTATATCCCCTTGCATGCTTCATGTGGTGCCCTGCTCAGTGTAAGTGTTTTTGGTCAATTAACTATGTACTGACCTGAGGGAGCCTTAGAAGGAGAGCAGTATTTGCTTAGGCAAACAAACCTTCTTGGGGTGGCAGTTCTGAGGAGTGTGTGAGGTCCAGGCTCTGTGGTCTGTGTGTATTCCAATACTAGCTCAGCCACTTGTGAGATCTATGATTTGTGATAACCTCGTTCACTAGTTTGCTGCCTCAGTCTCCCTATCTATAAAATCATGATAGCCAAGGCTCTTACCCTCTAGGGTGGTTAGAACCACGGTGTGAGCCAGCACCTGTAAAATATCTGACACAGAAGCTCTCACAGTTTTGGCAGCCACTCATTAATACACATTAATGAGTGTGAAAAAATGGGTGTGAGTAGGAATGTGCATGGTGATTGTGCCACACGCTGAGATGTTGCAGGAAGATAAGTTTGGATCAGATGTGTGGTCACTGGGCTTGGCCTGAAGGGCAACAGCTTCTTCTTTATACTTTTAAGAACAGAGATCAAATTCAGAGTGCCATCTTTGTTTTCATGCCAGTATCGTCAATGGTGCCCACACAGACACACTGTGTTAATGTGACATCTGCTACAGACTCAGCAAGGCATAAACACAATACACTTAATGCATTCCATTTCAAGAGGCCTTAAAAATGAACTGAACAAAAGCCATGATAAAACTGATAGGGATCAGCACTAAGAACAAGGAGATGGGGTCACAATCAGAATCCTCCCTTGTTAAGGAAGATACCTTTCTGTAGTTTTGTGTTTTCTTACTTTAAAGCTGGGTAAAACTACAATCCCTAAGACCCATCACAACAAGATCCACTCAGATTTCAGGGACATGGTTAACTGAAGATTTACTGGCTAATTCCATTCTAAACCTTGTTTGTGGTTTGGCTGTCTAGATAAGGGTAGGGGAAAATGACCTCTTAAAGAATGCAAGACTGAGTTTGCCGTTTGCCTTTGGCTCCTCAGGGTAAGAGATGCAGGGAGGCAGCATTACTCCTGGTGGTGACCAAAGTTTAATAAATGACAGAACTAGGTGCTTCACTTTTGGAGGGCTACGAAGAGTCAGGACCATCTCAGGATCAGCTACAAACTTTTAAGATGGCAGACCAGTTACTGGTATCCCCACGCCATTCCAGTGAAGAGGTCTGGCAATTTTTGTCTATGCAAATTCCCCTGGGGCAGGAACAGTCTAGATAAGATGCAACGTTACTGGTCATAAACACAAACCTGACTCCTTCCCATTCATGATTTCTACCTGGGATGACAAAGCTCATCCCACACGTTGTCTTCAATGGTAGTTAACCTCCCATGGCTCAAGAAAAAAGACGAAAGTACCCAATGTGTATACACTGATATATAGAACCATGGTACTCTCCTACCTGCCTGGATCAAACCCAGTTCAGAAGGCCCAATTACCTTGCACCAGAGGACCTTTAAACTGGTCCCTAAGAGTCTGGGGTGGAGGGAAGGATGAGAAATGGAAAAAAAAAAAAAAAAAGTAACCTACACTGAGAGTTGATTACATGTGTGGCACTGTACCTGGTCCATGACATACTTCTGTGTGTCTAATGTGCATAACCCCCAGGGGTACCTGGGTGGCTCTGTGGGTTAAGTGTCTGACTCTTGATTCTGGCTCAAGTCATGATCACAGGGTCATAAGATTGAGCCCTGCATCGAGTTCCATGCTAGGTGTGGAGCCTCTTTGAGATTCTCTCTTCCTTTCCCTCTGCTCTTCCCTTACTCCACCTCAGCTCACATTTATGCTCTTTAAACAAAAAAAAAAAAAAAAGAAAGAAAGAAAGAAATAGCATAACTCCCAGAAAGGGAGGTGGTGATCCCATGCATTGGGTTTCTACACAAAACCCAGGCTGAGAATACCAGCATAGCAAGAGCAAATTTGGGGGGTAATGTGAAAGTTTAAAAAAAAAAAAATTATAAATTGCATTTACCTTGGGGGAGAAAGTAGCAATGTATTAGAACTCCCCATACTCACTTTCTGGTTTAACTTTTGGTGTTATTTTTTGAATGACATGGTTGCATTACATGTTTTTGCATCACAATTTTTTTTGCTGCTGAAGATGTCCAAAGCTTCAGTCCAGGCCCAGATCACATGTGTAATGAGTTCAGTGGTCAGGACTCAGACCTAAGTCTGTGCCACTCTGAAGCCCCACAGTGTATACAGAAGTCCCTATCAGCATCCTGGGATGCTCTAGCATGTTCTGACCATTCTCTCAGCAAAGTACTACCCACTGGGACAAGACTTAATTTCTCCTCAGACTTCTCAAATCACAAGATGCGTGTCTCTGTCCATATGTAAGACTGAGTTTCACAGAGCCCTATGAAAATGTCTCTCCTGAGAGAACTTACAGCTCCCAGAGAGCCACTCATCCCCTTGAAAGGCTTCTGGGCCAAATTCCCAGGCCCCTGCTCTTCTTCCATGACACAACGACATGATTCAGAAACATCTTCTCTGAGATGGTGGGACAAATCTTACTCTTTTCCGAGAGCTGCGATCCTTGATCTTCCCCAACTGCTGGGGATGAAAAATGCAGCTCAGACCATCTTTGTGACCAAGGATGGGAGAGACTATAAGGGAGGCCCCAGGACACCCTGGGGGAAATTTATCAAAGGTCCCTAGGCTTAACATTTTAATTCAGAAGAGCCACCAGAGATGGTTCTGAGTTGAAAAGCAAAGAAATATGGTCCAGTATAATTCAAGCTGATTAAGATAAGGAATTAGTTCAGAAATATTAAATGAATAGATGAAAAAGTTTGGGAAAAAAAAATTCTCCCTGCATCCTTTCACCAAATGAGCATGGGCAACACTGGATGGGGCTGCCTTTGTGCACGTAATTTGCCATGCCCACATTCTTTCAGACCCCACCGTAATGTTCCTAGCTGTGTATTTGAATTAACCAGACCCAGAGGATAAAACTTTCAAATTAAACACATTCCTAAAGGATTTCAGGCTCATTGTGTATGCACCAAGGAAACATAACATCCTAAAAATAATACATACACAGAGAGAAGCACATTTTCCACGAACATTAAAGTGGAATATGAATTATGACCCAGCTCATGGGAATAGACATCTGATTACATGCAAAATGGAGCTTTTGTAAATAACATCAGTCTTTGTGAGCTACCACAATTATTATCAACCATTTAATTTTACTCCCTAGCAACTCATCCATCATTGTTAAAACTGTCCACTTTTGTTTTTCCCCTTCTGATTCATGAGGTTCCAAATTTTATAAAGTTCACCATTAAAGCTATGTAGATGACTAACCCAGGCATGAAGGAGTTCATGAGATTATTAGATTTGCCAAAGCGTATGCTGCATTGTATATCTGCTATTTCGGGACGTATTCTGCTGGCAAATTGCTAGAAGCAGTAGAATTACAACGGTAGCCATTCTGTTTGCTTTTTATTCAAAGGAATCACGAAAATGTGTTTAAATATCTGGTATTTGGGTATTTAAGAACAAAGTGACTCCCAAAGAAATCAAGCGTACTTCATCTCCAGGTCTGCCCAGCTCCCCAATATTTAACACTATTGTGTGAAATACCATCCACAGTTCCAGTGGGTCTCCTGTCATATTTAATATGCTTGCCTCATAAAGAGTGAAATAAGCCACTGGCTGGCCTGGCAAGCTCTATTTCACAACAAAGTAATTAGAAACATGTATATAGAATTAAACTTTTCAAGTAGGCCTCCAAATTCATCCTCAGTCCGTTCCTGTTTTAAAATCTTAAAAACCAGACACAGGAAGTCCCTATGGCTGATGAACTTTTGCTTCCGCAGGACTTGTTAGGTGGGATATGTGAACAATATTGTCCTTTAGCACCTAATGGGAGACTCAGCCTCATGAAACACGCTGCACTTCCTCTCCCTGGTAATTACAGTGCAGTAAGGGAGGAGGATTTTCACTGGCTCCCAGAGGCCACGGAGTCTTAACCGCACCAGAAGCAAGTTAGAAAGCCTTCTGGCCCGCAAAAAATGTCGTCACATTTCCCCATGCCGCTTCAAAGGTATCTGTCGTAGTAGTAAGTGAGCTGTATTTGGTTGAATTGTAAAAGCATGTTTGTTTGTGTCTCTTCTATTGGATCTTAAGCCCAAGTGTGGGCAAAGCACCATTAGTATCATATTCATTTCTGTGCTTGAATAGTACTAATTGAATGGACAGCTACTCAACGATAGATAACTATTTCAGGTGAGAAGGGAAGTTTCTTCTTCCAACAATCATTTTCACAGTTTAGTACCTAATTTCTTTCTAATCTTGGCCTAAAAAAAGTGTTAGCTGGGTGAGCTAGCTCAAACTTTCTACAGAAGCCATTCATTTGCATATTACTATAGAAGAAGAGGAAAAAAAAAAAAAAGGAGAAGTGACCTCTTTTTAAAGCACATATTTTGGGGATGCCTGGGTGGCTCAGATAGTTAAAGATCTGCCTTCGGCTCAGGTCCTGATCCCAGGGTTCTGAGATGGAGTCCCACACAGGGCTGCTTGCTCAGCAGAGAGCCTGCTTCTCCCTCTGTCTGCTGCTCCTTATTTATACTCTCTATCCCTCTCTCCTGTGCTCTCTGGCAAATAAATAAAATCTTAAAAAAAAAAAAAAGCATATAGTTTGTGTCAAGCACTGGCTTGGAGATTTGTTCTTTTTGTTTCATTTAACCCCTCACTAGCCACTAAGACTGATATAATTATTCCCACTTATAAAATTAAAAAACTGGGGCTTGGGGACAGTAAGTAATGCCCTCAACTAGTAACGATAGAGGTAGGTATGGACTCCAGCTCCATCCAGCTCCAGAACTTAAGTGATCTCTGCTCTACCAGAGTTGTTCATTCTTTCTTTCTTTTCTTTCTTTCTTTCTTTTTTAATTCCAGGCAGAATCATCAATAGCTTGTGATTTTCTAGTTTAATTCTCTATTTTAAACCTTTCAGTTAAAAAGAGACCCTACACCTGCCAAAATGAACAGTTAATATCTAAAACTGCAGGAGTTAATGTAAGATTTAGAATTAGAAAAACTACGGGACAAAGGCCAAGTGACTTTTCTCTCTTAAATCCTCAGTTTACTCATCTGTAAAATGGTAACAGTAATGCCTAGCTCACAAGGTGGGTGGCAGGATTAAAGGAAACTCCACACCTAAAGCTCATAGCACCATGCCTAACCCTCAGTAAGGGAGTCAGGAAGAGAACCAAGTCATTCCAGCCGACCACTCGTTCAAGCAAAAAAATGTTTCGCATGAACTATTTCCCGCACTTTAAGTACAAACAGGAAACTCATCAAAAAAAGTTTCTCCCCAGATGTTTACAGAAGCATGCCCCTGAATCCCATTGCCCTTCCCAGCTGACAGTCATCCAGACCTTTCCAGCTCTGCTACGGGCTCGCCATGCATTCACTTCCCCATGCTCCTCTGCTTTGGCCTCTCATAGTCACTTCTACGTTTTTGCAACTTAATTCAAATAAATATATACAATAAATGTTGAATTCTATTAAGAAATACAATTGAGTAAAGGCGTGCTGGAAGCAATAGGAAGAAATGAACGGTTTATGGAGGGGCCTTGCGATCTAAGGCATAATAGAGGTCATGCCAAGGAAATTCATACAAATGGTTCAAATATCTAGACTGCCAAAAACAATCTTGTTTCAATGAACAGCATTACGATTCATTCATTTAACAAATATCTAATCAGTTCCTACTGTGTGCATGCCCCTGTGTTAGCTTTTGGCACACCATGTAAGTCAAAACAGATACGGTCCCCGCCTTCTCTGTTTTACAAGTGATGGTGGGAAAGACCAGCATTTATTTAGGCCAAGAAATAAGCAGATAAAAACCGCAGCTCTGAGAAATGCTATCACGAGTGAGAGAGAGATAGAGAGACAGAGATACTGTACAACAAAACCCCATTTAGCAGGATCTACACTTGCCATGCTTTAAGGGAAATTCTCTGAGGACGGGATACTTGATTCAAGACTTTAAAGTTGGCTCAAATGTACATCAACTCATGACTGAATAAATAAAATATGATATATTTACCGGGTGAAATATTATTTGGCCATAAGAAGGAATGAAGTACTGATTCATGCTATAGCATGTACGAACTCTGGAAACGTTATGCTGAGTGAAAAGAAGCCAGTCAAAAAATACCACATATTGTATATTTCACTTATATAAAATGTCCAGAACAGGAAAATCTATAGAGACTGGAAGTAGATTGTGGGTGCTTAGAGCTGACCAGCTAGGGGTGGGTGGGATGAAAAGTAACTGCTAACAGGTATGAATGAGGAATGGTGGCTAATGAGTAGGGAATTTCTTTTTGCAATTATGAAATTCTTCTGAAATTAGATAGTGGTGATGGTTGCAGAACTCTGAACATACTAAAAAACACAGAAATGTACACTTTAAGTGGTATGTGAATCACATCTCAATAGTTATTTAAAAATACTGGAAGGCTGGGAAGATGATGAGCTGAGGGGAGCAAGGGTTCTGTGTTTGGAGGAAACACGGTACACACAACTGGAAAGACAGAAAGGTCAGTATGGCCAGAATAGGAAGGGTCAGACATGAGATCAAGATGAAGAGGGAGTAAGTGGTCCACACAGGCCCCACTGGTCACGTTAACATTTTGTCTGTCCAAAGCACACAGGGGGTATCACTGGAGGGTCTTAAGTAGCAAGGGGGAAATGACAACCAATTTTCCATTTTGAAAAGATCATGTGGCTGAAATAAGGAAAATATATTGGAGGAAACCAAACAGTATATGTACAGACCAATTAAGAGGCTGTGAGAGCCCAAGGCAAGGGTTGAGGTAGCACTGATGGACCACGGTGGACAGATTAGGATGTTTGAGATGTCAAATCAATAGTAAAAGGTGATTGATTGGTATTTAGTATCCAAGAAGAGAAACAGGGAGACTGTTGGTTCCATGAGTCTAGAGCTTCCTGGAGAGGCCTGAACTTGAGATATGAATCTGTGAACCACCTAAAGGGAAATAAATGGAACCCTGGGCGTGTGTGAGCTTGGCTCAGCAAGAAGGGAAGAAAAAGTCAACTGGACTGTGAGGAATTCTAATATTGAGTAGCCTGATGCTGCATAAATGGAATCTAATCCTAAGACAAACCCAAAATGAGAGTCATTCTATGAAATAATTGGCCTGTACTCTTCAACTATGTCAAGGGAAGACAGAAATTACACTACATAAAAGAAAGAAAACCAAAGATACATGTCAACTAAATGTAATATGTTACTCTAAACTGGAACATTTTGCTCTAGAAGGACAAGACATATGTATATTTATATTTGCAATTGTATTTATATACATATAAGGATCGGGCAACTGGTAAAACTTGAACAGGGTCAACAGATTCACAGGTTGTCATGTATCAGTGCTTTTCTGTCCTGATTTTCAATGGTTAGATCATGCATATGCAAGGAGAGTATCTTTGTATATATGGATTATAAACTAAGTATTCTAGGATGATAGGGCAAGAGGTTGGCAACTTGCTCTCAAACGGTTCAGAAGAAAATAAAGTTCTTCGTATTAGTCTTGCCACTTTTTCAGAAGTCAGTGGGCATGACCCATTTGAGAGAACAGAATATAAAATAGGAGGTCATCAATGATGCAGTGGCAGGGAGAGAGTTTGAGAAAGGATGAAATGGCTGTTGTGTTATATGGGACAATGAGTTGATCAGAGAGGTAGAAAAGACGGTCAGGAAAGTTTAGGGCTCATATCAAGATAGTGAATATGCACAAAACAGAGCCATCCACACCTTTGCATCCCATTCAAGGACTTAAAAACTGTAGCATTTAAAAATGATTCCTTGGGGGAACCTGTGTGGCTCTTCCAGTAAAGCCTCTACCTTCAGCTCAGGCCAGGTCATGATCTTGGGGTCCTGGGGCCAAGACCCGTATCGTGCTCCCTGCTCAGCCAGGAGTCTGCTTCTTCCTCTCTCTCTGCCCCTCCCCACCTCTTGTGCTCTGTCTCCCTCTCAAATAAATAAATACAATCCTTAAAAAGAATGATCCCTTAACTGATATGTATATGCAACTTAGTAAACACATTTATGTCTGATAATATACCTTATTTTAGGTTATCTCTTCTTCAATTTCATTTGAGAATAGCTCTAACAGTTTTAAAAGATATTAGAAAAATAAAGTTTAAAACTCACAAAACAGTTATATTTAGTATGTGTGTGTAAATGTATGCATACGTACAAGTCACATTTCATTTTAATAAAATAATAGCACAGGTTGTTTAAGATATGATCTTAACACTTACTTCAAGACCAACACAATTAGTTTGTGTTAGTAACTGTTTAATACAGAGTTTCTGGATAGAACTGAATTTATTTATAAATTATTAGCCTCCTGACAATATCTAGGCAAAGAATGGGTAAAAACCACAGCTGAATAAAAATATTAAATCCAAAGTTGTTATTGGCCAGCTGAAACTCAACTATAATATAAGTAAAAATTCTCTCTGAATGTCAAATTCAGTGAAATGAGATATTTACAAAACTGTCATTTATATACTTTTCCAGATCTTGCTAGTCTCCAGGTGAAGAGTACCTTTATATGACACATATTCATCTAGGGTCTATATTTCTCATAAGATATAATGATGCCAGGTTATTTTAATAATTTCTTTTCTGGTCTACACCAAATGGAAATACTCTTTTGATTTGGTTTAGCTCAGATGCATTCTGAACTGACACATAACTTAGCTTAGCAAGCAACCAACTTCTGACACTACAGTCAGTAAGGATTTGGAATATAATGTGGTTGTGTGTGTGTTCTAAGTTTGCGTGTAGGAGGCAGTTAAAGATCTCTTTGGCAATTTAGAGGGGGAAGGGTAGTGTGTCAGAACTCTACTGAGTTTTAGGGATGTGTACACGATGCACTGTGAAATGTAAAACAATGTAGAGTATGCCTCTATTTCCATACCAAAAAACCTCAATTGAGATTACCCCCCCGCCCAGCTATGGTCCCGTGCATATACACACCTCTGTATCAGCAAGGAGAAAAGGTGTGAAAGACTAACAGTGTATTATTGCTTATTCCATCATGATGTGGGAGCAAGAGCTGAAGGGCAGAACCACAAAAATGGTTAGAGAAACATTTTATGCAAAATATTAAATGTAGATGTTTCTGTATAACAGATAAAGATGATCATAATTTTTTTCTCAGTATTATTGACTCTCCTTCTGAAGAACTGGAGGATATTGTCCCTCTGATGGGTCCTGCCAAGAATGGTCACTTTACCCCTGATCTCCTGAAAAGGTCTGTCTTTGGAAGAGTGTCTTTTTGTGTTCTGGGAGAAGTACACCGTGAGAGGGACACATTTTACACAAGCCACCTACGTCAAATTTAGCGCATGCTCTCAAAGAACTCTTCACTTAATTGGCTGGTTAGCAAGATGACACCCAGAGTACTTGAAACTATGCAGAATTACAAAGAAAACACTTCCAAGTGGCTCACATCACATTTAACCAATTATGGTTAGCACTTCTAGGGATCATAAAATACGCTTTAAAATGTGGCCCAAACATAATCTAAAGCAAAGAGTTTCAAACAAAAGAGCAAAGATCCTGGCCACCCTCTTCCCCACAAACAAAAGAGAATCCTGCGAATAGTCCCTTTCTGGCCTTAAGAAAGAGTCAGTGTATGATTCTGCTCAACTCGTACCCTTGAAAGTTAACGAGAGAACATAAGTAACAAAAAGGTGGTTTCCAAGAAAACAACAAGCCCCTCAAATGTAAAAAGCAAGAATTTTATCAGTATTTGGTCAACAGAGTAGACCAAAGCACGTCCCCACCTTTTCAGATGACAACCATAACGAGTTTCCTCACATGGTCACATGCCCAGGCTGGGCCACGTATGGATATTAGAAACATTTCACATTTACAGTTTAAGTCATTCTGAAGGAGTCAGGAGCTTAGTTTGACAAATACTTAGGAGTTTCCTAATAGCCTAGACATCCAGAGTTCCTACCCTGGCTTAACCAAAAATTATTTTCATGCAGATCATCAACTACAGAACATTGTTTTCAGTGATGAGCCCTAGAGCAAGACAAAAAGCTCCTTCTGCAAAGGACCATGACAGCAGCTTGAGACAGTAATTAAATATGTTGGCATTATTATTTATGTGTATACTTATATAATGTTTACATTATGATGATACCCATCTTTTATTGACTGCCTACTATGTGTCAGGCACTTTGCCAAGTGCTTTATACACTTCATGGCATTTACTTCTCAAACAGCTCTGTAAGGTAGGCATTATCTTTCCTGGTTTACTGCTAGAAACAGATTCACATCTGCAATTTGCTTCAAGTCACTGAGCTGTTCAAACCGAGGGCTATCAGATTTGAAAAGTCAACTCTCTCTGGCTACACCTCAAGGAATCTCTGTGTTTTTACCACTGAGCTGGGAACAGATTCAGGCTCCAGTCTGTGGGTAGAAAAGAACACTGCATAGACTACGTGAGTCTTCGGGGCAACAGAAGCTGCCTCAGGCAAGCAGGACAGAGGGGTGCTGAGCTTTCCTTCAAACCAAATGTTCCTTCTGCTCTGAAATTGTTCAGAGAGAATGAATTCTTCCCCCTGATCCTTCTAGTTAGGTCCTAGCTGGCTCATAACAGAACATCAAGCCCAACAAGACAGCTCTCACACAAGTAAAACTAAGCTCCACATTTGTAGTTTTCTACTCAAAAATCAAGTCATTTTGTATCAATCACACCCTTCAACTTTCCAAAACCTCCTACAATTTCCTTTCTCCAAATCCATTGCCACCCAAGCGAGAAGCAAGGGGATTCTGCCTTCATCTCCAAACCAACCTAGATAAGTAGCTCCATGTGAACAAGACACTCAAGCCCCCAGACTTGGTTAATGTCATGCGGGGTCCTCTACAAGTGTTATTTAAAGCTGTGCTGTCCAGTTTGGTCGCCGCTGGCCCATGTGGCTACTGAGTGGGTAAAACATGGCTAGTCCAAGTACAGGTGTGCTGCAAATCTAAAATACACACCAGACTTTGAAGACTTAGTATGGAAAAAAGAATGTGAACTATATCACTAGCAATTACTTATTGGTTAAATGCTAAAATTAATGGATTTTTAACCTAAAATACCCAAAATCTTTTGTCAAAATTCATCAGTTTCTTCTTTTAAAAATACAGCTACTAGAGAAGATGGGCAAGGAATAGGAGACCTAAATATCCTCAGGTCCCAGAAGTTCAGCTAGGCAGTTATCAAACCATTTTGAACATCTACAAACTCAATAGGAGATTGAAGAGAAGAAGAGCAGCAATTCTGGGAACAGAAAATTGACCACTTTCTGGAAGGTAGGACATGAGGAGAACTGAATCACAGGCAATATATGGGAAGAGAGACTGCAGGGGGAGGGGCCAGCTCCCAGCAAGCAGTAGATCAGTGGAGCACAAAATCGCAACTTTTAGAAGTCTGCTCCACTGAGGCATATCACTCCAAAGGCAAGGCAGGGGGGTGGAGACCACGTGGGGACAGTGTGGTTTCAGGACCCACGGGGTCACAAAAGACCGGGGGTGCCTGAGTGTGGTAGACCTCCCAGGTATCGAGTGGGTTTGTTGGCTGCAGAGATGGAGCTGAGGAGTGGCTCTCAGGGTTACCTTAGACTGTGATCCAAGGCAGAGCTGGGCCACTGTTCTTCAAGCAGGGATGTCACTAGTGGCGGATCTGGGGAGACTCATCTGCCTCAACTGGGGGGAATTGTGCAGGAGCGTGCTGCAGGAATCGGCTGGGTTTGGAGACTCCAAATGGGGCTGTGCGTCAGAGATAGAAATGCTCTGACACAGAATGGGTGAGCTGGGAGTGCAGCCGGAGAACAGGGAGATGGGAGTGACTGACAGCTTCTCTCTGAGGACGCACTGAGGAGTGGGGCCCAGAGCTCTCAGTTGCTACAAGGCCAGAGACTGGGAGGCTGCCATTTTCATTCCCAGCATCCAAAGCTGTACAGAAAGTGTTCAGGGAAGAGAAGTTACTGAGAAAGAACCCAAGCAGATTACTTAGCCTGGCCCCTGGCAAGGGCCATGCAATTCCACCTTGGGCAAAGACATTTAAGAATGGCGGCAACAGGCCCCTCCCCGAGAAGATCAGCAAGAACATCCAGCCAAGATCAAGTTCACCAATCAATGGGAACTGTGGAACTCCAGACTGAGGGGGAAAGCAACATATAGAATTCATGGCTTTTTCCCTATGATTCTTTAGTCTTTCAAAGTTCAATTTTTAAAATTTTATTTTCTTCTTACTCTATTTTTTAAAAAATTTTCCTCTTTTAACTTTTTTAACTATTTTATCTTAATAATACCTTTTAAAAATCTTTCTAAATATTCATTGTTATAGTCATATTCTATCCCTTCATTGTATTTAACCCCTTTTTTTTTTACACATGTAGGTTTTTCTTTCTTTAAAATTTTGGTATACAATTTTGTCTAATAGATCAAAATATACCTTAAAGCTAGCACATGGCTTTGCTCTAGTCTCCAGCCTGATCACATTCTTTCCTCTTTTTTTCTTCTTTTCTTTTTTCAACCAGCTTCTTATGCTATCAATTCCATTTTTAGAATCTTTTTAAATTTTCATCTTTACAATCATATCCCGTCCCTTCATCATGTTTACCCTTATTTTTGGGTGTGTCTGTATGTATATAGGTATATATATACCTATATACATACACACACACAGGTAGTTTCTTTTAACAGACCAAAATACACCCAAAATCAAGTGTGTGGCTCTGTTCTATTCGCTGGTCTATATATTATTATGTTTTCGTTTTTTCCTCCTTCCTTCACGTCTGGTTTTGGATCTCTTCTGATTTGGTTAGTGTATATCTTTCTGGGGTCATTTATATACTCTTAGTATTTTGTTCTCTCATTCATCTATTCTTACTTGGATAAAATGACAAGGCAGAAAAACTCACCACCAAAAAAAAAAAAAAAAAAAAGGAAGAAGAGGCAGTACCAATGGCTAGGTACCTACTCAATATGGACATTAGTAAGATGTCAGAACTCGGGTTCAGAATGACGATTATCAAGATGCTAGCTAGCTGGGCTCAAAAAAAGCATGGAAGATACCAGAGAATCCCTTTCTGGAGAAACAAAAGCCCTTTCTGGAGAAATGAAAGAAATAAAATCTAACCAAGTTGAAATAAACAAAAAGCTATTAATGAGGTATAATAAAAAATGGAGGCTCTTATTCCTAGAATAAATGAGGCAGAAGAGAGAATTAGTGATACAGAAGACCAAATGATGGAGAATAAAGAAGCTGAGAAAAAGAGAGACAAACAACTACTGGACCACGAGGGGAGAATTCAAGAGATAAGTGATACCATAAGATGAACAATATTAGAATAATTGGGATCCCAGAAGAAGAAGAAAGAGAGAGGGGGGCAGAAGGGTATATTGGAGCAAATTATAACAGATAATTTCCCTAATTTGGCAAAGGCAACAGTATCAAAATCCAAAAGGCACAGAGAATCCCCCTCAAAATCAATAAAAATAGGTCCACAATGCATCATCTAATAGTAAAACTTACAAGTCTCAGTGACAAAGAAAAAATCCTGAAAGCAGTTCGGGACAAGAGGTCTGTAAACATACAATGGTAGAAATCTTAGACTGGCAGCAAACCTATGCACAGAGACCTGGCAGGCCAGAAAAGATATATTCAGGTACTAAACAAGAAAAGTATGCAGCCAAGAATGCTATATCCAGCTAGGCTGTCATTGAAAATAGAAGGGGAGATAAAAAGCTTCCAGGACAAACAAAAACTAAAAGAATTTGCAAACAGCAAAACAACACTACACGAAATATTGAAAGGGATCCTCTAAGCAAAGAGAAAGCCTAAAAATAACAGACCAGAAAGGAACAGAGGCAATATACAGTAACAGTCACCTTATAGGCAATACAATGGCAATAAGTTCATATCTTTCAATGGTTACCCTGAATGTAAATGGGCTCAATGGCCCTAATCAAAAGACACAGTGTTACCAGAATGGATAAAAAAACAAGACCCACTGATATGCTGTCTGCAAGAAACTCATTTTAGACCTAAAGACACCTCTAGATTGAAAGTTAGGGGTGGAAAACAATTTACCATGCTAATGGACATCAAAAGAAAGCTGGAGTGGCAGTCCTTATTATTAGACTAATTAGATTTTAAGACAAAGACTATAGCAAGAGATGAGGAAGGACACTGTATCATAATTAGAGGATCTGTCCAACAAGAAGATCTAACAATTTTAAATAACTATACCCCTCACATGGGAGCAGCCAATTATATAAACCAATTAATAACAAAATCAAAGAAACACATCAACAATAATACAATAATAGTAGGGGACTTTAACACCTACCTCACTGAAATGGACAGATCATCTAAGCAAAATATCAACAAGGAAATAAAGGCTTTAAATGACACACTGGGCCAGATGGACATCACATATTTATTTAGAACATTCCATCCCAAAGCAACAGAATACACATTCTTCTCGAGAGCACATGGAACATTCTCCAGAACAGATCACAACCTGGGTCATAAATCAGGCCTCAACCAGTGCCAAAAGACTGGGATCATTCCCTGCATATTTTCAGACCACAATGCTTTGAATCTAGAGCTCAGCCACAAAAGGAAAGTTGGAAAGAACTCAAATACATGGAGGCTAAAGAGCATCCTCCTGAACAATGAATGGGTCAACCAGGAAATTAAAGAAGAATTTTAAAAATTCATGGAAACAAACGAAAATGAAAACACAACTCTTCAAAATCTTTGGGACACAGCAAAGGTGGTCTTGAGAGGAAAGTATATAGCAATACAAACCTTTCTCAAGAAACAAGAAAGGTCTCAAGTACACAAGCCTACCCTACACCTAAAGGAGCTGGAGAAAAAACAGCAAAGAAAGCCTAAACCTGGCAGGAGAAGAGAAATAATAAAGATCAGAGCAGAAATCAATGAAATAGAAACCAAAAGAACAGTAGAACAGATCAACAAAACTAGGAGGTGGTTCTTTGAAAGAATTAATAAGATTGATAAACCCCTGGCCAGGTTTATCAAAAAGAAAAGAGAAAGGACCGAAATTAATAAAATCAAGAATGAAAGAGGAGAGATCACAACCAACACCAAAGAAATACAAACAATTATAAGAACATATTATGAGCAACTATAACGCCAGCAAATTTGACAATCTGGAAGAAATGGATGCATTCCTAGAGACATATAAACTACCAAAAGTGAACCAGGAAGGAAAAAAAACAAAAAAACAAAAACAAACACCTGAACAGACCCATAACCAGTAAGGAGATTGAAGCAGTCATCAAAAATCTCCCAACAAACAAGAGCCCAGGGCCAGATGGCTTCCCAGGGCAATTCTACTAAACATTTAAAGAAGAGCTAATACCTATTCTCCTGAAACTGTTCCAAAAAATAGAAATGGAAGGAAAACTTCCCAAACTCATTTTATGAGGCCAGCATTACCTTGATCCCAAAACCAGACAAAGACCCCATCAAAAAGGAGAATTTTAGACCAATATCCTTGATGAACACGGATGCAAAAGTTCTCACCAAAATACCAGCCAATAGGATCCAACAGTACATTAAAAGGATTATTCACCCTGACCAAGTGGGATTTATTCATGTGCTGCAAGGTTGGTTCAACATCCGCAAATCAATCAATGTGATACAATACATTAATAAAAGAAAGAACAAGAACCATTTGATACTCTCAATAGATGCTAAAAAAGCATTTGACAAAGTACAGCATATTTTCTTGATCAGAACTCTTCAAAGTGTATGGATAGAGGGTACATACCTCAATATCTTCAAAGCCATCTATAGAAAACCCACAGCAAACATCATTCTCAATGGGGAAAAACTGAGAGCTTTTTTACCCTAAGGTCAGGAACATGGCAGGGATGTCCACTATCATCATCGCTATTCAACACAGTATTGGAATTCCTAGCCTCAGCAGACAACAAAAAGAAATAAAAGGCATCCAAATAGGCAAAGAAGAAGTCAAACTCTCACTCTTTGCAGATGATATGATACTTTATATGGAAAACCCAAAAGACTCCACTCCAAAAGTGCTAGAAGTCATAGAGGAATTCAGTAAAGTATGAGGATATAAAAATCAATGCTCAGAAATCAGCTGCATTTCTATACACTGACAGCAAGAACGAAGAAAGAGAAATTAAGGAGTTGATCCCATTTATAATTGCACCCCAAACCATAAGATACCTAGGAATAAACCTAACCACAGAGGCAACGAATCTGTACTCAGAAAACTATAAAGTACTCATGAAAGAAACTGAGGAAGATACAAAGAAAGGGAAAAGTGTTCCAGGCTAATGGATTAGAAGAACAAATAAAAGCAATCTACACATTTAATGTAATCTCTATCAAAATACCATCAACTTTTTTCAAAGAAATGGAACAAATAGTCCTAAAATTTATATAGAACCAGAAACGACCCCAAATAGCCAGAGGAATATTGAAAAAGAAAACCAAAGTTGGCAGCATCACCATTCCAGACTTCAAGCTCTATTACAAAGCTGTAATCATCAAGACACTTTGTACTGGCACAAAGACAGACACATAAATCAATGGAACAGAATAGAGAGCCCAGAAATGGACCCTCAACTCTATGGTCAACTAATCTTTGACAAAGCAAGAAAGAATGTCCTGTGGAAAAAAGACAGTCTCAACAACAAATGGTGTTGGGATAACTGGACAGCCACATGCAGAAAAATGAAACTGGACCATTTCCTTACACCACACACAAAAATAGACTCCAAATGGATGAAAGACCTCAATGTGAGACAGGAATCCATCAAAATCCTAGAGGAGAACACAGGCAGCAACCTCTTCAACCTCAGCCACAGGAACTTCTTCCTAGAAACATCGCCAAAGGTAAGGAAAGCAAGGGCAAAAATGAACTATTGGGACTTCATCAAGATCAAAAGCACAAGGATAGACCAGCAAAGGAAATAGTCAACAAAACCAATAGACAACTGACAGAATGGGAGAACATATTCGCAAATGACATATCAGATAAAGGGCTTGTTTCCAAAATCTATAAAGAACTTATCAAACTTAACACCCAAAGAACAAGTAATGCAATCAAGAAATGGGCAGAAGACATTAACGGACATTTCTGCAAAGAAGACATCCAAATGGCCATGAGACACATGAAAAAGTGCTCAACATCTTGGCATGAGGAAAATATAAATCAAGACCACAGTGAGATACCACCTCACACCAGTCAAAACAGCTAAAATGAACAAGTCAGGAAATGACAGATATTGGTGAGGATGTGGAGAAAGGGGAACCCTCCTACACTGCTGGTGGGAATGCAAGCTGGTATAGTCACTCTGGAAGACAGTATGGAGGTTTCTCAAAAAGTTGAAAATAGAGCTACCCTACGACCCAGCATTCACACTACTGGGTATTTATCCCAAAGATACAAATGTAGTGATCCAAAAGGGCATGTGCACCTGAGTGTTTATAGCAGCAATGTCCACAATAGGCAAACTATGGAAAGAACCTAGATGTCCATCAACAGATGAATGGATAAAGAAGATGGCATATACATACATACATACATATATGTGTGTATATACATGTATCTATATATACATATATAAAATATATATATAATGGAATACTATACAGCCATCTAAAACCCCCCAAATCTAGCCATTTGCAACGACATGGATAGAACTAGAGGGTATTATGGTAAGCAAAATAATTCAATCAGATAAAGACAATTATCATATTATCACATGATCTTTCTGATACAAGGAATTTGAGAGGTGGGGGGTGTCGTGGGGGGTTTGGGAGGGAAAAAATGAAACAAGATGGGATCAGGAGGGAGACAAACCATAAGAGACTCTTAATCTCAGGAAACTGAGGGTTGCTGTGGGGTGGAGGAGAGGGACAGGGTGGCTGGGTTATGGACATTGAAGAGGGTATGTGCTATGGAGAGGACTGTGCATTGTGTAAGACTGATGTTTCACAGACTTGCACCCCTGAAGCAAATAATACATTATATGTTAATTAAAAAAAAAGAAAAGAAAAAAAATACAGCTACTAGAAAACTTAACTTTTTGTATGCCACTTGCATTACAATTCTATTGAACAGGACTGGTCTGGAATAAAGTCTCACCAATGCTGTTTCAAGACTGAAGTTCTGACTCCTATACAAGTTCTTTTTTAGTTTAATCCCAATAGGAAGAACTGCCATAAATTTGCAGCCATATTAAATCTATGGTAGATGGAGACTAAGGGAAAACATAGACAGCAGGTAGGTTTGAAAAAAGTAATGAAAGAAAGAGAAAGAAGTCCAAGGAGAACTATGTACTTTCTTTTAAAAATGAAATTGCTGATCTGGGTGGTGGCATGAAGTCATTTTCAAAAGAGGGTCAACAGCAATTTAGAATTAGGTCCCTTCCTAATTCACAAAGTTAAGTCAAGTACAGTATAGGCCGAGGCTATTCTTGGACCTTGGTGAAAGATACTGCCTTTCCACTTGTTTAGCTAATGACTTTCAAATGATAATTATAGCTCATTGTTGTTCCCACTTAAAAACCATTGACATCCATCCAAAAAATTATAGCTTACAGTGAGGGAATATTTATGTGATATTTATAGCCTGTGATGAAAACCCTGGGGGAACTGCCAGGAGGGAGGATTATTTATCAATTTCTCTTTCTTCAAGTTTGAATTTTCTTGAGATTCCTATCCAAAAGACATTTGGTAATCCTACATAACACTAATGTGTGAAGATATTTTGCCATATTGGTCAAATTCAAAGAAAAACCCTTTTTTCTTTAAAGAATGGTGGGGGGGAAATCTGGTTGATCCCACTGAAAAACATAGTAGACCAAAAAAGTCCACTCAAGGAAGTAGCGTTGCATACTTGAAATATTTTTTTGAAGTGCGCCAAGAAAAATAAAGTAAAATCAAGGAGGAAAAGCTGGAGTTTCAATTTCTGGAGATTGTACTTCCTGGTGATATAAAAAACAAAAGTTAAATTCAGAGAGACTCGACTCTGAAGTTAGCATCACATAAAAAACAATAGAAAATATTTAACTATGTGCATATGTTTGTACACAAACAGAAATAGATATAAACAGACCTTAATTAGCGTTGTAGACTTTAATTATCTTTGTACAGTAATTGGGAATGGTTTTGTTCTGATTTATTCCATAACGCTTACTGTGTTCTGTTAACAACTAATTTTTTTCCCCTTACAGCCCGTAATAGAAGGCTTTTACCGCGGACTCTGTTACATCTGCTTCTCATTTAATGACCATTGTTCTGGGCTGTCAGAGCAAGCAGCTACACAACTTCCCGATTCTGGAAGATTAAGCAAATATTTTGACAATGCCTGAATTTTTTTTTCTTCCTTTTTTTTTTTTTCCACAGAATAAAAATAAAAAGAATCTTTTACTTACCCACACAATGTTAGTAGAGTTCTTAATCGAAAGAGTATAAAGAACCAAGCGGCGGTTAAAGGTACTTCATGTGGCAAAATACATCAAGCAATTTTCTGTTCCATTTCACGTAAGAGCCCTAAGAATCCTGCCTGAACTACACAGCTGGGGTCACAGGAACCATTCTGGGACTGCAGGGAGGGCATGGGACCCCCGGGGCAGAGCCACCTGGAGGCTTTTCAACTATCACTGGCTTCTGGAACAAAACAGAGGGCTCCTGCTCACCTTGAAGGCCACAATAGGTAAAATGAATGATAGGTGTCTGAATCACTAATAAATACCATGTAATAAAAGCTGTTTTTTATATAACAAACACTTTTTTACGCTACATAACAAACTGTAATACCACTGACGGCGTGAAGACGAGGATCATGACTCTTCCTACAGACGGTGGCTACAAAGAAGAACAGAAGCACTTCGAAGAGATGGGGGAGGGATGGGGGAGGGAGAGGCAAAGTTGGGGGAAGGGGTATGGAGAAAATCATGAACCCCCATGAGCATTCATTGGTTCCATAAAGACTCTGAAAGGCAGAAAACAAACCAACAAAAAACATGAAAAATAAATAAATGCTCTTTGTGTGGTGACAGATGTCAACTAAACTTAGGAATCATGTGGGAATCATTTTGGAACGTCTGCCTTATCAAATCATTCAACTTCTACAATGCTATATGTCAATTAGAGCACGATAAACCCAAAGTAGAGGGGAGGGCAAAAGAAATTCTAACAGGTTGTGGCAGCCCTGGTATTTGGAGCTGCTGTGGTTGTCACTGGAGTAAGGAAGAGGCCTAAGAACAGAAGAACGTTAACTAGTCTCTGCCCCTCCCAGCAGTTCACGAAAGAAGTCCCAGAAAGATAAGTAGGAAAAGTAAACAAGGTAAGACCTAGGAGAGAATTAACCCCAGAGGCATAAGCCTCTTCAAACTTTCAGGTGGGGAGCCTCTCTTTGGGGGCTGCATCTGGCAGAGAAAATTCCTGCAAGAAAGCTGGGATCCAAAGAGGCAGATTCTGTGAGGAAGACATGATGGGCCATCGGAGAGCACCAGCAAAGACAAAGCAAGAAGAAACAGCCTTCTGGAGAAGGCAGAGATTTCCCTTGCTGCCGTGAGATAGCTTCAGATCTCTACTGGTTTGCATTTATTCTAGAGAGGAAAACACAAAGCAGGGTGTGTACTTCAGGAAGCACAAAGCTAAGGCCATCAAGTTCATGGATAAGCCAACCAGCACACTGCCTGTTGTCATGTGTCCTATGGAGGGTACCTCTGGAACAATCTCTTCATGGCTAACACCACTGGCTGGGCCCTTATTTGCAGCAAGTCTGTATTTTGCAATGAACATGTGAGATGACTTCTCTGGACAGTTTCATAAAACACCCATCCTCTTTAAAGATAAAGGCTCCATAATTTCCCTTAAATATGTTTTCATGTTCCCATGGCCAGTTATTGCTAAAGGCAATACAAAGAAACAAAAGCCCAAAAGCCTTAACTTCCGTTTAGAAGTCTCAAGGAATGTGTCCGTCTTAGAGCAGAGATTCACAAAGTTGTGGTATTGAAATTGCTTACCCTTCTTACTCACAAAACTCAGTCAAAAGAATCTGAATTAGTAGGTACGGGGATACCATATTTTTAACCAACACTCTGGGTGATTTTGATTGTGATTTCTTTTCTTTTCTTTTTTTTTAAATTGTGATTTCTTACAGAATTACTCTACGTGATTCCGCATGCTCTCATGCAGGTGGTTAAGGAACTCAAGTTTTACACACACAGGTCAGTGCTGCTCTAGAAGCTGTACAGACTGCCACTACGATACCAGCCTCCTGAAACACAATAGTCCCTAACAGCCCTCGAGGGCACACACACAGAGACAGGGCTAGAAACAGCGACTAAACCACGGAGGCACTTGGTGGGAATGTGCTTCACTCTGCGGGAAGCCCATTAAACACTAGGCTCGGACGAGAGGATCTCGCAATGTAGCCCCAGTTAATTCAATGCAACAGGCATGTAGTGAACCTCTGTGATGTCTCCAAACTCCACTAGATGCTGAGGATGATAAGAAGACAAAAGAAAATGACCCTGTCCTCAAGGAGGTCATCAGCAAGAGGGCAAGAGAGATGTAAGACTTTGAAGACAAGATGGCTTGAGATGAATGTCCTAATAGGAGACAGAACCGGAGATGGAAGAATGCCCCTGGTACAGTGAGGAAGGAGTCATTAACTCTGATGGGGGCAGTCAGGAAAGGCTTCCCTGAAGAGCAGACATAGCACGCCATTGAAAGAGATCAATAAGCAAGCCCACGAAATTGTTTAATGACTTCTTCATTCATGGAAACAACCCAGAAAAAGCCTGAGGGACCATTCTTGTCCCACATTAACGTGTGTGTGCTTAAGAGTTGATTAAATGTTTGTTGTTACTGTAATCTATCACATTTTTAAAAATAAGTATGAACATTTATATACTGTTCTGATCTTCAAAGTGGGGAAAAGAAAAATCCTACAATACTTGTCTTTTATAAATGCAAATCCTCCAAGTTCACAATAAAATAAGAATGGCAAATTAGTGAATGTATAATGGACTAGTCAGCTAAAGCAGAAGCTTGAGAAGGCCCATTTTTTCGTTGCAGTGAGACTAAACATGAGGTTCCCCTCCCTTATATATGGCTGTCTCTTTCCACTACAATCACAAATAATTTCTTCAGACCCACACAGGAAACAGGTATTGATCACAATAAGCCACTGCATCCACAAACACCTGCTTCAGTGGCTTATGGTCTCCATGGAAACCCTCCAATAGAACCAATCTGAATTCAATTTCAGAAGTAATGAGAGCAGATAATTTTACACTCAATCAATCACTGTCAGCCGCCGTTATCAGCCAATCAGTCATTATGTCAGTTAGTCACACTTTCGACAAACTTCTTCTGTGGCATGGTCAGACAAGAATGTTTTGACATCCAGAAGCAACACAATCAAATTGGCTCCTCTTTCCTGGCAAGAAGCCAGAGACATAGCAATGCATTGTGTTTGCAAAGGCAATAAACAGATAAGCCAACCAAAATACACTACAGTTATAGAAGAATCTAGGGAGCAATTTCAGTAATTGTTATGATACTTGAGACAGAGAAGTACTTTAGACCGAAAGGTCACATACAGATCTTCCTTGTCTTACAATGGTGTTCTCTCTCAATAAACATATCATCAGTTGACAAAATCCAAAGTCGAAAATATATATAATACATCTAATCTACTGAACATCAGAGCTTTTATGCTAGCCTGCCTGAAACAGGCTCAGAACTCTCCCATTAGACCACAGTTGGGCAAAATCATCTAACACAAAGCCAATTTCATTAGACAGTGCTGAATATCTCAATGGTGTACTGAAAGTGAAAAACAGAATGGTTATAGGGGTACAGTTGGTTTTAAGTGTATCACTTGTTTACTCTTGTGATTACATGGCTCACTGGAAGCGGAGGCTCCCTTGCTACAGTCCAGCATCCATAAGAGAACATTCTACAGCATATTGTTGGCCCAGGAAAAGATCAAAATTCAAATGGTTTCTACTCAAAGTGCATTGCTTTTGCACCATCCTAAAGTTGAAAAATCATAAGTTCAACCATCCTAAGTCAGGAACCATCTGTAATTTAATCCTCCCATTTAAATGTGAACAAAAGAGAGAAGCAGAGATGTTCTAGAGTATCTGACCGAAGCCACACAACAAACTGGTGGAAAACCCAAGACTAAAGCATGAGTTTTCTCTGAGCCCCCTGATCTTCCAGAATGTCATGTTACCATTATTAAATGCCTTCTTTTTTGAAGCAAGAGAGCTTTTTGAAGGTTAGGTTCTATCTAAGCAGAGTGCCCAGAGCCTGTAGGAGACTCACAGGATACTTGTGGGGCTTGTGTTCTGGAGCCAACTCAAACTTCTGTCTGTTTGAGGTTAGTCTGTCTTTGGCCAAATGCAGCTTCCGGTTTCTGAAGGGGAACAAAAGACTCTAAAATACTACAGGGCTACCAAATTATTGTTACAAAAATGACATTTTGATAAATTTAGGGCAAGACTACCAAGAACACATGGATTGAATTTCCCTAAAAATGCATGGGAGGGGGAGGTTAAATCTGAGGGGTAAAATCTGCTTCTGGCAAATATATTTGGGCTCTGGTCAACCTCAAACATTAGAAAAGTCATCTTGGACTTCTAAAGAAACTGTAAGGCACTTTGTAAATATAGGTTCAGTCCTGGAAATCTCAAATATTCCAAGATCCCTCTATATTTCCTCTAACGATGGCTTATTAGTTTTTTTTTTTTTTTTCTTTTATACTGCTTTATCACTTTGCCCATTTCTCAGAGAGACAGTTTTCTGAGGTTGATACTTACATTCATTCTTGGTAAAATGGATTAACTTGTTGGGTCTCAAAGTTCAACGTGTATGAAAACCCACCCAAAGCTGTTAAAAAAAATGCAGATCTCCAGACCCTCCCTCTAAGAATCTTCATTGACCAGGTGCCTCCTTAGCAAGGTGCCCAGGTAATTCTGATGCACTTTCTCTGCCAACCACCTTGGAAAAACACTGGTGACTAATAGTATTTGGTAAAGGATCTGCATCATTTTTCGATCATGATCTTTCAGTCACATTTTTTCCCCAGCCACTTTCAACCTCATGACTTGTATCACCTATATCACAAGAAGATGGTTTTAATGACCATGGTTTTAAGCTTTCATACATATATACATAACCATTTCCTATTAGCTGTAAGTAGGCTTTACCTGAAAGAGGTGGATGGTGTGTGGGGCACTCTAATGCACCCATCTACATTTGTCTAGGGCACGTGAGATGGAAAAGCAAAGAGGATATAGTCTCAGACCTGAGATGAGACCAGTAATTGCAGCAAGAACTGTTTGAAAGCTTTAACATGAAATGTTTGCTTCACTTCTTTGGTCTAGTCAGCTCGCATGAACCTCAGCTCAAGCTACTCACTTTATCCTCCTGCAAAACACTGATGAAAGGCTTTTGCTTATTTATTCCCAGATCAGTAATACTGGTCCTTTCCCTGCATTTCATTCTTAGCTCAATTTGTATCTTTTACTTATGTGTTTTAGGACATTTGATGGCCTTTGGAACATGCTTGAATGATGACAAGTATATTGTGTAAACACTATGTAGATCTTAAGTCTGAGGACAGGTTTTTTTCGTTTGTCTTTTTCCACTGTTCTATCCCCTGAACATGACATATTGCTTGACACATAGTAAGTACTCGATAAATACTGAAAATATAAATGTAAGGATGTCTGATTGATAGACAAGAAAAAACTCACCGATCTGAATAATGTCTGAGTAAATCAAGTTGGTTTGAAAGATACATAGTTAATAGCATTAACCAGTCACTACTCATTTTTCCAAAGGTTGCTCTTATTGATAAAACTCTTGATTACGTGCTGTTTACCCCACAGAAACCAAGAGCAAATATAGTATTTTAAACACACCCTCCTCTGTAATACCAGCTCCCATACAGATTTTTCTTTGCATTCTTTAGCTCATCTCAATTTGTTATCACTTAAACAGAAATTCATTGGAATTCAAAATAACTAACCCATAGACATTGGAGGAGTGAAAGGGGAGGCAATATTAAAAGAAAAACAAACCATACCTCACCAGGGTATGTAGCGATGGGTGTTCTAGAAGCTTACAAAAATATAAGCTTATATTATAACCACTGTCTTTGCTATTTTCACCACAGTCATCCCAAGCTCGCTGCTGCCATGTATCACTCAGATGACACAGGCAACTCTTGGGAAGTTTACTTACCTCTCTGGTGGGCCTCACAGTCTCATGCCACAGACATCATAGAAAACAACTTCAAGTTTCCCATGCAACAAACAAGAGGAGAGATGAGCTCCATGAGCTATCAGAGACCCTTCCCATCTTACCAAGGCAAAGTGGAAAGGGAGGAAAAATGAACATTGGGTGACAATCATTTGACAACCTGGTGCTGCACTAAGCTCTGCATGTACATGACCCCATTAGAGGTTTCCTACATTTCCAGAAGGTATGAAGTAGTCTGTTCAGTTTATAGGGAATCGGGGCTCAGAGAACTCCAACCCCATGGTCAAGCAGCCAAGGAACAGTAAAGCTAGGACTAAAGTAAGAACAAATATTTACTGAGGGCTTAATCAATGACATCATTGTTTCATGTGTGTTAACTATTAACACACTTAATACTCATTTCAACCTATACAGCAGGTACTTCTGTGTCCTTCTTAGAGGTTATAGAACAAACTCAGAGAAGTTAAGGAACTTGTCCAAGAAGTCATAGCTGGTAAGTGGCAGAGCTAGAGATGGAACCCAGATGGTCACTCTGGACTTTACTCTCTTGATGATCACATCCAACCTTTCTCTATAACAGGGTCTATGTTGGCCTTTTTCCAAAGGGCAAGTTCTTTCCAGGATACAACTTCAATTTATATTTCTAGAGAAAACAAACAAAAAAGGCACAACTCAACAATAGCCTGTTACACTCTTCCAGCACTATAAATTATGTGTTTTTGTTAAACATACAGACATGCTAGGTAGTTACAATTAAGTTAACTATACACTTTACTGTCCAAACCAAGACTCATCCAAGAGTGAAAGGGGATGCTCTTAGTAATTACTCAAGGGACGCCTGGCTAGCTCAGTCAGTTAAGTGTCAGACAATTGATTTTGGTGTGTGATCTCAGGGTTATGAGACTGAGCCCCTCAGCATGGAGTCCATTTAAGATTCTCTCTCTCCTTTTCCCTCTGCCTCTTCCCTCCTTCCCTTCTAGAAGAAAAAGAAAGAAAAGAGAAAAAAAATAATATTCCTCAAGGACAACAGCTGTAATCTGGAACTGACCCAGGTGAACAGGGTGCCTGGCTGCCCTGGTCAGGAATATGTGTCCATACACACATGATTAGATACAGTCACTTTCCGACACCCTCTGATAAGATTAGCTGGACTGCAGCTGGAAATTAAATGCCTTCTGATTGTGCACGCTTATCCCTCCTCTCCCTGTAAGAGTCGCTATTCCTTTCTTTACCTAACACATTTCTTTTAACTTGTTTTCTCACAAAAGACTGTGCGTAATTGGTCAGCCATGAGAGATTAATTTGTACTTAGCTGGCTGAGCAGACACGGTGATATCTCCATAGCGGATGGTGCCAGTGCGGGAACCAGCAGCTTCTCCGTCTAAGTCTTCTTACCTGTGCTTCACTCCAGTCGTCCCAAGCCTGCTTCTTTGGGACCTGCTGTCCAAGCCCTTCATTTACCTTATTTTGCCTACCTAGAGAAGTTGACTTGGAGTTTCAAATTCTCTCATGAGCCATTTTTTTTCTTTTGGAAACAAAAATACTAGCAAAGACACCCAGACTCTCCCCTTCTGGAGCAATGCAGGGAAGATTCAGGGAGGGTACTGGCTAGCAAGGTGGCACAGGAGTGAGCAAGAACTAGATCCTTCTCCTTGATCCAGTGTAGTCAGGTGGTGACAGGGACAGTCAAGACTTTACACAGTTCAAGAACTTACACAGTATTTTACATAGATTATGTCACCTAAAGCTATGTGGAAGGTGCAATTATCATTCCCATTTTAGAGATGGAGAAACTGAGGCTTAGGTTAAAAATTCTGCACAACATCCAATCTGGGCAACTTGACTTCACAGCCAACACTTTCACCCAGAGCATCTGACCATTCAAATGCACAAACCAGCCCCAGATGACAGAATATCAGAGTCAAATGGGGCCAGAGAGATTCACGTCTCCCACCTTCTCACCTAATAGATGAGGACCACAGCTCTGCCCCTTTTCCTCCTCCAGAAAATATTTTGTAAAAATGAATAAATGTAAAAAAATAAATAAATGTAAAAAATACTTTGTAAAAATGAAATGTGAGAAGGTTAGAAAGCTACATCAACTAAGAAGTGCTAGCTAAATGTTAACGAGTGTTACTACAGCAGCCCATAAACCCGACATCAGAGTTTATTCTTCTCTAATAGAGCCGTTTAATACTTGGACATCAGGCATAGGGCCTGGGTGAACTCCAAGCCCCACACAAGTGCACAGCGTCCTGGGCAAAGTCTGTCACGCATTATCCCCCGGGCAGCCACACCTGCCACGTCCCAATTTGCCACAGGATAAAGTACTTTGAAACACTATGAAGATACCGAGCACAGGGCATGAGGAATAAAGAAGAGGGCAGGTGTCAAGAAAGCCAAAGGATTTTATTTTTTCGATGTCTCCAAGCCCTCCAACCTGGCCCCTTTCCTCCGATCAGCTGGTAGGACAGGTGGAGGCAGTGACTCATGAGCACCCCGCACCCCGCTCTCAGCTCCCCATTTGGAGCACAGGCTGGAGTGACAAGAGAATCTGCAGGAACGCAAAGTCAGAACTCGGTTCCCGGAGCAAAGCCACGCTCAGAGGCTTTGACGTCAAAAACAAACCTGGTAAGAGCCGCAGAAGCGAAGCCAGCTCCTCCCTCCCCCCGGCCCCCAACTCACTAGTGGAGATGAAGGAGATTCCATTTCAGTGAAGCAGGAGGAGCACTTTTAGGATGGAAAGGCAATGTGACCCAACTCAAAGCAGTGAGCTTTGGTAGAAAGAAACCGCTTGCATGGAGAGATTTCGATTTTATTTATTTCCCAAGGGGGTGGGGGAAGGGAGCTGGTCCAGGTTTCATGTCATTGACGCTGTTCCTCACAAGAGCTCTGCAAGTCCCAGGCCCCATGGTGGCACCTTCTGCTCTCCTCAGGGTCACTTTGCCCAGCCACCCAGAGATGAGAGCATCACGTGGACCCACACCGTCTCGAACAGTAGCCATCAGCCACATGTGGCCATTGAGCACTTGGAATGTGGCTAGTCCAAACTGAAATGTGCTCTAACTGCAAAACACACTCCTGGTATTGGCAGCCATGTGGAGACCTCCAGCATTTTTACATTGAGTACGTGTTCAAGTAACACTGCGCACATACTGGGTTAAATAATATTTCTTCAAAATTAATTTCACCTGTCTCTTTTTCCTTTTTTTAAATGGCCATGAGAAAATTTAAAGTTGTATAGAAGGTTAGCCTATCTGGCTCCTGCCTTATTTCCACAGCTCCAGGCTAGACTCTTTCCCTCTATGAGGTTTCCATGGACCGGCAGCACTGGTATCCACTGGGAGCTTGTTAGAAAGGCAGAATCTCAGGTCCCACCCCTGACCTACTGAATCAGAATCTGCATTTTAACAAGATCCCCAGGTAATTTGCATGCACATTACAGTTTGAGAGGCACTGCCCTTGGGCTTAGAACATTATGTGGCCCTCCGCAGGAGCTTGAGAAATGGGGATAGAATGGATAAATGAGTTATCTCCAGGAAGCTGCTGCCCACAGGACACTTGGGGAAAGGGGAAGGCCCTTCCCTGGTTTCTCTTCAGTTCATTAATACTGATGTGCTCATCAGATTAATCACCCTTCACTTTAGCATGACCATGGAATCAGGCCAAATGTGGTCCTTAAGAAAGCGTGGTCCATAAATCCTAGAATCTGGTCAGAAATGTAGAATACTGGATCCTTTCTAGACCCCAGATTTGGAGTCTGGATCATAAGTAGACCCCCAGGTGAATCATAAGCGTGTTCATGAGTGAGAGGTTAGGGCAGAAGGAACAGGGGCTCTCGAGAAGTGAAGACCAGCACTGTGGGGAGATTGGGCAAGTGAGGACTCGGAGGAGCCCAAGCTGGCAAGAATTTTTTCTGCTGGGCTCTCAAGGTACTCAGACCATCCAGTAATGGACTCGGGGGAGAAGGCAGCCCTAGGGCTGAGGGAAGAGACAATGGGGCATGGTGGACCCCACAGCATGCTGTTCAGCAAAGATCAGACAAAGGACTGGTGTGCATCTCAACTCTTCATTTTGTTCCTTTCTAGACCTAAAATCCTTGACATGTTAGCCATAAAACAAACCCATAAAGCTGATTTTTTCCCTCCTTTTAATCGGAAGCAAATGCTCAGGGAAAAGGCCGTCATTGCATACAGAGAATAACAGGCACAACCACTGTCTCAGTCTCCTGGCACTCTCTCCCAGACATGCACAAGCCCCACCCAGCCCCATACACAGCATGCTAGAGGGTCGATGGCAGCGGTAGGTGGAGAGAAGAGGTAGCAGAGACTGGGGAATTCAGGGAACAGGGAGGAGGAGGAAGAGGAATAGAGGAGAACAAGTCAGGCCCTGGAAATTCCATCAGAAGCTGTGTGTGCGGGAGGGAGGGAAGAACAGATGGAGGGAGGAGAATGTGAAGGTGTCTTAAATAAAGCTCCCTTTTAAGGAGCATGAGGAAGCAGAGGTGTCTACGTGTGGCCAGAGGGCTGTACAAAATAGCAATGACCCTTATGCAAGCTCATAGTTCCTCCATCCCATTTTGGCAAAAGCTGACCAGTTCTTTCTAAGCTCTGAGAGCTGCCTTAGGGGACACATCCCTCAGAAGAGGCAGTGGGATACAGCCAGTAGGTTTCAGTAAGCGATAAGCCTCCTACAAAGGGGAAGATGGACTTAGGCACACAGAACGTGTGTCACAGCCAACCCGCCTGCCCCCAGAAGAGTATCAGCTTGAAGTTTCACCAGAGTAAGCCAGAGGTAAGCCAGAGAAGTCACCACAGAGGTATTCCTGTCGAGTAGAGGGTTCTGCCCAGACCCTCACACCAAGCCACAGGGTTCCTTTGCCAGCAGTTGCTCAATATTTTAAGAAAATCAACAAACTCCAGCTGGACTGGGTGGGGTGTTATATAGTAGGACCAGAACAGGAGAAATTGAGCTGGAATGGTTCTCGGCATCAACTCCAAAATGTCTTCCACAGAAAGGAAAGGAACAGCCTCATTTGGTATGAGCTCTTCCAAATTCTTCTGACTTTGACATTGATCTTATTTAAAACAAAACAAAACAAAACCCAAAAAACAAAGCTACCACCATAAAACAAACAAAAAGCCAACAACAACAACAAAAAACCCAAGGACCCTCCTGGGTACCCAGAGCCAGCCTCCTGCCAGAGGTCATATCTTGTCAAGGTGGAGGTGTGTTTTCAAGCTCAAGGCCCTTCTTTGAGAGCATCTTTTGCTCAAAATGGGGGTCTCAGTTAGATTGAGTCTGCTGGGACAGCCTGCCACGCTCATTTTAGACCACTCTGCCCAGAATGCACACAGTCTTTAATTAACTTCTTACTTTGAATGGGGCAGCTAGCCATACTGTAGCCAACTGTGGTGTGAACCTACAACGATTTTCTCTTTTTATTCTAGAAGGGGTAGAGGTTCTTTAGCCTGCAGAGAAGTGGCACCAGGTGGCCTTGCCCAGGTAGCACAGAGGGTCCTTGATGTCATGAGTAAGTGCATTCTATCTGTCCTCATGCCCAGGATCTGAATCATCTCTCTTCCCATCAGCTGGCATATGACCAGGGTCCCCCCCACAGCATCCTCCTCTGTGCAGGACTAGGAAATAAGGGGGGTTTCTCGGGGGACTAACCTGTGTCCCCTGGCTTTTGAAGGACTGCAGACCAGAGATCACTTTCTGCATTCCATACCCACATTTTTCCTAAAGAGGAAAACAACAGGCTTTGGGTTTTCGCAAGTAGGAAGGAATAAAATGCATTAAGACCCTAGAAGTGCCTCTAGAGGGCCTGGTAATAGCAACCTCCAACGCATCTCTGCCTTCTCAAAAGGGCAATTTGAACTTCTGCTTGGAGTGTCTCTCGCCTTGTTCTTGAGAAATAAATCAGAATGAGGGTGTTGAGAGTGGTCAAGAAAAAATTCAATAAGAAATCAGAGGCATCTTTTTTTTGCTGCATTGTTCCTTGCAAAAAATCATAATAAAAATTTCCGGTTTTACATTTTTCCCTTTTTGTGTGCCTGATAGACAAAACACCCCACTCCTTTGTTGCCCTGTAATGGTTCATATCCCAAATTGACCTGGAAAGAAAAGCAGAGGAAGCATGGGTCTCTAGTCAGTACTTTTTTGCCTCGGTTTCCCCAGTTACAGAAAGAGGATAGTCATGGACCCAGCAAGCATTTCTTGCAGACCTATTTTCCAGGAGAGACCAACCAACCCAAGATACTTGCTCCCACAGTGACAAAATGAGTAACTTTAAAACTCCCCAGAAGGCAGACGTGAATCATGTGTTTATGTAACCAGGGTTTTAGATAGGGTTCTGGAAAAGAGCACAGGCCTACAAGGGACTACTGGCGTCTTAATGAAGGGTGTGACCTGTGGGCTCTAAACTGCACAGAGATTCATCTGACAGACATGCACTTGAAATCAGCATCGTTCCCAGCTTCTTCTCTTTATACGAAAGCTAAATGACATATGCCAGCATCCCCGGTTAAATTATATACAGGTCTATTCTGCAGGTTCTCATAATCCTTTGAGAATTTGCTCCTCGGTCGTCCACTTGCACTCATCTGAGTGCTCCCTTTGCCCTGGGAAATGATTGCTGAACACTGCATTCTGCTTTCCTCTCTCCCACTAGCCTCCAGAGAGGACAGCAGCTCAGCGAGACCAGGAAGTGAGAAAGCCACAGACATCTCCTGATACAGGGTCTCTGCTCTCCGTAAAAAATACACACAAGACCCTTTCCCTGGGAGAACTGTTTGCATTGCTTCATGCCCCAAATGGTGGTGATGGTGGTGGGTCTCACCCACAGAGCCCGGCAAGCATCACGGCCCAGCAGCCAGCCTGGTTTTGATTATTCTGCCTGACGGAGAGGAATCTTCTGGCATGTGCAGTTGCAGACATTTCTGAAGCTCAGGACACAAGGAGACTTTGACGTCAATCCCAGAAAGGGCCGTAGAGTCCCTTCAAACAACTCTCATGTGTGTGGGAAGCCTAAGGGGAGGTTTGGAATGGGGGCTGGTGGTAGAGGGAGGGGGGTTTGGGCTTCCTGCTTATAGTCTTTCTGCTTCAGACTTGGCTCCTCAAGCACACACCATACCCTGGAACTGAATGGGAGGCAAGACCCAAGTCTGCACCACACACAGTCACCCCAACTTCCCCTCACGCTTTGGTTTGGTGGGGGAAACTCCATCCACAAATCCTTACTCTGAAGAAAACGCCCATGGAGCCAGCTGCTGCAGGTCCTTTCCCTGCTGGATGCCCCTTTCTGTCTGCAAACCCTCTCTCTTGTTCCAGCCCCAAGTCTGCCTAACTTGACCGGGCCTGAAGCACGGGTGGCTCAGTGTTTTCGGAAACTGTAGAGAGTCCTCTCGCCATAATTCTCTTGTTGTCGTCAAAAGCAATTACATGTTTCAGATGATGAAAAGCACTGTCATGAAAAGCTGGCGCAGCCGCCAAGGAGACAGATGTATTAAGCCACACGGCTTCTAAGAACTCCCACTTATGCTGGAGCTCAACACAGAGATGAGCACGGCGATACACCCGTCTCCAACACCCTCCCGTGGGGACTCGGTGCACACGGCTCCGTTCGGCTGGGGCATTCAACTCCTTCCGTGGACATGCACTGAACTGCACAAGAATGGGTTAGCATCCAAGTCTGCATCCTCAAACAAAAGTAACGATTTCATAAATGCCAACAGTCTACCATCAAAAAAAAAAAAAAAAAAGAAAAGAAAAGAAAAAGAAAATACAGGTTTGACTGTAGTGAGTAGAAATGTAAAACTCCAGCATTTCTAACCAGTAATGTGAGGAATACTGATCTATAAATGATCACTGATACACTATGAAAAGCACATCCCATACTGCCAGAAGGAGGAAAACCATAGGTTAAATAATGTAAAAAGTGTTTAGCTGCAGGACGGCTCAGAGCTTTTAATATGGCAATGAACACTGTCAAGTTAAAAGGCTCAAATTATATACGTATCTGTGTATTTTTCTCCACAAACCTTCCCGGTTCCTTCAAGGTCAAGGATGTGACACTCTTATATTTTCTATCTACCCTGAAGGTTGTGTTCCTCCTTCCTTCTCTCCTCTTTCGATAGCCAGCTCAGAGGCAGAATTCTGTGTGACCCGTCCAAGCCACAGTAACCTCCTCCCCACCTGAGGGTCTTGCTGCTCCCTGTGTGGTCGCTCCATCAGTGAGCTCAGTGTCAGAGCTTCAAGAACATTACACTCTGCACTGGACCCGGGAGCAGGGTGTGCTGTGACATTCTGCCACCTGTGGGGGAAATCCAGAGGTTACGTGATATCCCCAAGAAGGAGTCCTTACAACGTGGTGGTTACCTGTCATACACACCTGTTTTGGTCCCTGCTTCCCACTTCCTAAGTGGGTGCTTTGTTTTGGTAAGTAGTTAACCTGAGACTTCCTTTCCTCCCCCCAGTGAATTGGGATAATAATAGTAACTACCTCAACGTGACTAGAAGAAATTCTTCATGTAAAGCAGTCAGGATGGGGTCTGGTGCATATAGTAAGTGCTCAGTAAAAGGTTTTGCTGTCCTCACAGGAGACAATGTCACTACCCAGACTAAAACCCTAACTCTGTGGGCTCTCAATTCCACGTTTTCCCCTCCCACACTCCTATGTTCTCTCCACTCCGTGGTGTCTTGTATGCTCTTTTACACAAACAGGCCTTCTACATTAACTCGTGAGCTCCCTGAATACAGACACCATATACGACGGCACAGTACCTGCCTAGGTCATTGCCAAAATGCTTTATGGTCAACGAGAAAGGTATTTACTATCATTATTACAGAAATTCTATTATCCACGGGAAGTGTCTTAGTATTGACTTAAGAAATTTGTTAGAAATATCGATGCTAGGAATAAAGGTTCCCCAAACTATATTCTGGAGGGCTGGAGTTGGCAAGTTTTTCCTGTAAAGGGCCAGAGAGTAAGTATTTTAGGCTTTATGAGCCGTGCAGTATCTGTCTCATTACTCAGCTCTGTGGCTGTGTGAAAGTAGCCATTGACAATGAACGAAGAAACAGACAAGGCTGGCTCTGTTCCAGGGAGACTTAACAGGCAGTGGTCAGCCAGAGAGATGACAAAAAGTGCAGTTCAGGAAAACGAGGTATCAGCCCAATCAAGTGGGTTTGTCGTAGTTCTGATTTGAGTCTATCAACGTCACAGTCGTCACTATCAAATGTATACACACATAGAGATATTTATGTATTCCTTTTTCTCGAAACCTTCCTGATTCCTCCTAAGTTGAGGATGGGTAAGGGGTATGTGTGTGTGTGTGTGTGTGTGTGTGTGTGTGTGTACGGGGGTAGGCGCTGGCAGGGGTGGGGCATACTGAATCATGAACGTGAACGCCTGAGCTCCGCTCAGCAGCTCTGTCTCAGCCGCAGGCTGGGCAAGGTGAACCGCACTGTGCAGGTGTTTGTGGTGACAGACCCTAACGCGTGCCTTTTTTTCTCCTGGAGTCCATCTAGTGATCTGTTGCTAATGGAATCTTCCACTTGATCAGAATAAATTGTGTCAGTGGGCCTGGATATGAATCCTATCAGGTAGATCATCAAAGCATCCCACAGCAGTTATGAGCTTGGCTCCACGAGAATAATACACCAAGGCAGCTATGCCACCTAGTGATGCTTGCATGTACTGTTCTCAGCCCAAAGAGAGTAGGAGAGGCTTCGGGGAGGCCTGGCATTTGCTATTCCTGGCCACCACTTCCACATTCAGGGAGAGTCTGAAGTCTCGGTCTTGGCTTCGAAAAAGTCCATGTGCCTGCATTAGTCTGTCCCCAAGAGGCGCAGAGGATCTGAGTGATGTCGTGCTTAAAGGGAGCAGCCCAAACCTGCAGCACTAATTACGCAAGAATGTACAGCAGACGCCCACTCACCCATCCCACCTTTCAGCAGTGATGGAGGAAACGTCTTTTCCCACATCCGTGTGTGGCTGCAATAACCTGTTTCCTTTACGGTACATCCTGGAAGTCTTAGGCATATGCAGCATCTGCTGCTTTCTCAACTAAACAGAAATGCTATCATCTGCAGTCAGAAACAGAAAAGACACAAGACGGGTGGTGAGGATCTGTTTCTCAGCCCACAGCAGCAAGAGTTAGAGGTGCCAAACATTAGCGCCATGTGGGTGTAGTTTATACACACAGAAACCATCCATGTTTTCACTAAATGGGACCATTCCTCCACCAAGCAGAGTGGTGGAGGGGAGGGTCTTTTAAGCCTCATCAAGCCTATGGAGAAACTCTGGGGTCAAATGACACTATTTTTTTTTTTTCCTTCTTCTTTCAGATTCCTTGCAAGAGGCCCGCTGAATAGCTAGGATTCTACAAGTCTGGGTGGCAAAGCCTCATGCATAATGCTTTTCATCCTTCAAAATACAGCTAACTTTAGGGCTTTCAAGAAGTGGTTCTAGTATCATACAAGGCTATTATAATAAACTATGGTTGTGTGTTTTCTGTAAGGAAGGAAAACATCAGTCCAGGAGAGAAATGGAGGGTAAGTGACATTTATCAGATTGTAGTTTCTGAAAATGGATTTGCTTCACTAGATCAAAGACAGCACATTTCTACACATCATCGCCAATTCTGTAGGAACCATTCCAGATAACTTGAATGTATGTTTTGAGACTGGGTTGGTTCCCTCACTGATTGTTCCTCTTCTAGGTCACAGTACATTTCCATGCACTCTTGCCTTTATACAGTTCATAAGTAAGACAAAAGCACAGAAGGTATACAAAAAGCCCACAGAGAAAACAGGGGCTAGGATGAAACTTCAGGCAGCATGCCATGTACAGTTGCTTAAGTTGTGTCCTGCACAAGTGTCCAGTCTGCATCCTACTTACCTAGCTGTGTACCTGTTATAGGATTACAAAAGGGACATCTTTTTCTAACTCACTAAATGTGTGTTTTGGGGATAAATGGTAGTATATCATAAATGAAGTATCGTAAAGAAAAATAAATCTCAAACTGTTGCTCATCACTTTCCATGATTAAGGATTTAACCAACTACATCGCTTCTGCTTTTGTCCCCGTAATGACCAATGCCTGTGTATTAGGAAAGGGAGCAATGTGATTGGACGAACTCAATCACTTGGTCCTACATCACTTGGTTTTCACCCAAAGCCAATAATCTTGACTGTTCATATTTTAAAATGCTCATCGCGATGTACTATTACTGTTTGCATACAGCTGTCAGCTGTGAAAACATTTTTTTTTTTTTTTAACAAAAATCTGGCTTTTGCCCCTCTTCCCCTGAGACTCAATGGTGGTCTACTGACTCACACTGACAGAAAGAACAAAAGGCCCCTTTGGCTCCCTCCCCATCCAGATGTAAACAGGTGACCCCTCAGCAGTGGAGAAAGCTCACGGACAGGGTTCACTGCTAGGGACACAACTCCACAGCGGCCACCATGCAGGCTCTGGGCAGTTACAGACGGATGGCCGCCAAGGTGACCCTTATTCCCCTGTCACTTTGGCCCTGAAGCTGGGGTCCAGGGAAGCACTGAGACCGGAGGAAGACAGAACTTCAGTAACGGAGCCGGGGCAGCAGAGTCTTGGAGAACGCCTCTCAAAAACAAAATTCTTGCTTCTCCCTTTTTGAGGGGTTCCAGGGAGACAACACAGCTGATGGTTATTTTTGTAGCCAGAAAACAAGTATGTACAAGTTGGGCGTGTGTGTATTCAGACAAATGCTTCTCCTGGAAGGCACTTCCCGGAATCCACACAATAGCGAAGCATGCTCTGAACTTCATTTGTGCCTTGAACAGCTCCCCAGGCGTAATGTACCTACTGCATCCTTGGGGGAAGGTTTCCTTCAGAAAATTCAATACCTAAGGAAAAGGGGCAGTGGGGGGACAGCTGTATTGCCTTGGTTTCCTGCCAGGCTATTTCTTTAACAGAAACCCTTGCAAAGTAAAATGAACCTTATTCCATTTTTATCCCAAAACTGTTGGATGGTAGATGGGAATTGGAAATCTGTAGTCTGTTTTAAGCAAACCCATGTGAGTTGAGCGTGAAGTAGAGGAGGGGGGGTGAAAGGAATGGCAATGGGCAGATGGAAAGGTTTAGGGATGGACTCAGCAAGCATCATCCCACTTAGCTGTGGCTTTTTCCATGTATGCAGTTTCTCCTGAAGACAGGAAGACAGGCATTGTCAGAGGAAGGAGTAAGGCAGGAAGCAAAAAAAAACATTGGCTGTGGTGTCTCCCTGTGGCCGCTCACAGCACTTGGAAGTGTTCTCCTGTACATCCAGAAGAGTTCCTCGTCATCTCTTGCCACAGCCATTCCATATTTCTAAAATATCTCCATCGATATCTGGTGTCTCCCCTTAGAGATGGAAATCCAGGTAATGGATAATGAGGTGGGGGTGGGGAGCAGGGCACAACATCAGACTCCAGCTGTATTTCTTCTCATCCCACCAAAGCACCAGAAATGCCAGGCCTTCTGATTTTGGCTCCAAGCAAGACTCAGTGTCCCAACAAAGTCCCTTCAGTGAGTATCTGTGTATTTCTTGTTACTAACCGTATTATTTTAATACTCTGTTTTTGAGGCATACAAACACAATGGGTAAATGACACCATCAGACAACACATGGTTTATGGACAAGGCCAAACTCACCGAGCTGTGCTAATGAAGTTAGTTAGGGCTGGCTCTCCCTTTACCTCTGTCACATACCAAATCCTTATTGGAGCTCTCGCACACAGTGACAAACATTGCCCCCCTGCCCATGCCAGGCCTCCTCTTCTCTTTCCTGGTTTCTCTTGTTTGCAGTCTGAATTCATTCTCTCCATCATGGAGTTTAATACTGTAGACTTTAGTATGTTTTATGGGTTGGATTTGCCTTCAGATGTTTCCTCCCCCTTTATCACAGCTGTTCCTAAAGTAAGCAGGGCTTACTGAGCGACCGGGGCCACTGTGAGGATTCATATTTGTTTTGTGGCTAATGTTTACACAGTACCTTAAGCTGTCAGCAGAAAATCACTTCACTTCCCAAAGAAAGCACCTGTGCCTACTTACTTGTCCTACCACCTCACTGGCTAAGCCCGTGCAGGCGTTCTGCTCATTCCGGTCATCTGCTGGGCCATTCTTAGGTTCACCGTGCAGAGTAACTTTAGAGAGAAAAAGGTTGCTTCAAATGAATATTCCAGCTGGAGCTTCAAAGCAATACTGAACAAAACTACACAGGCAGAGAAGGGTGATCAACCTGAACTTTTATCACAAATCAAAATTTCCTTTCTATATTTTTAAAACCATCTCAAGGAAAGTATACAACAGCATCGGTAACGTTTATGGACAACAAGCAGAATCATGAGGGTCTGAGAGATGTTTACAGATAAAGGAGCTTAAATAATTAACATCGTGGCACTCTCCTCCCTTCTTCATCCAGGAGAGTGAATATCTCTTGACAGGTCATACTCCTTTATGTGAGGCCATAACTCCAGATTGTTCCAGATAACTGTATTCTTATTGAAAAGCCCATTCAAATTAAATACTTGTCTTAGAAGCCCATGCTATTTACAAGTAACAACTCCTAAATATTCAATTTTCAGTTATCAACTCAAATACATAAGAAGATCCATATACTTCTTCCATTATTTTTTAAAGCAAAGGAAAATAGTAAGGGAAAACAAACACCAAAAAACTAAGAAAATAAAAAACAACAGTATCGATGGTAGACACCAGTTTGGGGCCGTGTGCTATGAATTTGCTGTTAGCCCTCCCCTAAATTCTAGGGTAGGTATTAATGTCCTTACATCAAATGAAGAAACTGGGGGTCATAGAGATTGAGTATCGTCCCCAAGGGCAAATGCTCTCAAGTGGTAAACCTGGAATTCGTCTCTGGGTCTCTCTCAATCCCAGATTCCTTCCACTCTTCATGAGGCTTCTCAAATCAAAGAAAGGAAAAAGGGGAGAAATTGGAAATTAAAGCCTGAAGTGTCCAAGGTGACAAAATCCAGGATTCTTGAGAGACATCACATTAACCATATTTTGAGTAAATATGTGTTTTCCTGCCATTGGATCAACTATGTGATTCAAACTGGCTTTTATGAAAGCCAAAGATACCAGATGGACTGTCTTTCAATCTGGTGTTTTTGTCATCTAAACATGGTCCTAGAAATCAAAACAAATAGAAACATAAAAACCACTTTTTTAAAATATGGGCCATCTCTGCTCTAGAATAAAGGCAAAGAACAAAAAGCAGTTACCAAAGTCAGTCCTAGAGGAGACTGGGCCTATTTTACCAGTAGAAAGGCAGACACCCATCCAGTTTCCTTCTGCAAAAAGTCACCAATCACTGCTTCTGCCAAGTAGAGATAAAAATACCCCGATGTGATTGTCCAAAGGGCTTGTGACAGTATCCCGCTTGTTCAACCTTTCTATCTGCCTTCCTTCATGCCCCCTGACTTTTTTTTTCTCTTGTGCCATGAAAATGTGAGGCCTTTAATGATCTACACTTGACAAGACTTGAAATTAACCTTTTAGTGAATAATTCACATTCAATGTGAAACAACAGAAGCAGTGTGATGTGACATTTTTGGTAGGTGAGCACATCAAAGGTGTCTGCCTCCACCGATCTCCCCTAGCACCCAAGGGGATCTCAGGCTGCCAGGTCTCCTTAGACTCGACAGCTAGAGGAAGACAGAGGAAGGAAGCACTGGTGAGATCCTCTACACTGGATACTCTTTGTAAAATGAAGGCATTTTAACCCACTTCTAGTTCAGCCTTATGCACTTCATTATACCTGGCTTTCTAATATTCAAGTATAAAAGAGAAACCTGAGAATATGATTTCTGACTGCTAAGCCCCCAAAAGCAGAAATTCATGAACATGGGACTTCTAACCCCTCCACACTCAATCTTGATCTTTCCACCACCATTTCTCAGAATGATCACATTTAGTATTTTCTGCCAGGAGGGCAACTGTCTTCAGCACTTTAGATGACATGAAGCATTTTTAAATGATAAGCACATGAAATTTGGAGTGCGCTCACAACACTGTTGTATACTAATACAACTAACAACAATTATGCTCATCTCTAAGGCACCCACCTTCCTGTGCCCCCTACTGTGTACAATGGCCACCTTGGAGGCATAGACATCTGTAGAAACCTCTAGTTTCTTTGCCACTCTTAATTTTATTAAAACAGGGACCTCGGGGGATAAAAAGAAACACTCAAAAGAACATTTGTCTTTGTACAAGGCCATCTTTGCGACCCATCACTAACTCTTTTGAGTCACCCAAATTTACTGAAGAATCACTATTCTAATAGGTAACTTGGAACTCCAGTGTCCCCCAAATTTCTCTCTTCATTCAGTGATCCACGCTTCTGGAAAAACACTGGTTGAAACACCCCACTATGAATAGGAAAGCTCCAACAATGGGCAGTTAGTTCTAAACAAAGTTTAAGAAGAGATTCATTAACAGACTGAGTGGGACTAGGGATCCTATGGGCCATCCTTGCAGGAGTATGGCTTGCTACTAACTGGATAGGGGATTTTCTGTCCTTTTATGGCTAGAGGAGTCAGGGAGGCCTCAAGGAAGACGATGGATTTCACTTAGACCTTGATGGGGCACCTGGATAGCCTGAAAGGGAGTAGAACAAGAGCAAAGTATGGGATGGAGCATATAAGGCATGGCATGATCCAGTGAGCAAAGAGCCAGCTGGAAGGTCATGCTTCCAGAAAGGGGAAGTCAGAAAGGAAGAGTACAGCTGGACTGGAGGTGAGGCTGAGGTTCAGAGTTTATCCTCAAAACCATGGGGAGCATCTAGTGATTGTAAGCACCCCTTCCCCATTTGCTGAATGAGTGACTGTACATGAGATACTAGCTGGGAAGGAAGGAAATTTTCTAAGAAATACTAACCTTGCTTCAGGGGTTCAGGATGGACTGGAAGGAGTCGGTTCAAGGGCAAAGAAATCAGCTTAGGAAGGAAGAAAGGCAATATACAGGGAGAAAGTAGGAAAGCCCTGGGTTCAGAAAGTAGCAGAAGCAAGTGAGGGAATAACGTGAGGAACATCAGGAAGGTTTCAGACTCACCAAATAGCACGGGGTGAGCTGGGGAACAGAAAACAAAAATTACCAAGAAATGAGGTTTTACACTGGGGCAACCAGCAGAATGTTTGGTATGTACCTCACCTTGATGTTTACTCACCAATAATTCATGATATTTAATTGTCATGGTGAAGGATAGTTCATTTTATGTTCCCTGCCTACCAAAAAATTATCACAATGCACCTATTTATTCCAATACCATTGTATGAGCAATTACTCTCGCTTCTAGAAGAACAGAGGTTTGTAGAAATCTTCCTTACTCCTTTGGAAGTCTGTTTTGAGATATGTTACTGTATTTTACCTCAACAGGATCTCTCCTCCCATAGGGAAATTAGAGTCCAGAATTTCCTGCTATTTATGGGCTGTAATAAAAGACCCTTCTTCTCAATTTTCTTTACCGATCCTGTCCCAAATAGGAATTATGCTAAAAGCTGGGACAAGCCCAATGGTATCAAGGAGAAAAAGCAAAGTAGATTCAAAGATCCAGTTTTGGCAGCCAACAGGTCTAATCACGAGAAAAGGGATTTGTTTACTTTCAATAATGATGTAATTCATAAACTATGATGGAGTCAAAACACCACAGTTCTGTATTTGAAAAACACAATCTATGTCTTTCTGGTAAGTGCCACCTGACTTTAGATGGAGGCAGAGGTGTGTCCCTATGATCTGACTAATCCTCACCTCCTAGTGCAGGATGTGATTCCAGAGAGGTACCCAGTACATTCTTGTTAAGTCAAAGGATTGTAAGCTAACTGCATGCAGTTTTCACACTTTTTAGGCTCCCCCCACCAACATCTGGCATCCCATGAAGCAAAAGTGAGCACCTAATAATCATGTCCCCTGGTCCTCTGGCATCCAGACTCCCACTTCACATATCCTCTTGGCTCACCTTCCCTTTCCCAATCTGCTCACTGTAGGAGCCCGCTTCTCCCTGGCCTGGTCCCAGTGGTTGCCATGACAACACACCCTAAGAGCAGGCACTTGACAGGGGCCTTCCCCAGACACGCCAGGGCAGGAGGGAGTGTGGCAGACCCCATGGCCCATAGCAGGGAATGAAAGGACGAGATTCCAACCAGAGTTGACAACCCCTTTCTTGGCCATAGATCACCACTGGCTGCGCAAACAGGGGGCTCCATCACTAGAATTTTTGGCTTTCTCATCCAGAGTGCACGTGACAGATGTAGCTTGGGAGAGGACAGTGACTACATCATCTAGCACTTTTTTAAAAACTATTTTATTTTACTTATTTTTTAAGATTTTATTTATTCATTTAAGAGACAGAGAGAGACAGAGACAGAGTGTGTGTACCCAAGCTGGGGGAGGAGTAGAGGGAGAGAGAGAATCTGAAGCAGACTCCCTGCTGAGTGTGGAGCCGGAACCCAGACTCTAGGTTTGATCCCACGACCCTGAGATCACAATGACCTGAGCAGAAACCAAGAGTCGGCTGCCCAACCAACTGAGCTACCCAGGTGCTCCTCTAGCACTTTTTATTAAAACAAGGGAAAGGTTAGAATCCAACATCAAAGACCATTTAAAATATCCAGACTGGATCTAAAAGCAGACATGCCCCAAGTCCTTTAGAGGGAGGAGATATCTTTCCTCCCCCTAGAGTTTGGCCTTAGACGACAGGGTAGGCAATGCTATTGGGGTGATGATAGCAGGCAGGCTGATGTGGGGGTGGGGATGGTATTGGGGGAGGTGCTGCTGGCATAGGGCAGACAAGCTTCTGGCCTCATCCCTCATTCTACAGTAATAATATCCAGATTTTAAGTTTTCTTACGTACCAGTATTTATTCATCCCTAGGTAAAGTAAAAATAATCACAGTTTACACAGCCTTTCTCTAATTATAAGAATTAAAAGGAAATTTAAGTCCATGCTTTAGTTGCTGGGCAGAGGAGGCCTACAAATAGATAGGTTCTTATTAATTACTATATCAGCTCATACAGTATGGTCCATACAGTAAGTGCTCAACAAATGTTGATAAAGGAAAGATAAAGGCCAGAGGGAACACTGCCACCTCTTTACTGGGTCTTCCCTGCTCAGAACACCTGACCATGCACAAGGCCAATGGCACACCTTCAACAGGAACAAAGGCTTATGCCCACACTCAGGGCTTTTACTGTTGGGTTTGGCTAAACTGGGTCATGCTTCCTATTCCTTGTTTCTTTCTTAGACTGGTCCTTAAGATCCAGCTCGGGGTTCTTCTCGGGGCCCCTCTACTCTCCACTATCTTCCCCTCCTCTGCAATGCTATACTGCTTACTGATTCACATGTCATTTGGAACTTCCCAGGAAGAAGAAGTGGCCCCTTTTGCCCCACTTACAGGCTCCCCCTTGCTCAGTTAGGTGATAAATTCCAAGAGTGCCACAGGGTGGCTCCAGGCCAGTCACACAGATGATCCCAGTCCCCACACCCCAAACAAGTGACCCAGATGCTGATGAAAGGAAGTCATGTATCTACCTCTGCTCCCTTGGCTGGAAGGGGAGATTCCTCCGGATCAGTGTTTCCCTGCAGAGGCCTCTGGGAGCCCCGAAAACCAAGTCTGTCCCAATAGATAAAAAATTATAACCAAGCCTAGTGTGGGAGCTGCCTGAGGTCAGCAGAGCACTGTGGGGGGTGGGTGGGAAAGGGGACCCCAGTCTGGAAGGAATCAGGGGAGACATCTCAGAGGAGGGGTGTTGAGTGGAGCGTTGAAAACCAGGAGCAGTGAGCCTGGCAGAGCAGAGCTGGGAGGGTGTTTTGGGCAGAGGGAACAGCTTGGATAAAGGCTCCACATGTTTGTAACTACTGCTTCTCAGATGATCAGCCTCAAGGAGTCCCTGGGCAGGATTTGCATTTCCTGGATATGATAATTTATGCATTCGTGTCCACATGGCATTCCTATCTGGAGTGATGACAGTGATTACACTCTCTCCTCTCCCAAATGCATGGGGACAGACAGGAGCTTTTGTCCTCAGGGAAATGTGGTCTCCATCTCCACATGAGGTATTTACATGCTCACTATCAAGGTTTAGGGAATGCTGCTCACAAAAACCCCGGAATAAGACATCCCACTTCAGGTGAGCGCTTTCTCCATACTTAATTTTTCTAACTTATTACCATCATCATCTGAAAAGGACAGAATTTCCACAGTTCCAGTAAATAACCCAAGCCTGAGACCCAGAGCACAAGAGGACAGGCGTGTCAGGTGTGAAGAGTGAGCATTCTAATCAGATGTGCTGATCGGTGTGCTTGCTGACCTGCAGGACACACCAGCTGGCCTCGAAAAGCCTATAAATCAAGACACACCATGCAATGGCCCCAACCACCAACACAGCTTCTCCTTAGAGACTAAATAATATTCAGTGTTTTCACTTTGTGGAGCTGCTCCTGTTCTAACTGAAAACTCAGGCTCCACAGAAAATAAAGATTCTCATCATTTTTGGATATGTTACCAGGAACGCGATTATGAAAAACATGGCGGCAGTGAGGGGAAGTGGCACTAATGTCCAGGGAGAACACCCTAGAATAGCTATACTCTATGCATTTAACTAAAGTAAAAAGTAAAAAGTTACTTAATCTAGAACCCAGTGCTGAGTGAATGTTTAACACACTTTATCTTTTGTCATCTGAATGTAAAGTGTAATTCAGATAAGGTGACCTGAACTGTATCTGTACAAAAGGAATTTTTGTGGTTTCTCAACATGATCAACAGTCTAATAAGTTATAAAATAATATCCTGGAATCAGACTGGCCTGCTTGAAATCTTTGGTCTTCTATCTGCCAGTTGAATCTCCTAGGAAAGGTTCTTAGAAGTTTCTCAAGCCTGAGTCTCCTCATCTTTAAAATATGGACAGTTACTTGCGTAGGTCAGCCGAGAGGATCAGATGGCTAATGTATACACAGTGTTTAATGCACTGCCTGGCTCCTGGTTCGTGCTCAGTAAACACTAACTACTGTGGTTCTAAAATAATAAGAAGACTAATGGGCAGCTTTTCACCTTAAAAATCCCAGGCCATTTCAAATCAGGTTTTCCAGTGAAAAGAGTGAAAAATGAACCAGCATTACAAAATAAATTAAAAGCACATTTGGCCTAGCTTTTGAAAATGCAGAAACAGGGCCCAGTTCTGGTCCTGGACCTGAAGTACATTTTGGTGACGCCTTGGGCACATCACCTCACCTTGCCGCGCCTCCCCTGGGCTTCCATAAAAAATGTTGGTAGATGTAGCTGGCGTTGGTGATATCGCCAGTCCCTTTGAGCCATAACATCCTGGAGTTAACCTCTAGGGTAGCTGTGATGGCAAAGGTCAACACAGCACATTTTATGAACTTTAATCAGAGAACAAAGTGATGGGGCCCACTGGCCACATTGCGTCATTAGACACCACCACCCCCATCTGCAGGGAGGGAGCATCTGGGTGTGGTTACGCAACCGCATTCTGAAAGGGACAGGCCCTGATGCATATCACATGCTTGAGACCAACTTTGATTCGTGTGAGCCACTGCTTCCACCTAAGAAAACTGTCTAGGTAATTTTAGTCTGTACTTTCTCAGCACCATCTATGCAAACAGCTTTTATTTTTGCAATACAAAGGGCACGTCTGCATGGCCCATTCTTCTGGGCTATATATATCAATTACTGAGCTACACTCCACCCTACTTAGGCCATAATCCAGTCCTCACACATAGCCTAACTTCCTAGTGCAAATTTTAGGGTTCACAAACTTGAGACTGTTGGAGAGCGTGCATAGGGAGCTTATTGAAAATGTAGACCCTCCCCCCTTCATGCTAATTCTGTAGGTCTATGGTGGTTCCCAGGGCTGTGCTGCTTTAACGTCAAATTCCTCTGACGTCAGTGGTGCACAGTGTAAATAACATTTTTCAGGATTCATCATGGATAGTTTTGGAGAGCCCATGCAGACGGCTGAGAAAGTACCGTTACCTGAACTAAGGCTTCCCCCTAGTCTTCAGGCAGCAAAAAAAAACTATTACACAATCTGCTCATCTTTTCTGGCACAGAAGTAAAATTCTAGTATTTATGATGCAATCTGACCAATCTGACTTGGGAGCAATTAGCACTCCTCAAGTTCCTCACCTCACCCTGTGTCCCCTCATACTTACGCTGCTTCATTGCTCGCCCTGGGCTAGTTACTGACTCTTCCCTATCTGCCCCCATAGATTCTAAAAAAAGAATGACTCAGTGTTCGCAATACAGCAAGCTTGGAGAATCAGAGTCCAAAGAAATTTTGTAAAGGATGTATTTATGGCTCCAGGAGTTTTCACAAACTATCAGTAGTGTTATCATTCAAAGCTCCTTTCAAATGTCCCTTCTTCCAGGAAGCTATCCTGGAAGAGAACCCCTCCCCCATGGTGTTTTCCATTGCCCTTTAAGGGCTAACGAAATATCCCTAGGAAAACCTGAAACACAGGTAGCAGGTATCCTAATGCACCGTAACTGCTTAAGATTGTGAGCTCCTTGCCAGTAGGCACCACATTAACTTTACACCTTCAGCTCCCCCCTGCCTAGCCAGGGTCATTTTTAATGATCTGGGTTCAACTGCCCTTTCTCCAAGAGAGCCTGCTCTGACTCAAGTCAACACTCCTTACTATCGCTCATGGCACCATCCCCCTCTCCTTTGCAACACTTAATGTAGCTGTCATATCCCAGCATTTTAGTGACTGGATGATCACTGTCTCTCTCAGTCCTCTACAAGTTCCATGAGGACAACAAAGGGGACTGACATATAGCACTCAAAAAACAACTCCTGAATCAATGAAAGGACTAAGAGGTCAATGATGTTGCCCTTGCAGAGGCTGGTAAGAGCAGTACCTGGACAGTGCCACCTCGGACAAGCTGTTGGATCTTAGGTGCTTTCTGCTCTTACGTTCAAGGAATCTAGCATAAACCTCATGCTGGTACAAGTTTGACTGCAAAACTGGGGGACAAAGGTCTCTCAGAGCCCAAGAATGGTATGCCAATATCTTGTTTTCATCGCATAATCCATTTCCTTCATGTAAGACTCTGGTCTGAGTTTAGTCTGACTGTATTTCATATTCTCCAATGACTTATCTGTTTTACCCAAAAAGCAGAGGATTTTTCTACCATGGCTGGTGTTCCCTTCAAGATTGGTTGCAGCTTGGTTGAAGTATCCTAGCAGAAAGCCGATGACTGAATCAAAGCCCCTCTTCTGGAGTAGGATTTTGGTCGTTCTCTTGTGTACTTGTCTGAGAAATTTACTAAGTCTAGTATTTTTTGTTGTTGTTGTAAGCACTTCTTTTGCAGGAGTTTACTGGCTCTCATCTACATTCCAAGCTATCTATCAGCTTTTAAAAGAGGTTAATGATTCCAAAATTGGTAGGTACTATGGAAACAGAAGGAGATAGTAGTTATTAGCCCTAACAACATCAGGACAAAAACTTGAGAATATTAAGTATTTACTACAAAATTAGGGCTTCACCAGAAGAAACTGGTTGTTTGGGTTTTTGTTTTGGAGCAAATGATAAAGATCTAGGCAGCCTAGGGCCTACACAATAGTGAGAAAAGGTGGCATATTCCTCAAAATATAGAACATCCTTTCAAGAGGTTCAGGTTTTTGGTTTGTGTTGTTTTGTGTTAGACCCAAGTAGTTAAAAGTATGGTTTCTCAAGTCCAGAGGTCCAAACCTTCCTTCTTCTAGATCCACATGCCCTAAAAGAAAAGGGTTAGTAAGATCAGGAAAAAAAAATGGGAGATAGGATGGACCTTACTGCACTGAGGCACTGAGGCATTTCTGGAAGTCACATTAAGGTACAATTAAGGGAGGGAATGAGTTCACACTTCATTTTAATATCAAGAGGCCCAAGATCTAGCCAACATACTTCCAGTTCTCCCAGTTAACCATGTATATACATCAATCTAAACTTGTAAACTTTAATTTTTAACCTGTACTTCTATCAGATTTTGTAATAAAAATAAAATATCAATGATGTGGTTGATGACAATGAATGTGATGGTAGTCATCTATTAAATATTTGACTAAGTTTGAATTACAGCAAACGTTCCACATATACACCTTTAATAATTGTAAAACTCTTTTAAGATTGTGATTTCCTCCTTCTTCAGTAAGAAAATCAGGAATCAGAATGATTAGAAATGCCTATGGTCAGGTAAATAAATGGTAAAACAAGGATTTGAACACTGAGGTTCTTATCTAATATACTTTTACCCTAAAAGTATGTCCTGCCACCATGTTTGGGGAGTAAGTCTAGGTTCACACTCTTCTACCTACTATGATCACAGAGGTCTCCTTCCCATTCATTCTTTACTTCCTAAATAAAGTATATTTATTTCCCTCAAGTGGTATAACTCAAATCCCTTAGGTACTTCAATTATCCCTCTCAGAAATTTCCTTTGCTTGGTCGGAGTGTTGTTAAGGCACACTGGTCTGGCTATAAATTACATCACCTATGGCCACAGACACACTTTTGATTCTAGTGCCTCCAAAATTACATCCAGTACTTGTTCTGTCTTTTTGGCCAGAACCAACTTCTGGTCAGTCTTCTGAGATTTGTCTGCAATGATTTAAAGCCCATTTACTGGGTTAGCACCTAGAATTATGGCTGCTCATCTCCAAGTGCAATTTTTCTTATTTTTTTTTTCATATGCTTTGTTGATACAGATGCTTTTCTGCCTCTTTCCAGCACACCTGGCCCATGATAGTTTAGCATTTTGCTGTTACAAAGATCCAGAAGTTTCACTACACATACAATTAGGTAAGAGTTAAACTGGATCATCCCTCACCAATGCTTAAGTGTTTGTACTGTTTATTGCTCTCCATTCAGAGAAAGGACATCGTATATCTACCCATTGTTTCCTGGCTGCAGGATCCTCTCCACCCCTGAGAATGTTTTTTCTGATACCATGATCATTAACAACTGTAGTGGGAGGAAACATCTGAAAAAATTCACTATGTCAATTGCTTTCATTTGCTAAATTCTCATGCTAATTGCTCAATTGTTCCACATTCTTTGACATCTCAGGCATGCCTCTGACTTCAGAATCTATCATTGTGCTGGGCATCTGAATCCACAAGCAAGCCAGAGCAGGTGGCTGCCTAACTGTCCTGTAAGTCTGACCCCACTATTTAGTCAATGCAGACCATTCTGGGCACAAGGGGATTACTTTTCTTACATCAAGAGTCTCGGCTAGTGGGAAGGACCACATTCACCCATGCATCTACTTGGGCGTCCTATTCTTTAGCTTTACCTCATTTAGCTCTAGCTCTGCAACCCATCCCCCAATTAAAGAGCAAAATATTTTACTGGGCACAGAAGCAGTTAAAGCCATTCCTCCACAGCGTAAGATGTAGAAACAAGTAATCTTGAAAAAACAAAGAGAAATTAGCCTGATAATGAAAAACCACCAAAAGCAATTTACAAACTATTCCCCTGACAGTATATAAAGTCTTAATATACTGTACATAACTCATGGTTGTTTTTTTTTTAATTCTTCCCTTCTAATCATATGTCTTTCTAGCAGCAATACTGACACCTGAATCTCTTTTTCACTGTTTCAGAAGGATACACAGTAGCAAACACCACTATGCACTGAATGAAGTTAATGACTTGTATTATTTATTCAATGGACTGCCTCTGGTAATTAAAAAAATAAAAAGGTTAATCAAGCAGTTGTGAAACCAAATATTCAGGGAATCCAAGCACTTGTGTAAAAGCTAAATTTGTTGCTGTGTGCCCTTTAATAAACAGCTTTGGTGATCACCACATTTAAAAAAGGGAACTTATATGGTAAAACTATTATTTCCTTAAGAACTATGCAAGCCAAGAAAAAACTTTTCCAAAATCAAATTGGGTGGAGAATAAAATATACGGGGAGCCATGATATCCCGAAGGAGAGAAAATCAAGAAGAAATTTTAGAAAGAATAACAAATGAGTTTAGCGAAGTCACAATAAGAGAGGGCAGACAAAATAAAGGCAGAGGATGTAGCGTCCAGGGAAAGAGGAAGGGGCGAGTGGAAACAGCTGGAATTGTTCAGCTGTGTCAACATTCGGCTGTTTCACAGATTGACTAGCAAAGTGTCATCTGAAACCAATTACATTCCCAAAACCCCATGGACCCAGTTCATAACATTGATTAATCCACATTGTGAAAAAGTCCCCAAGCAAAACTAGAACAGCTGTCAGCCCTTGGAGCTCAAAATACAGCAACTGCTTAAGAAAAAAAAAATAATAATAAAGATAAATAAAGATGATGAAGAAAAAAGTTCCTCTTGAAATTTTAAGGTTTTTTTTTTTTTTTTTTTTTTTCCAGAAAGTGTGCCCACTGAAACAGAAGATAAATTCACAATTGCTCTTACCTGTCTTAGGACCGATTGTAATTAGAAAAGGAGGGGTCAAGTTAAAATAAACCCCAAGTTCATTCCCCAAATCAGGTATGACTGCCTCCAAGTCTGTAATACCCTGGGTCTTTTTGCTCCCTTCTGGGAATAACATTATGCATTTCAATTTTTTTATGTTTATTTTTTTTTCCCCTTCTCATTATTTTAAATGTATTCACCTACCTCCTTTGGGCCAATCAAAATAAAGTTAATATATTTTCTAATAAAGAAATCTTTTTTATGCCCTTTATTACATTTCACAGAGGTAGAGGCATGCACAAAGTTCTTTATTTGCTAACATCTAACTTGTGTGAGAGTCAAACATACAAATGGCCAGCACACTCCTTCGACGCGCCTGTTAGCTGCAGGGGGGCCTGAGGAGGTATTGGTGAAGCCTTGGCCTCGTGTCTGATACTCCTGTAGCCCCACATCGAGCCACCAGGTGCTTCAGAGAAAACCCCCATATCGTATAAATGGTCATGAAAGGCTCCTTGAGGAGTCTTCATTTCTGTCGATCTTGGCCTGCAATCTCCACCTTGAGGCAGCAGAAATTGTGCAAGCCTCTCATCCTTTGTATGGACTTTTCCCACAGAAATAAAATATGTGCTTATTCCTTTGTTCACTCAGTCAGCAAACATCCATTGAACATCTACTCTAGATCAAACACTGGGTCTCAGCATGTGAATTCTATGTATGAATAAACCGAAGCACTGAAAGCTTTAGTGACCTGCCTAGGGCCAAACAACTAGAAGTGCTACAGTTTTGGGACTCAAACCCAGGGCCATACGATATCTAATTCTCTGCTCTTTCCAAAAAACCACCTTACTACATTGTGCTCGACAAAGATTTTCATAAGCTAGCCAGGGAGCCCAAAAGCATGCAAAATACAGTTCCTACAGGGAAATACATTCTGAGTTATAAAAAAAAAAAAAAAAAAAACTGGGTACAAATTGGACTTTAAGAACATAAGCGGTTTATATATTCAGATTACACTCTACTTTTGCTCCTTCCTCTCTAAATACCCCATTAGTTATCTAATGGTCTCCTCTGCTGAAATGCCACTCTGCTAGTGTTATGAAACTGGAGAATGTCTTTGATACGTGGATCCTTTTCCTCTGAATACTCACATTTGGGTCTTCTACTCATTATTATCACTAGGACTAGGTGTTTCTCTCTAATTCAAACCATTCAGAGAAATACAAACTTTGATTCCGTTGGTGTATCCTTGGACTTGGGGGGGGAGATGAAATAAAAGCCCACAATCCACAATTCACGGTATAAGGCGAAGGAATCCAAGCTTACTCTCTGGATTTCAGAATAGGGGATCAAGGTTAATAGCAACAAGCTATTTTCAATGTCAAGAAATACTATGACTAAATACTGTTCTCGAAACAGTAACATTTTCAGAGATTTGTGGTAGGCAATATCTACAGTGAGTTTTGAAGAATCTGGAGGTGTCTCAACTCACCGAGATGAGGGTGGGGGCACGACATACAGAGACAAATTCTTACTGAATTAGTCTCTAGACAGATCCTCCAATTCTTTCTACTATTTTTTTTTTTTACCTTAGAGGATATTTATAATTATAGTTTTTTAAATGTTCATGATGTCACAGAGCAAGAACACCAATTGCTCCCAACAGAACTCTAACTACAGTACATGTTTGTAAGAGCAAATTACTGTTTATAAATGGACATGATTGTAAATGAGGGGAAGAAGTTACAAATGATATGTTACTGAAAGAAAGCCAAAACATTTTCATTTTGTTCTTTCACGAAAAGACGGTATTACCTGCATGCTATCCCCCTTCTCTCAGTACCCCCCACGCTGTGGACATGGGCACTGAGAAGCCTATGAGAAATCCAGTAGTTTCTATTTTTATGTTATGATCAAATAATACCCAGAGTGAAAAAAGCAAAATCACTCACATTTCCACATTTCAAGCTACTCTAAGAAACATTAGAGTAGAAAGATTGTAACTTTAAATGCTGAATGGAGAGATTATCTGTCCAAAGAACTACATACATCTATGACTTTCACATAAATCTATCCTAAAAGGTCTACCATTTAACAAAAAATTGCACCTTAAAAGAACACAAATGGCATTTTGTGTAAAGTGGGGTCTTTAGTCTGCACAATTTGATTGTATTAAAAAGTAACTATGGGCGCCAGAGTGGCTCAGTCAGTTGAGTGTCAGATGCTCAACTGACTGTGAAATCCCACTCATGATTTCACTTTAGGTCATGATCTCAGGGTTAAGAGATTAAGACCCACATCAGGCTCCATGCTCAGTGCAGAGTCTGATTGTCCCTCTCCCTCTCCCTCTTCTCCTACACCCTCCTTGCTAAAATAAATAAAATCTTCACAAGAAAAGTCACTGTAAGCTATATATGTTATTATTTTTTTTTTACTCCTAGGTGGGATATCTGCAAATAGGTATGAAGGGATTCTTGGCCAGCAATTTCTACCTTATAAAGCCTAGCCAGCACCCCTGCCCTGGAAACAGCATTTTTCTGAACTAATGGAGATCTCAGGCTACCATATGACCCTAATAAGGACTGAGGGATCATAATGACAGTACCTTTCTTGGTTCTAAAACTGTTTTTGAGGATTAAGTGAGTTAATACATGGAAAGACTCAGAGCAGGGCACAGACTCTAGGAAAACTGTTGGGATAATGGTAAGTGTTCCAAGTCAGTGTTTCCATTTCAGAGTCCCAGGAAAAATGAGGTCCAGGCATTTAGGTGCAGACAGACCTGAGGTGGTTTGTAGCAAATGAAGAAAAGACTATAAAGGTATGGCTTCCTATCCACTCCTTACCATGATCATATGCACCTTTTTTTCACTCCCTGCAGAAAAGGGACCTAGAGCAGACGGTCCATGAATGCTCTGAACTACAACTGGTAAAGGCCTGAAAATGCTCTCTTCTCTCTTGCTTCTATGCTATAAATGGCTCCTCGGAGCAGTGTGGTGAGGTTTGTATGCTAAGGGGCTTCTGTTTGATTGTGAAGCAAGGGAGAGGGCAGCGAGCAGGTATACTATTCGTCACAACAAGCTGACTTACTGCTCCTGTTTTATTTAAAACCAAGACACTCAACGACCCTGTGGGATTATTAACAACTCCCATCTCAAAAGCATGGACTCTCTCAGGGTTGGCATGGTTATTAAAGGTTGTCTGGGCCAGCTTCCTCGCAGCGCTATCACTCACTGCAAGTGGTTCCAATTTCTCAGATGGCATGAACTGCCTGAACGTCACCACTGCTTATATTGCAGAGCTGTGACTTGCCACAACCCAAGGGATTTTTGATGATGTTGGCCTAGGGGATAAAGAGAAATGGACTTGGGGAGAGTGGTGGGAAAATAAACAAACAAAAAAAATTCCCAGAGCTGAAGTTCTCATTTCAATTCGTCAGGTACTGACTTAAAGTAAATATTAAACAGAAACTGGGCGGTGACACCCTCTCAAGTTGTCTCCTACATCAGTATCATTATGCTTCACCCATTCTTTAGACTAGGGATAGGCAGTCCCTGTAAAAGAAATGGGGTTTTCTGGAGTTCCTCAATTTCTCCACTGTGTTTTCCTGCCACAAATGCCAACCATTGCCAAGTTCATTGCTAAATTTCAACAGTTTATGACTCACTCTTTTTCCAGAATATCAGGCAGTCTATCTCAATGAACAGAAGATACTGTTTCTTGGTTTCTTGCTACCAGAACTTCGCCTTTCTGCTCATAACTGAACTGTAAAATGTAGGATGGCTTTAAGGGTCCAAAGGCTTTCTACTCTAGAACAAGGGCACCCACAGAATGGAGCCTGGGTACAATTTGGGAATGGTGTGCTTGCTATTTATCATAAGGAGCACCAGGACCTCCACGGCCATGCCAGTGCACTTTGACATCACCACTCTTTGGGAACTGTTGAAAGGATAAGCTCATGCCTTTAAATGCAGCCTTAGCTACAATGCTTGATGTATTTGTGCTACCTTTTGTTGGCAACCCTAAAAAAACAAGCCCAAAGAATGACAGCAGTGATGGTCATGAGGGAAACCACTTGAAGAATAAAAATATCTACAAGTTACCCATAAAGGAGTTATATAACTCAAAGCCACACATTAAACACCTACTCTATACCAGACCCTGCCCTGAAGTCACCAAAGGTCCGCTGAATGATACAGACTCAGAAACAGAATTGGGATATGGGCAATGATCCTGTTGCTCCAGAAAGAAAATATTGCTTCTAAACGGAACTCTAGGTGGGATATCTGCAAAAAGATATGAAGGAATTCTTGGCCAGAAATGCTGTGCTTCTGGTCTGAAATTTATCCTAAAATTGAAATGCTGGTAAGGAAACAGACAATTTCTACCAGCTCCTTACAATTTATCAAAATGATCTCCTTTCCCCAAATTGTCTTCCTTCCCAAAGGACTGCGTAAAAATTTTCATTATTCTGCTGGACTATTCCAGGGGAAAGTATGACAGTGGCAGACTTCTGGGAAACTCAACTGTTTAAGCTCCACCCTGTTTGTCTCAGGTGTGGTTAGGGTCATGGTTCCCAAACAGTGGGCTGCAGCAACCTCTTAGGAAAGCCACAAATATTTTCAAATTTCCAGGGTCACACAGTGACCTCTGTCAGGGAGCACAGACTACAAATATTGAGTTTTTGAAACTATTAATAAATGTTAGGTATTTCTCTTGGTCTAGGGGGTGAAAACTTTAGTGGCACACACAAAAAGACCATGAGCTGAGCAAGTTTGGGAACCTTAGAAATTTGGGCGGGGGTGGGGGGAGCTTTCTCTATCAGACCTAATGTCTTTAGGTAGCAGGCCTAAGTGTCTGTATTCCTCAAGGTCACCTTTCTTGGACTACTAAATAGATTTCATCTTTGTGTAACATGTCACTTTGGATTTAGTAGGAAACAATGGTCCTGCCAGACTGCAGTTAGAGAAAGTCTTGGGATGTCCTTCAACCGTGTTATGTGCCTGGCACATAGCAGGTGCTCAGTAAGTGTAAGTAGTGAGAAGTGGGCTGGGGGAGTGATGGTTGTCATGTTTAACTCCACCCAGACTTAGCTCTTGACTTAAAAAACCACACACTATATCTGAACTCCTTCTTTCTCATTTTCACTCCAAGAACCAAGGGTTGCAACGAGCTGTGGAGCTGAGTGAAGCTGAGTTTGTCAGTCTAAGTTATAATATGCAAAGAAGTAGGACAAAATCACATCCTATCCATGGAACACAAGGGCTGTGAGGTGTGCTCACACATTACACACGTAGGCCACCATGTAGAAAGCACCCTCTCCAGTTGTCTAGACACAACCCACACTACTTTATGCAGTGGCCCTGCTCAAAATACCTACAGTTGTCTGATAAATGGGATAGAGGGAGGAGCATCTGCAGTCAATGGTCATGTCTATCACTGGATGAGTGTTAGCACTGTAGAAATGGTTAAAATGGGATGTGCGATGAGAGGCCAGGCAGAGTTTAACCACCAGGGGAAGGGCTCTCATTATCTGGTATGCTGGGGTGAAGGAAGGGCTCCAGCCCTAAGAGATGGCAGGACACCACAATCTAGGCAGAATGGCAGTTGTGGGGACCAGGCACATACATAGGCCTCAGTGGCTACAGTTTGTAGGCCCAGAAGGAGGAGGAGGGGTGGGGTAGCATCAAGGCACAATCAGGTCCCATGTAGTAGTGGTGGGATTAGGGTTTCTGATGTATTGCCATGTTGGGCCAAAATGTATTCTATCCCCAGCATTTCTGGCCTACTGAATCCACCCATTCAACAGGCCTAAGCCCATCACGTAGGTCACACATAGCAGCCACTGTTTGAAGCATTCATTCATAAGCCCCCTCCCATCTTGTTTTGATGTGTGTTTTCTCCCATCTGATGACTTAAATTTCCTCTTGACCTCCATCTTTCCATTCTATTTTCCTTTGTGCCCCTCCCTTGGAATTGTCTCAGCACCATGAGTCTAACTAAGCTGAGCTAGTTTGCTACCTACCCTGTCCACCAAGCCCCATCCCTACCCACTAGGCAGATAAGAGCCAAACTCACCAATGAGGGGGTGCTCAGGGCCCACTGTTAGCCATGGCACTGGGGAACTGGGGAGAAGAAATACTAAATGCAATATCTCACACATATACATTGTTAACATTTTCAGAGTGCTTCCTTATTAGCTAATGAGGAAGAAGAGAACTTCTATTTTCTCCTAGTGTTTATACTTTAGGGAAGGAAAATTACTACCCTAGAGAGTAGAGTTTGAGCATGCATGTTTGAGGGGAGTCTAGTAGTCTAGTTCAGTAGGTCTGAAGCAGTCCTGCATCTCTACCTTCCATTCCTTGCTAGCCCCTCCCATGGGAGGGGGCACACTCAACACATGAGAGCCTGGTTGTCTCTGGATCATGATCACAACTGAGAGAACTGACAGAACTGCTACCCTCTCATGCAGCCATCTAGACTCCCTACTCAATCTTATTCTGACAGTTGTAGTGGGCAAGCTCTATTCGGTTTCCTGCCTTTGTGTGGTCACCACACCCTGACCTTGGTCATGCTTGGGATTCCAGTTGCTCATGCCTGGGCTGGTGAGGTAACTGGACATAGAGTCTGACCACAAGGTGGAGATGGAAGGCCTCATTTAGGTTGACACAACTCAGCCTTCTGTTTTATTATCCTCTACCAGAGAAGCAATATTGTGTGTGTGTGTGTGTGTGTGTGTGCGCGCATGCATGTGCACTTGTAAACACACATATATAAATGCATACGATTAAAACATAACAATACTTTGTCCCTATTGAGCTATCCTTGGTAGGGCACCTTCATGCAGAAGTCTGAGTGGAAAAGTGAGTTTGGGCAAAATCCCATCCTGACCCCTATCTCCACTGAGCAGAACGTCCTATGATAGGGCAGATATAATTAACTCTGCTTTTGAGATGGGGAAACTCAGGTCCATCTAAGTTTAGTGAGGTTAATGGATTTTCCCAGAGTCCCAAAGCTACTACAACAGACCTGTGCCTTGATCCAAGTCTTCCACATCCAAACTTCTCACACTATAGCTTCTTACATTTTGATCAAGAATCGGTACCCTTCTGTGCCTCAACATGCATACTTAGTGGAGAAGCAAGAAGATGTCTTCTTCAAGGCAAGAATGCCTTAATATCCCATCATGAGGTCGTGTGGAACTCTTTGGCTCCTTGAAGGCAGGAACTTGCTATGTTGTTACCCTATGGAGGCAGCTGGGAGGCTGCAGTAAAGCTTGTCCTCACCACAAACTCAGTCCCCACTTCTCTAGTCTTGCTAGGACCAAAGGTTTCCTCTTCACAGAACAAAGTCTGTAGAGGTGACAGAGGGCTAGGAAGGGTTTATTAGACCTGTATTTCTCAAACATGAGCACATGTCAGAATGTGCTGGAAGGCTTATGCAAGCACCAATTGCTGGGTCTGACCTCAGAGTTTCTGAGAGCAGGGCCAAGGAACACACATTTCTCACACATTCCCAAGTGATGCTAATGCTGCTGGTGGAGGGAGGTCTGCTCTTCAAGAACCACTGACATGTAATGACTCATCTCTTCCCAGGGCCTCATTTACCCCTCCATACATAGCACACATTTGTTAAGAGACATCAAGGAGGGGATCCACTGATCACTTCACCAAAAACATTTAAGCAGCTTCTGTCTTTAGCTCTGTTTTAGACCCAGTATGGTAGAAGACAGATCAAAGTCTCTGCCCTCTACAAACATACAAGCTAAAGACAGATACAATTCACATAGACAAGCACAGATAGTAAGACTATTGTATTCTGATTATAACACATCTCCTAGGATAAAACAAAAGGCTCGCAATGGAGATGGCCAGGTTACTTGGGAGGTCTCCCAAGCTTGCACTTTTTACATTTCCAATGACACCATCATCCTGCTGCGAGTTACTGTGCAGCTGGTACAACCGTATTTAATCAGAATCCTAAGTCAGGTGCAGGACTGCTCCAATCTTATGACATGTGAGTCCTTGACCCCTCTCAAGTCTGTCCAACAGCAAGAGAGCCTGCAGAAGGCAGTTACAGAGAAGGGTTTCAATGTGGGGGACTTGTGCTATCAAAAATCTGTGAACTGTTCAGTAATGCAGAGGACTCATCAGAGTAATGATCATTTTTCACTCTACCCCCTCCCTTGCCTGTTCGGAGAAAAGAGCCCTTAATTGCTTCTTGAACTACACACAAGTGGGCCATTGACTGTGACTGGAATTCAGCATGGAGAAGCAAGGAAAACTCTAAAACAGATTTTGTTGAGGCAATGTCTTCAGCAGAGAAAACACTGTGGTGGGATCAGCAGGCACAGGGCACTGCTAAGTAGAATGAGATAGTCTTAAAGAACAGCTTGGGGCATTGTCAGCAGTTGAAGTAATCTTTAATTGTAGATGATACAGGTGTGATCCAAGGGGAATCTATTTTTTTAAGTGGGGATGGGAGTGAGAGGAAAACACAGAGGGAGAGTGAGGAAGGAACCATCTCAAAAGGATAGCCTTCTAGGGCTGATCTAGCAGATTCAGATTCCTAATGAAGATGATCTTGTTTCAAGAAAAAGAGCATTCTACATTGGGTCAGCTGCTGCTTGCCATCTTTCTACATCCATGTCCCAGGGAAATGACTGTGAATCTAAATTATTTCCTTCAGTCTAGGCTGCCTGTACCTAGCAAGGGTTACAGACTTGGGGAGGCGGAAACTGTCTACCCATATTGCCCGATCCCCCAGCCACTGGGTGCTGAGCCACAGCCACCTCTACCGTGGGCAGCCCTGGCATTGGAAAAGGGACGCCTGCCCTGGGAAGTACACTGCCAACTATGTGCCTTCTGTCAACATTTCTCTCTGTGTTTATTGAACAAAGATACAGGTTTTCCCAAGAAACCTCCTTTTCGAAAATATACTTTCTTACTTCTCTGTGCTGTTAGGACCCTTAAATAAAAATAAATGCCCAGCATTTTTCTGAAGCCTCCAATCCCCTTCCACACGGAAGAATTTCTTCTTTCCTTAACCCCCTTTTGTGGTGCCCTACGTGGGTCCTTCTTCCATTTCTGTATCCTCCCATGCAGATCCAGCCTCTAACTGGAGTGCCCTACAGCCTCTGAACTGGGGGAGAATACGGCAAGGGCTCCTGCTTCTGTCCCAACCCCCCAGAGTGACTTTCGCACCCTCTGTAATACTGAACTGCGACCTTATTTGTAGAGCCTCAGTGAAGACAGCAAGCCCTCTCATCCTAGGGGGAGCCTGATACCCACTTCCCAGTAAAGCAATGCTAGATAATAGGTAGCTGATGATAATTAGTGTCTGTTGAGTATTTATTATACACCAAGTCCATATTAAGGGCTTTCAGCAGCTCTTCTCATTCAGTCCCAACAATAACCCTACTAGGTAGATACAATCATATTCCCCATTTCACAGAGGAAAAAGATGATGCACAGAGAAAAAATTGCAGAAGTCAAAGTGATAGTGTTAAAGCCATAATTTGAATCCACATCTTTCTGAGTTCGGTGTCCAAGTTCTTACGTTCTATTTATGGCCAGAAACCATGCCACAACCAGGGCATAGCCTACACAGGGGTAAGTAGAAGGCAGGCACGGGTTTTCACCTACCTCATAGAATAGGGGCTTAAATGTCTACCACTGGTTAAGCAATGAACTGATTGTTCCTTGTGTACTATTTCTAAACCTTACAACAATTCTAAAAGGCAAGCTGTTTTATCCTCATGTAACAAGCAAGAAAACCCAGAGTTCATGAGACTAACTCACCTCCACTTCTGAACATGGTAGGGAGAGGAGATTGAATTAGAAAGCCCATGTGCTTCCCACTCTGCCTTATGGGCACCACTTGTCCAAGATTCCCTTATTAACAGATTTTTATTATCCTCCTCCTGACCACTGGGAAAAAAATACTAACTTTAATCCATACTATTCTAAAACCATACCCTTGAGATTTTATATAGTCTGAGCATCAGAAATGATGGCACCAATTCATTGAGACGTTGTCTTCAAATTATTTAAAAAGTACTCCCTTAAAAAAAGCAATAAAATTGAAAGATGCTAATGTATCACTTAAAGAGATATAAATGACTGATTTCATTAGCAGATCTTTGATGCAGTTCTACACTGTTTAGCTAGTTTATAAAACTCTCCACGACATAAGCCTGACTTTGTTTCTCTGGTGGCAGGATAGGCTCTCTCTCTCTTGAGCAGTAACAATCCCGCTTGCATAATCAAGGAGCATAGGAGGATTTCAAGGGTGCCTTAAGAGTAGCTAAATCTCTCCTCCATCCACCAGTTAAATCTTCTACTAAGTCACCTACTGAGTTTCAGGAGAATTATGTAAAAAGTACATAAGTCCAAACGTCATTGGGCACTGAATCCCATCTCAACTCTTATCACGAGGATGGGAAAGGGAATATGTGCTCAAGAGATGTTTTGTTAACAAGTGTTTATTGTGAGGATACAATGTGCCTACTCTGTTCCAGGCACCCAGTGGCACCTGAACGACCCAGCTCCTCATCCTGAGAGAGCTGGCAGGATGCTGCGGCAGGGAGACACATGGACAAGACAAATCTGATGACCAGATTCCATAAGCTGCACGCTTTCTGGCCTGGACACTCCTGGATGGCAATGCCGAGGTGTTCATGTTTTCTATTAGACCTGGTTTGAAACCTGGCTTGTTTTATTAACTATGCAACTGTGAGCACCTTATTTAACCTCCTGAGGACCTGGGTTTTCTATGTTTAAATGGAGACAATAATATTTCAAATAGGGGAAGAAGGAGTCAACAAATCACATATATAAAGAGGCCAGCATGTGACCAGCATTGGGTAAGGATAAATGAAGTCACAGCTAGCAAGCGGTGGAGAAGGAGGGGCGGGCTCACTCTGCCACACCACAGGCAGCTCAGGAAGCCATCACCTATCAGGAACCTCCCTCTCTCTTTGCTCCCCAGGTCTTTGCACACCTTCACTTGGTTGCAATTTCCATTTCCCTCCCTCTGAATTCTTTGCAAACTTCACCTGGTTAATTTCTATGCACCTTCAGCTTAACCTAAACCTCCATTCCCATTTCTTCCTGATACTCCCCATCCCAGCATGACTGAGGGCTCATTCCACATGCTCTCAAACACCTAAGCTTGCCTCTACCTCAGCACCTGCCACTGACCTTTGAACATCCCTATGTTCTTACCTACTCTCCCCACCAGAGTGCAGGGAAGTGGAAGGCAGGACCCTGTGCCACAGCTCTCTCTGGAGTTTCCAGTACAATAATGGGTAGTAGCAGTGTTCAGTTATCATTTGTTTAGAAGAGGAATGAATGAACATAAACAGACACCCTGTCTAAACCTGCACAATTCTGCCCCTAATAAAAAGTACATAGCTCAATACGGCATCAAATTCTGCTGTCCCATCTTGCGCCCAGTGCCATTAAATCTCTGGATAAGGAGTAGAGTTGTTTGTGGTGTTACTCGGAGGCCTTTCCACAATGACATCGGTCGCTTGTCCTGCACATGGTGGGTACTCTGCGAGGCTCGGCAGACTCTCTCTTAATAAGAACACCATTGCTAGATACAGGTGTTCATGTGGGTGCAGTTCAGATGTTTATTCCAACGACTAGCATAAACAAATGTGGAAAGAATTCAGATCACTCCAACCATTAATAACAATATCTTCTTGCTCTCCTGGGAGCTGTTTCAGATTTTGGCTTCATCCCACCCCTACATAAAAAGAGTGGGATGGGACTACAGCTTCTAGAATTACAACCATTTTGTCAACTTGTCATTTGACTCACTGTCTGGCTGGTGCCTCTCCCTCTGGGTCTGGAGACATTTTGCACAGGAAGAAAGCAATAAAGTGAACAGTCACAGGGCCGACAAATTCTCCAATCTTCAAAGTACCTTGTTCTGTCCCACAGTACATACATATTTCTGGTAAGCACCATGGAGAGCCTCACATCTGTTACCTCCTGCACTGCTGGGAATCAAAGCATTTACCCCCATGAGACATTTTCTAAAGGCCCAAGGGCACTGGGCCATCTTATCCTCACTCCCTTGGCGAGCTTTCCTGACTACATGAAAATACCTGAAAAGGCTAACTTTGTCTGTTCCTTATTGCCTTGAAAAGAAGAGTACTCTTAACCTTTAGGGATTTATATTTGGATGAGGGAAATGAACTAGATACAGCTTACAAAAAGGCAAGAGAGTGACTCATTTATAAGATTATTTATGAGTTTGGGACCAAAAAAATACATATATTTGCAGATGCTGAATATAAACTGGTCTTATTAATCATTTCTTGCCATATATATCTTTCCCTGGTTATATTTTACTTTTCAAAGAAAACTGAGCAGAGAGTGGAATGGGGGTGGGGCAGAAAGAGGATGTCTATAGCAAGGGATAAAAACTCACTCCATTAGTAGAGTAACCAGGATTTATAATCAGCAATTTGTTAGAATTAGCACTGGGAATAGTAACTAGAATTCTGGAAAATTGGGAGACAGAAGAGCAATATTTAGCTTCACCACTTACTAATCACATCCACAAAACATGGGGATAACACACAGCCACTTCACAGGTTGGCTATAAGGACCACATGTAAAAGAATGCTGCAAAGTGCTGTACTGCTTAATAATAATTGAGAACTTTCAAGCTCCTCATCAAGACTGAAGGGCAAATGCCAATGTGGTTGCTCTTGTAGGGCAAGAATTACAAGATTTCTGTTTAATCCTAAAAATCACATTTATAAGTAAATCTCTGGCAATTATTTAAGTTTCTTGTGGCTAGGACACTCTAGAATCCTAAGAGAAGGTAGAATATGTATACTGTTCTTGATCAGTTTAATATGGAGTTAAAGAATTAGAAAGTATTATGCCTCCATCAGAAAGGATGAATACCCAACTTTTGCATTAACACGGCGGGGACTGGAAGAGATGATGTTGAGTGAAATAAGTCAAGCGGAGAGTCAATTATCATATGGTTTCACTTACTTGTGGAGCATAAGGAATAGCACGGAGGACATGGGGAGAAGTGAGTTGAGGGAAATCGGAGGGGGAGACAAACCATGAGAGAGTGTGGACTCTGAGAAACGAACTGAGGGTTTTGGCGGGGGTGGGAGGGTGGGGTGAGCCTGCTGGTGGGTATTATGAAGGGCATGTATTGCATGGAGCACTGGGTATGGTGCATAAACAATGAATTTTGGAACACTGAAAAAAGGAAAATTTTAAAAAAGAGAAAGTGTTGTCATTAACAGATGCTTAGGAAGCATCTCATTCTAATCCAACCTCACTGATGGGGAAAGGGAGGTAGAGAAAGGCTGAATGAATTCTTTAAGATAACACTGAGACTCCCAGAACCAGGTTTCACAGTAAGAGCTCCTGAATCTTTTGGTGCTCCAAATCTTCAATGCTCCACGGGCAACAAAACACTTCCTTTTCAGCTTTCCACATGAAGCCAGCATCTGAGACCACAAAGGCGTTCCTCTCAGAACAATATGGAATTGCCGTGAAAGTGGCATCTGGCAGTTGAGGGTGGTGTTCTACACTGCAGGGTCCTGTCCCTGTACCCCCAAAACAAGAAGACAGAACAGGTGTCCCTTTCCCAAGGCACAACATGGCTTCCCTCTCCAACTCTGAGAACATCTGAATGGGCCATATTAGCTTCACTGATAGTGACCATGCTATTAAGATTCTAGGCAGGGGGTGCCTGGGTGGCTCAGTGGGTTAAGCCTCTGCCTTCAGCTCAGGTCATGATCTCAGGGTCCTGGGATCCAGCCCCGAATCTGGCTCTCTGCTCAGCAGGGAGCCTGCTTTCTCCTCTCTTTCTCTCTCTGTCTGCTTGTGATCTCTGTCAAATAAATAAATAAAATCTCTAAAAAAAAAAATTCCAGGCAGAATCTAGAGAGGGAAGATCAAGATTACACAATGTCCAGTTCCAGTAGATATCAGAGAAAAGAGGAGATGTGTTCCTTTAGCTTATTTGGGCTTGAAGCAGTAATTCCCCAAGATAAAGCCATGCACAGTCATGTACATTCTGGAATGGGGCAGTTAATCTCTTGGCCCCTGCGTGTCTGAAGCTGAAAATCTCTCCTTGTCCCAAACCACAACGTATTTCCATAAAATCCTTTGGTGTAGAGAAAGCCCAATTTAAACAAACCCAAATAATCCCAGAACACATGTCTGTGGACACATCTGTTGCAGCGTTTGTTCATCTGGAAAATGACTGTGTAGTGCTCTAAGGCTAATGGGGAGAATCTGGAAAGGGAGAGAAAGCCCCCTCGGCCCATACCTCCCCCCACCTTCTCCCTTATGGAGATTGCTCCTCCCCAGGAAATAAAATACAGTCTCATTATGTACAACAAATGGACGATGGGAATACCTAGACCTCTGTCAATTACCAAGTCAGAAAGCATGAGGAAGAATGGATAAAGAATAAAAAAATGAGGAATAACTTAAGAGTCACTTCTGTTTCGTTCAGAGTGGTATTAAGGGCACCCACACACGGAAAACTTAGGGTGGGGCTGTTTCCTTCCTGGTTTAATCCATGTTTAAGGCCCAGCACTTGGCTGGACAGAAGTGGTAAGAGTCTCTACCACAGAGATAACTGATTACCTTACAGACAACCTGAAGTGAGAGACACACGAAAGGGTTGAAGGGAGCTCTCACCTTACATTGGCCCCATGAAGTCTAGGCCGTGCCTCTCACTCAAATGATGTGCCAAGCCTCTCAGTGAGGGAGAACAAATTATTTTCTCTTGCTACTTTGGGTTGCTCTGGTCTATTTGGCTATTTCAAGGTTGACTGGAAAAGCACAGCATTCTTCTGGACTCCACTAACCATGCCTGGGCAAATCCCATTGGGCTGGACAGTTGCCTCACAGGGTAAGAAAAAACGTTCTAGGTACCAACCTGAGAGACCCTGTCAAAAAGTATCAACAAATCCCACACACTGTCCGGGAAAAGCAAAACCCTAACTGGCTGAGGTCTCCTCGTCAGGCCCGAGGATAATCACAATAGACAGAGGATATATGTGACCTTCTTCAGAGGCACCTGAAGATTGGGACATAGGTGATACTCTCCTTTGGGCCTTGCTGTATCTTTTCAGGAGTGTGTGTGCGCACATGCGTGTGTGTGTCTCGTTTTCCACATTTCAAGTGTTCTCTCGCCAGTTTGAGCTCTCTTGGCAGAACCTTCAAGTGTTCTCAGGAACAGATGCCTGGAGGAGAGGGATGCTAGTTCTGAAACAGAGCAATGCACAGAGTTGGGGAAGCAGCTGCTCTGTTCTAGTCACTGTGTATACAACTTCACCAAAAGTGTTTAGGAAACAGATCATTCTGGAGCCTATACCACCTATTCAAAATTCAGGCCCTTTCAGTTCTGCCCATACTTGTTTTCCTATGCTGTTTGTTTGGTGCCATGAATTTTAGCAATATGTTTACGGTGTGTGTGTGTGTGTGTGTGTGTGTGTATCTATTTCCCTCTCCAGCCTGGCTGAATTATCCCCAAGTGACTCTTAATCCTCAACCGTAATTCCCAGTGATTGCACTGACATGATGATAACGGGGGAGCCTGTTCTCCCCCCGCCCCCCTCTCTCCCTCCTCCCCTGTTGCTAAGCTCAGCCAAAGATGCTCTAGGGAGCTGTTTATTTAAAAGAGGAAGTTCAACAGCGGGGTCACCAGGCTTTTCAATGGAGACAGGCTGCCCAGGGGAGGAGGAGAGCTGGCAGTCCCAATCCCTTCCATCTCTCCTCAGACCAGGCCTCTCCCCCACAGCACAAATGGCAGGGAGCACAGACACTGGTCCCAAGTCACCACTCTGTCCAAGGCCCCTGACCTCCTCGCAGTCCTCCTAAACTGGCACTGACCCTGCCCTGGAGGCTGGACTGGGAATCAGACCAGCAGGTCCCTCCCCCCAAGAGGCTGTTTGATGTTGGACGAGTCACTGGCCCTCCATTTCCACAACCACAAAAAGGTACTAGACGGAGCTAACCGGCTGCTAAACCAAGCAGAGCTTCTGAAACTTTACTAAGTAGGAGGGTCAGCGAGAGGCCTGGTTCCAACAGATTCCTGGGCCCACAAGCAAAGACTCTGATTTAGTAGGATGGCCGGCGGGGGCGGGGGGGGGGGGGGTGTCTGAGAATTTGCATCTCTAAAAAGCTGCTGATGCTGCCTAGGTGGGGACCACCCTGGGAGAATCAACGTCCACTCCCAACATCCTACCACCATAGCCCCACGCCGGTCACGCGACAAGTCACAACTGCCTGGCCCTGACCGTCTGAAGAATTCCACCCAGGGCTACACAAGTCACAGGCCTCTGCCACAGTCACACAGGGTTTCTCTTGCCCCCAACTTCTGCTCACTTATTTGCAAAGACAAGCCTCGAAGATTCCCGTGGGGAGGGCTAGTGGCTTAACTCTCAGCTGTCAGCAGTTGCTACACCTGTGAGGATTCCATGAAAACCATTCCAAACTACAAGGTGGAAATGCTACTCTGAAGTAACCAATAAGGAGTAAGAATAATTTACATGAGCTCCACTACCCCGGGGTTGTGACCCTGGGTCACAGTGTTGCCAACTGCCTAAGCCACCTGGAACAGCGTCGGGCAAATTTGACGGTCTCAGGCACTGTTTGGAGAGGCATAAAAAAATAACCTCAAACCGAAAGAAAAATAAGTATTACAAGATACACTCTCAGATATTTCCCTTGCTCCTACCTCGGTAATCCTTTTCAAACTGTGAAACCGGAAACCTTTCTGCCATTCAGAAATCTGACCATTACCCAGGCGGTGTTTGCAAGTTCCCGCATAGGTCTGTTTTCACAGAGCTCCGCGGCCCGGGGTGAACGAAGAAAGCACTTCGTCAGTGATGCTGGAATTAAGTCTCAGAAGGAATTCTGAGTCTAAGCTCTTGCTTTCTGACACCTAAGTATTTCTGCCCATCTGAAGTTCTACTCATCTGAATGCAATGGTTCATGCTAAGACAGTTTTAAAACAGACTTTAAAGAACTCAGAGCAATGTCACCAAACCAGTGTTTCTCAACCCCTCTCCTCGGGAGACATTTGCTGTAGTAAGTCATTATTACTGGAAATGCATTATATGCATTAGACGAACTAAAATCAAGTAAGTATTAAGAATTACTGTGCTAGCATAAAGGACAAATTTTTTATGTCAAGTTTTATATTTTAACTTAAAATCTAATTTGGCCACATTAGACATTGCCAAATGGAATGGGAGCCAGATAAAAGTTCCATTTGCAAAAGGTCTACAATCTTTTCCCCTAAATCTCCCAATAGCTTCTCTTAGAAAAAATATTATTTGGATCAGAGGTTAGACTGTAGCCCATTACCTATTTTCATCAGTAAATGTTGCCGGACCACAGGTACACTCATTTATTTATGCATTATCTTTACCTTACGATGGCAGAGATCAGTAGTTATTACAGAGAACACAGGACCCACAAACCCTAAAATACTTACTACCTAGCTCTCAACAGAAAAATTCTGCCAAACCTGGCCTTAAAGAATCAAGAGTAAATAATGACAGCAATTGAAACCTTAAGATGTGTTGTGTAATATGTACCCTCCAACCAATGACCTTATAAAATTAATTACAAACCTGTTGCATCAAAAACCCTATCAGCCAATATCAGCATCTATCCCTTTTTCCTGGCTCAGTAGGTTTCTTCAAAAGTAAGGCAAAAAATGCTTTAAAATTTACTTAGCTGTTTAACAAACTTTTGAGAGCCTCTCCTATTCAAGATGCTAAAAATCAACTTAAGTACGGGAAATTTGTACAAACCCCATATTCACCAGATAATAAAAGCAGGGAGAGCCACACTAATCACAAATTTCTGCATGGGATTCAAGTCATATAAAAACAACATATGAGCAAGGGGGCAAATTGGGTTTCTAGAAGCCATAAGTCTGCAGTTGGCAGATAAAACGCCATCTCAGATAATCACATCTGATTGTCACTACTGTTAATATATGTTGGTAACAGTCGAGTACTGCACACCAGAGGTTAGCTTTACTGCTCATATGCAGATGTTTGCAATACTGAATCTTTGCCATAACCCTGTGGGAATGGTGTTTTTTATGTGCTCTTCAGTGAATTTATGGCCAGGGAGCCATAAATGTTATAGTTCTTCAAACCTTTTGCTGGTGGAGATTTTCACAGTGCTTGGAAAGTAGAAAGACACAGATGTCTTCTGTCGAGAGGCTATTTCTAGACCTGCTCAAGTATACAGGCTAGGCCACCTCCTGAAGATCAGGTCATCCATATTATCAATGCCACGCAGGTTTGAAATCTCCTACTATGGATTTGTTTCAGTTCAGATCTGCACAGAGTTAGCAAGGCCCACATGTACCAAGTTCTGGGCTAGGCCCCAAGACATGGCCCTTGACCTTCAGGCATCCACATGGTGGCCAAGATGCCATGCCCTACACAGTAGGACATGGAAGGTGCTGGAATAGAGCTATGCAGAGTGCCGCAGCAGCACAGTAGGGGTAAAGAGGAGCGCTCATAGAAGCTTGTTGGCTCATAGAAGCCAAGAATGGAAAGATCAGTAGGAAGAACATAAGCATAGCAAAGCAAGCAAGCTCTTTGTGTATGTGTGTGTGTGCATGTACCTCTGTGGGTTGTTCATACAAGAAAACCATGAACAAAGCCGCAGTTTCAAGAGCTAGGACAATTTGGTCTGGAATGTCCACATACCTTACCACAGGTCAAGCCTCACGTGGCAGGGGACATTGGAGTGTAGAAAAAGTAAGGGCTTGGGAAGGGGCTGGAGTTTGGTTCAAATTCTAATGTACCCCTGGCTAGCAATGTGACCTTGGACAACTTCCAGAATCTCCCTTTCTTGGTACTTGTTAGTAATACATCCCTCAGAGGGTGGTACAGGGATCAAGGGAGGTAATGGCCGGGTGCCAAGGGCAGTGGGCCAGCAAACTAAATGACAAAAAAACCGCAAGGGAGGAAACACACCAGGGCTCAATAGCAAGAGAATTCTTTCTTCCTTCCCTTCCTTCTTTCCTTCACTCCCCCTTTCTTTCTTTTTTAAAGGATTCTATCAGTGGGCTCTTCCCTCAGCACTGAATAATGATGGAAGGAGTCATTCAGGAGAGGCCTCAAAGACACAGCAACACTGCTCACATCTCCCGTTTTTCTGTGCCACCGTCATGCAGGTGAAAGAAATGCTGTCAGGGAGACAATGACTCACAAATACAACTGACACCATTCAAAATGGCAGCCCCGTGAGCATCCTCCCAACGTCAACTCAACACAAGCTCTTCTTGCGTCATGTGTCCCCAGGACCATGGGGTGGGAGGGTGTCAAACAGACTTCCCCTTGAAGTAACACGAAATCTGCTTCTGACTCGCCAGGAGCTACATGACAGATGCAAAGGTTCTTTCAAGAGAAATGAATCAGCACCTCAAGCATAACAAAAAGAATTAATTTAGAATATTCCGTGAACATGGGCTTTTTTGGTTCCTGCTTGGGAGGATAAAAAGCCCCTGATGTGGAGGAGGAAATGCCTGTGCTCTGGGAAGAAGTCTTATATAGGGGCAACTCTTCACTTGGGCCTTCCTTAATTCTGTGTGAGAGGGAATTCTACAGAAAAATACAGGCCTTGCTAACTTGGGAAATCACCCCGTTTCATGCAGCTATGGCTTTGTTCATGCTTTTTCTTGCATGAACAATATACACACAGCAGGATGGAAAAAGGAATCACCACATAGGCAGACTGGAGACCATCTCTCTTATAACCACGATACATGGTGAAAGGGATACAGGCCATCCACATGGTGAAAGGGATACAGGCCATCCTTGGAGAGTTCTTGTAAATAGTCTTCGAGCAGAAGCCCCTGGGCCCCAGGAAGGAGATCCCAGGGCTACGACCAAGGGGTAAGATGGTCTAATCAAGAAATTCTCCTGAAAAATTTCAGAGCTACCTTTTTTTGGTGGCAGAAAGCTGACCCATCCAGCAGCAGCAAAACCATCACTGTAGATTCTGGGGCCCTAACCCTAGGGTTGGTTTGCTGGGTTCTTCTGCAGCCTGCCAGCAGTGACAAGCAGTGTTTCCAGTATGCCACAGAGGGAGCAACGGCCTTGTCACACTGCTGGTTAAAACAGCTTTCCAAAATTTAACAATTAAAATAAAAAAAATTCATCCCAATATCTGTGCCTGTGACCATTCTGAGGGTGGATACAAATAAACCAAGAAGCCTAGGCAAGGCAATCCCAACTCTATGGTCTGGGGGCTGGAATTCACTTCAGCTCTAGCTGTACTTGTAGCTTTCAAATCAAGGAGGGCAAGCCCAGGGTCTTCTCCCAAAGGACTTTTCTCCCTAGAGGAACCCTCTCCCCATGCTTGACCTTGAGTACATGAGAGAACGATGAAAGAGTTTTGTTCTAGAATGGGGCACAGTGGAATAAGCTTCAGACATGAGCCTGGGTTCTGGGAACCATCCCCTTTCACCAACTGCTGGATGATGCTAGTGGAAACACTTTTAGGGAGTCCCCCAGCCTTTTTTTTTTTTTTTTTTTTTTTTTCAGTCTGATCACTGAGGGGTTTGGGGCAACTAGACGATCCTAAAGCTTTCTTTCAGCTTAAGTTTGTTCTATGATACTAAGTGAACATAACCCATATCAAGTTGTCCCTGTGTAGATGGGAATGAAGCAGCTGCCAACGGTAGATCACTTGAAGGCTCTGAAAAAATACCCCAGCCTCCGTTGGAGATCCCTGGAAATCCTGCCAACTAGTGACTCTGGGATGAGGGATTGGAAGCTGCTGAAGCACATTCATTGTGTAATCTTGGAATGTTTGACTATTAACTCATTAGCAGCCATTTCATCATTTACATAAATCAAGCTACCAGTAAGTCAGCCAAAGTTAATTTTTCTTGGGGGCAGAGCAGATCTTAAATCTCTAGCCCAAGAAGATGAAAACAAGAACAATCCATACACACTGAAAGGACCATGGAGCCCTGGACTAGATGGAGCAGTAGTTAAGCGGTTCAAGGAGAATCCCAAATCTCTCCCTAAGGTAGGAATCACTCCCGCTCATTGTCATCGGCTACTGTAATTCATCTTGGTCGGACATCTTTTGTCACCCCCCCCTACTCTGCCCCCCCACCCCAAGTCATGGTCTCAAACACAGTCATTTGTGAATTTCAGAAGAGCCACACACGGTATCTGAAAACGTCGCCGCAGTACCCTTCGGCCCCTCCTATTACCTAAAACGGTCCACTGCTCCATTTCCACAGGCTTTTTTCTTCAGCGAATTTACAAGGTAACAAACATCTGCTTCGGAAACAGATGTTTATGCCAGAATTCTCTTCTGCTCATTAATGCTTTTCCGGTTAACATCTAACTATCTCACTCATTAGTTCTTAATAATACTTTCTGTATCCCAGCCATGCCAAATACGCGCTCTTTAGAGCTTCTGGATTATTGTTGCTTCTGTTGCTGTTGAATTACGCTGCTGAATAAAGGAAAAGTAAAAATAAGCCTCTCTAAGAAGGCTGCTGTGTGTCAGAGCTCTATCTTTGTGAACTGAACAAGCTGAAATCAATTAAAAGTGTGTGTTCAGAGAATGCATCTCAGCTGTCTAATTGCACCACCTCTGCTTTAGGGCCAAAGTTTGACTCCCTGCCAAATTGCCATCAAAAGGGGCGTCCGTTAGCACCACCACAACTGCGGCTGCTGGAGCCCGATTCAAGGGCTTGGAGAATGAAGGAGGCCCAGGGCCCTCTGGGCTTGGGGACAAAGACTTCCTCTGCCCAGGGGCAAGCCTCCATGTGGTGCCCCAACAAAGGACACCACAAAGTCCTCTGGGAGTGTCTCAGGAATGAGAAGTGTACCCCCAGCCAGCTTCTTCAGTCTGATAGCCTCAAAACTATCACAAGCATTCTCATTATGTTCTCTACTGACCCACCAGCAACTTTGCATGAGGAAACCAACATCGGGAAAAACAGAGTCACCCTAACTGAGTGTCTAGTGGTACCCTGGACTGCTGAGGGGCACCCTACCTGTCTGTCATTAGACATGCATGCACTTTTTCTACGGATCCACATTCGGTAGGAAAAAAAAAAAGACAAGTTTTTCTTGATTTACAATATAATGGCACATATTAAAATTGTCTTTGAAACTCATTTTAAAAAGACTTCTAAGCACTTACTCGTGATCCCAAGACTGGCTTCTGAGTTTTAAGAAGCCAACATCATCATCATCAAACAATAGAACAGACTAAGATAGGAATAAGGCTAAATTTGGTCTATATAATAAGGGAAAAGTTAACCCTCCAGGGAACTTGGGCCAACATAATGTACTGCTCAGGATCAGGAGATAGAATGCTTAATACGTCATCAACAACAGTTTCCATGGTACTATAGACAGTCACCTATACTGTTGAGCTCGGTGTGACCAGTCCTACAGGGAAGAAGTGGGCCAATGTCTTGGTGATGAGCAAACATGAAACTCAAAACTTAAAGACTGACAGACTATCCAAAAAAGAAAGGGAAATAAAATTGAAATTTAAATCAAAAGAAGCAAACTTTTTGTCTCTAGGCCCTTGGTAGCCGACATCTCTTGGTCCCAATGAACTCCCGTGCAGCTTCATAATATACTCTGTTCTTTTTATAGAAGGCGCTTCCCTTTCTGCCGAAGTGGCTGCTTTTCAGCAAAATTACTTGGCAAACACTGCTTTATCAAGTATAAATCAGATATGCTACTCTGGAATCTAAACCCACAAAGAATATGCCCCATAACGCTACATAATAATGAAACACAGAAATACCGCATTATTGCTGCCAAAAGAAATGAAAAAAAAAATATGAATGAAAATGATCGCTGGGTGTGTCTTCCAGGAGATTCCACTTAAATAACTTTCCCCATTTCCTTAAATCTCTACCATCAGAGGAGCTTACATATTGCAACATGAAATAAAAGCACATTTTAGGTGGAAATTAAAATGCCACGAACCGTCCTGGGTGGTGCTGGCACCGAGCATTAGGAGTACTAACCACAGTCAAAACCTCCTTCCCCTCCAGTCAACAGATACCATCTGAGGTTTGCAATCAATGCACTGAGGGAATTCAAACTACTGATTTGGGGGCTTCTCCACAGCTCTTCTCTCCAGATAGACTCCAGAGGAAGCTAAGTGACCATGTATGTGAATGCAGTAGGTACCAATCTACTGGGACACTGACCCCCAGTCCCCTTGCTGTTTAAGCACTCCCCACCTCCAGATCCACCCCTCTGCCTCCTCCTTCACTTGCTGGGAACACTGCTGCCTTATTCCCTCAGGCCCCTTTCTAAAGACTTACTACTCTTAATTTCTTGGACTCTCTGGTTAGACTGATGGCTGATCTCTCTCTCATGTGACTAAGGTCACAGTATTTATTCCACTGTCTCATGAAGGGATAAGTGAACATGAAGGGGCAATATCCTGGGGTGACTGGGTGACTCAGTTGGTTAAGTGTCTGTCTTTGGCTCAGGTCATAATCCCGGTGTCCTAGGATCGAACCCCATGTCTGGCTCCCTGTTCAGCGGGGAGGCTGCTTCTCCCTCTCTCCCTGCCCTTCCCCAACCCTCCCCCCCAGACTCATCCTCCCTCCATCTCTCTCTCACTCTTGTGTACTCTAATAAATAAAATCTTTAAAAAAGAAAAAGAAAAGGCAATATGATTCCAGCTGTAATAGTTTCCTTAAATCCCAACTAGATAGAAGAGCTTCCTCTCCCATGACTGGGTTCCTTTCAGTAGGAATACGTCAGGCACCAGTGGACACTAACCTGGACTACAAGCTTCCCGAAACATGGCTTAAGGTACTGCACTAGGTGTCCATCACATATGGGTCTGCCAAGGGCATTACTCAAACAAATGATGTAGGCACAAAGCCACATGGCAGATTATGTGGACATTATCCCCTAAGCCTGGAGATGCAGGCAAACAATACAATTCTCTCTCTACCACCAATGGCCAAGCTGCTGATTTATTTTATCCTTATGCTCAGAGGTTACCTTGGATGGTGGGGATATAGAAAACCATTTGGGAATGTGATCCACACATAATAAACTCCATGATATGGTGGTGATGACAGGTGGGTCAACAATAAGGCAGAATGCTCATCTGGACCTGGGGCTTTTCTGGAGAAAAGCACATTTCACATCAACCTCCAGGAGGCTGTGGCTATAGCAAAGCTGTTCTCATGATGACCAATAACTTGACAGCCATCTCTGAAGCTAACAAACTCAGAAGTCAAGGAAGGAGCAAGGCGTTATCCTTCCCTTGTGCCATGAGGTCTGCAAATACTCTATGCACTGTTATCCTTCACTTACGGTCAATAGAGGCAGAGTTCCACAAAATGGAGTTTGAGCAGAGAGGCACTGAATGAAAGTGAAACCATGTCTATCATACTCATGGGCCGACAGGACAGAGACTGTTTCAGGAGGAGAACAACACACTTCTCTGGTTCCCCAGCTGAGCTGTGTGATACACACAGTGACGAGAGATCCTTTCTTCCATCATGGCCGAGGACTGTGCCACTCACCTGTGGGACATGGGCACAGTGGCAAGCCTCACACTGAAGAACCTGGCAGGGCATTCTGTGATACTCATTCCAAAGACCAAGCCTTTCCTCTTAGGTTAAAGAATTGAGGGACATTCATTCCTAGGGTGACTACTGTTTTAGGTGAATGAACAAAAATACAGAGATTTCTACAGATTCCTCGGAGATCTCAGAATACTGAGGATTCTTGCCCCCAGAAAGACCTAGAGATGGACGAGACAGAGATTCACCCTCCAGTTACAAGAAGATCTAGATCACTGAGTTGACCTCAGAGTGGTATTTTCCTTCGACCCACTCTAATCAAATATGCCTACAAAATGTAAACAAGCAGACACCACAGAGCAGATATTTCAGCTGTCGGCATCTGGTCTATTTTACGAGTTCCCAGGAGAGGGTCCAGTCTTTTCTCTACCCCAGCCCTAGAAGATGTCTAGCCACTGGAGGTAGGACAAGCCAGGAATGCAGCTCACATTCTCAGAAAAGGAGCCCCCCTGGCAGTCACACCAGCTCTCTGAAACAGGATATGCCCAGGCCCGTAAAACACATTGAGCACAGTGTATGCTTATGGGGTCTGGAGGAAGACAAAGGTGAAGCATGCAAGGGACCAGCCTCTGGGAACTCACACTCCAGCGGGGAAGAGGAGACTGCTAGACAAACAACTATTTTAAAGGTGGAAAGAAAGAAATGTCATAAAGAGAAGGGATAAGTCATTTCCGGCCCAAATAGAAAAGATCAGGGTGGGGGGCGGTATATTCTTTGAACAGCTAGCAGGTATCTGGAGCTGGACCAGATGCTGAGGATACAGTGACCAATATGACTCAGCCGATGCCCTGCAGAGACAGAGTCCCCCAGTAGACAACAAGTTACCATAATCCTGATGTAGAAGAAGGTGCCCCTTTGCCTAACTGAAGAATTCACAAAGGGTGCTTTGAGCTGGTTACTGAGTGAGGAGCGCCTACTTCTCCAGAGAAGAGGATTCCAAGGAGAAGGCACCGTGTGCCCTTTGGGGCTCTTATTGTTTTCTTGATTCCTCAGGGCCCAGCACAATGCCTGAATGCTACAGGCACTGCATAAAGGTTACTCCAGGAAGCAGGGAATTGAGGGCATGGATGGACAGACCACCCTTTCAGCGTAAAGCTATGACCAGGGGAGTCAATGGTCAGATCCACATCCACATTGCCAAAAGACTTTTTCCAGTGCTCTGGAGAGGGGGACTGAACTGGCTTGTCCAGGGATCCATTAGAATTCCCGGGGGGGCGGGGGGGGGGGGGGGTGGGATCTGTAGGTTTTTGAAGGGCAGGTTAAGACCAGGCTATGCAGAGAATATCGTAAGAAGAAGTTTCTAAGCAGTGTTGATTACTAGACATTTATAATAGGATTTGTTTACCACAAAAACACTTTTTATAAATACTTATTTTTTTAAAAAGAGAACATCTTTTGAAGGCTTATTTTCTGAAAATAGCATTTAAGGACATATACTAATGATTTTATAGGAAGCCATATACAAATCCACTAATAAAAAGACTTTGCATACCACTAAACAAGGTCAATGGCTACCTATCTGAGGAATCCTGGCAAATCTGTAAATATCAACTCCGTCTGAGGGCTGGGCCTCAGTGACAAATGCATTTTCCAATTTCATGAAGAATGAGATAAGACAGCACCAAGGCTGTGCAAGGATATGAAATCCCAGAGTGCACAGACTAGAGGTTTCAAACACTTTTTTTTTTTTTTTAAGCAACAGAACACTTTTCTTAAATCTTATGCAAAATCCTGCAGGCAAATCAGATAACAAATAAGGATGCCTGTTTGAATGGAGTGTTAGGGGCTTTGGGACCCAGGGTCCATTATTTTCTGTCCCCTCCTTAGCCCTGAACAACCAGCAGGCCCCTGGGACACAAAGTATTACCGGAGAGTCAGGGCAACGTCCATCTTTCACACCAAAGACCTGATCCTTGGAATGAGGAGAATTGCTCCTGTTCCTTATTTTATAATAACCAGAAGGTTTGGAATTATGAACCACAATCTGCAAAGAAAAACTCCAGAAATTCAATGTGGAGTTAGAGACATTAAAGTAGCAAAAGACTGGCTCTTCTTGACAAGTCCCAGAGCTGAGATTTTGCAAATGAGAAAGAGAGACCAGAGGGCAGCCCCTCGCCCAGGCCCACACCCAAGTCACAGGGTGGGGGAGTGGGGTGCTTGTAGGGGATAGTTGGGGCAGGGGAGATCTGTAGCAGCAGAGTCAGGTCTGAGGCTCCCCAGGCTTCTACACAGCTCTGGCGAGTGGCTGTGTACACCAGTGTCCCTAATGGAGATGCAGCCTTTGGGGGGAAAAATCTGATTTGGGCACATCTCCTACTTAGCACTCTGGTGGAAGTGCACAAAGCGATGCAGTGTGGGGTAAATCCAAGGACATTTTGTTCTTTAGCAGAGACTGACAAGCTCATTTAGTAGCAACAATTCACAGTCCACAAGAAAATGCTGAATCTCACTTACAGGCACAGAGAAATTCAGGCAAAGACAGCCAAATAGCACCAGAAGCTATTTTAGACATGCATATTTTAAAACCATAAATCTTTATTTTCCTTAACAAAATTATCTGTTGCAGCAAAGGTTATAATCCCCATTTCAGAGATGGGGAAACTGACATGCGCAAGCTCACAGGGACACAGGGAGAGAGCAGAATCCTTCTCACAAACGGCAGCCTGGGCGCTCACACAAAGAGCTTCCGCCGTCAGCAAAACGCAGCCTCCAGTGCCTGGGGAAGGCAGTTCAGAGTCATTAAAAATCAGTCCAGTCCCATCCCAAAAGGACATCTGGATAAATATGCACTGGGGAGACATAACTAGCAGGCTTACCTGAGGAATTTAATCCAAGGTTGCTTTAAATTCACAGTACTTATGCCCTGGTCTGTGCTTTCCTTGCTGATGGAGTAGCAATTCTCTAAGCACTTCACAGGAGAATTTACCTTACATGTCTTTCTCTTAAAACCTTTCCAGGAAATAAAAATTAAACCCACTAACTGTATAAACCACCCCATCTAAACAGTCTTCTCCCATTTTTACTGATTTTCTTTTCCTGATCCCTTTTTAAATGGATTTCACACTCTAAAGGTTGCCAAGCTGACATCCTTGGGGACCAATCTTATCCATTTATGTGCAGAATCCACAAAAGATTCTCGGCCCTTCTGCACAGTCTCCACACAGAGGTAGAGGAGGGCGGGAGTGGGAAGAGAGCAAGAAAGATGTTCGCCCAGCTGCAAGGTCACCAGAACCCAGGGGCTGTCCTACTGGAAAGCAGTGTACTGTAAGAGCAACTCTACTCTCAAACTGGCTCTTAGCAAGGCTTCTTTGAAATAGCAGGGAACTGTTTTCCAAAACAGCTCCTTATGCCATGGACGTGAATATGCAGCATCTCTTGCATATTTGCATTAAATGCAGCCAAGTGAGAAAGCTCTCAGGAAAAACTCCCAGCTCTTTCCTACTCTGAGTTTGCTTTGTGGTTCCTACATAGAGCACCAATCCCTTGGCGATTTGGTCCTGGCCTACCACTACAGTGCCAGCTTTTCCTCTTTCCCCTCTCCTGACATCTTGCCTACTGGCTGGTGCTTTTCTCTGTCCCAGAAGGCCTTTCTCCAGACCAGTGCTCTGCCTTCAGGCCCAGGTCCTCTTTGACAAAAAGCCTTTTCTGTCCCCACCAGCCCCATCTCATGATTCTCACTTGGGAAGAACCTCTCACACATCTCTAGAGCCTAGCTTCCGTTCCTGTGGACAGTTAGTCACGTAGAATCCCTGGTCCCCACCAGACTCGGAGCTCCTTGACAGCACAGACGATACCTGATTTATATTTGTGTTGTCTGGAAAACAATGGAAATGAAGCGCCAAACAGTGGGTAGTCAAAATGTTAAAAATAGAGAAGGCACTCGTATTTTGACTAGGCTAACCATGCCATTTGGGTGGCGTAATGATGTGCGTAGAGTTCGCTGTACTACCAAGAAACTGGAAGCAAACTCAACACATCTCAATAGGGGAATGTAAAATAACATACCACACTGGGGAAGGCTACACGGTCATTAATAAAAAGTAGCAAATCCATGTCCAACATGGACAAAGGGAAATGGATCAGGTGAGAAATTCTGGAAGAATCAACAAAGAATAATTAGCAATAATTACCTCTGAGGGAGAGTGGTACTGGGGATATGAGAGGCTGACTTTAATTTGTTTACCTTAATGTATTTTCTTAATTGTTTGAATTTTTATAATTATGCATTACGTAGAATTGTATACAATTTTAAGAATGAGTAAAATGTCCTCCTTTAAAATGGAATTTAATTATGAAAGTTTACAAGTTGACAATCCTCTCGATCCAATCCATCTAGCAAATGAAACCATCTATAGTGGACCCATTAAGTTTCTTGGGATATAAAAGCAAAAGAATGGAAACTATTTTGTGGGTGCTTAGGATACATTTCCCATTATGCTCTCAGATCCGCTTCTCTCCCACACAATGCCTTGGAAAACTATTCCCTGGTAGTCTCATATCTGAATTTGAGTTACTGCAACTCAATAAATATTTATGGGGCATCTCCCAAGTAGAGGGCATCTCCCAAGTAGAGGGCACCTGTGCATGGAAACAAAGCAAACGTGAGTACCATAAGGCCCTGGCATCCCAAGGCCCCCACTCTACTGGGGGACCAACACCAAGAATTTAAAGCAAGGCAGAATGTGAGAAGCACCCTAAAAGGCAAAGGCAAACAGGAGGGAGAAGGTAACAAAGGGAAGACTGGAGGATCCTCTGGTGAAGTGAGGCGAGGGCAGGGTCTGGAAAGATGGGCAAAACTGCTCAGTGGGGACAGACAGGGACCTGATGAAAGAGGCTCTTGCCCTGCACTTTACCGTTTTCGGACACACTGGAGTTGCAGCTCAGTATCTGAACTCTGAAGGACTTTCTGCATTCAAAGCAAATAAAAGGAACTGCCACAGACTGGGAATAAAATCCCAATCCTTGAGGCACCTGGGTGGCTTAGTCGCTTCAGTTTCTGACTCTTGATTCTGGCTGCGGTCACGATCTCAGGATCATGGGTCTGAGCCCCAGCATTGAGCTCCACACTGAGCATGGAGCCTGCCTGTCCATCTCCCTCTGTTCCTCTCCCTGCTCATTCTCACTCTCTCACACACACACTCTCTCTCTCTCGGTCTCTCCAATAAACAAAATCTTTTTAAAAAACCCAAACCCTTTCCACTAGATCATAAGGCCCACGCGTCCCAGCTTTCTTAGACCTCACTGCCAACCACCTGCTCCCCTCCCCTCACTATGGCCACCCAGCCCTTCCAGCTTCTCTGAGATTTCCTATCCACTGACTTTCCCTCAGACCTGACAGTAAACTCCTTTAGCAGGGCCTCTGTCTTCTCCTTTACATTTTATCCTCAGTGCCTAGCACACAAGCAGTCAATAAATAAAGAGTTCCATAAATATCTCTGGAATAAATAAAGTTCTACAGTAGAAAAGAGCCAACAAAAGTAGAAGCTCTCCTCGTATAACCGAGTTGGCTTTTTTTTTTTTTTTTTAATTTTAAATAAATCTACCTGGGCTATTGATCACTTTACCTGTCCTAAACTACAAGGGCCATAACAAGTATTAAGTGTGATACACTATTACCTTTCATTTGCCTGGTACTGTTATGGCCCTGGACTAAGGGATCCCCTCAGTCCACAGAAAAAGCTTCCCCATTATTTTTAAAGATTTTATTTATTTATTTATTTATTTATTTGAGAGAAAGAGAGGGAACAAGCAGGGTTAAGGGCAGAGGGCAAGGAAGAGGGAGAAGCAGACTCCCCGCTGAGTGGGGAGTCCAACGTGGGGCTTGATCCCAGGACCCCGAGATCATGACCTGGGATGAAGGCAGGCAGTTAACCAACTGAGCCACCCAGGCTCCCCAAAGCCTCCGCATTGTAGTTCTTACTTCAGAGTTGAGAACGTTGGTACCTAAAATAAACAACCTTCTAGGCAGTTACAAAGCCAGTAAAGGTAGAAACTAAGACTTGAACCCAAGTCCTTTGCTGGGTCTAAATCCTATTTGTTTTCACTAAACCTCCTTGGACACACTGGGCTTGGAAGAGAATTGGTGCTTCTACAGTTGACACCAAGCTGCTAAGGGCTTCTAGTCTCCAGGTATCTAAAAAAGACTGTCAGTGAAATGTATCAACAAGGGAATATGGTGTGATTTCAGGAAAACTTCCCCCTAGAAATAGGAAATACTAAGCAAGTTTTCACAATTTCTCCTCATTTGCTTTGCTTTTAAGTGAACATAACTCCTCTTGATTACTGTTATTGGGATGTCTAAACTTTTTAAAATAATCAGTACCACTTAGGAGCAATTGTTATTTTAACTGTGAATTAAGAACATAAGTCTTTTGTTTAAAACATAATCGTGTGTTCTACTGAACATTTCCAAAGGTGCAGGGCTATAATTCCCTTGCAGGCAACCTATGGCTCAGTGAAATTTTTCATTTGCAAATTAGGTTAGTTTATGGCAGAAATTGAAAAGTCATCATCAGACAGACCAAGAAATGGGGCCATTCTTTACCTAGAAGGAACAATTAGCTGAAACATCTGTGGGGAAAATTTATCTCTCATATATTGTCGATTTTAAAAAGGTCTGAAAGAATCACTCCCCAAATCTCAAGAACACTCCTAATTATGATTTACCCTAGTGACCGTTCATGTCTGCCTGTTTACTCAAATGGAAATGGGAGCTGCAGACATTGCTTGAATGAGACCACACCTCACAACTGGGAATTCTATGTTGGGGTTCCAGTTCATAAACTGCCAGCACTGAGTCTGGGCAAATTCATCTTGCATATTTCTATCCATACAGATCTCCCTCAACTTGTGATGGTTACATCCCCATAAACTCACCGTAAGCTGAAAATATCAAAAGTTAAAAATGCACTGAATGCACACAGCCTATGAATAAGATAGCTCAGCCTCGCCTGGCCTAAAGGTGCTCAGTACACTTAATTAGCCTACAACTGTGTAAAATTATGTCACACAAAGCCTGTTTTACAACAAACTGTTGAATAGTTCATGTAATTTATTAAATACTGTACTGAAAGTGAAGAACAGAACTCAAAATTCAGAGCAGAGTTTCTATTGAATGTGTTTCATTTTCACACCACAGTAGTCAAAAATGCTAAGTTGAACCATCCCAAGTTGGGGACTGCCGGGACACAGGTCCCTCTAAGTGTGGGTTATAATTCTCTCCAGAAAGATGGTCTATCACATCCTCCACTAAATCTCCAGCAGGGAGGGGAGGGCTTTCTTGGAACATTACCTCACTAGTTTGGTTTTCTAGATAAATTAGAAAAGAGAAGGAGAACAGGAGGGCAGGCTCTTAACAGGATTTCTTAATAGTTATTGGACATTGGGCTGTTAATCAGACACACATTGCTTGTTATTTATATAATGTTATTATTGAAAACTAACACATACTCCTACAAAAAAATTTTTTTTTATCAAGATTGTGTGCCATGTTCGGCTCTATTTTTGTTTCCAGCAAGTTGGATTCATTCCCTTTTTAGTGGCAACTCCTTTAGGAAATACTCTTTTAAAACCTGTGTTTTGAGAAATGAAGTTAATGGGCCAGAACTGGTTTATCCTGAAATACTCATCAAGTTAGGAAATAAAGTTCAAAGCCTTCTACCCTTAGGTGAAGGGAACCTGTTTGGAGGACACTCTCAGATAATTATCTCAAGGTCATTTTTCTAGAGTTAGTGAAGATAATTCTAGAAATAGTAAACTTGGTCAGTACTGTGATCTCTTTTCAGACATGCTCTAAAAAGGAAAGATTGTGTTTCACCCACTAACTCCAAAAAAGTTGTCAATCATGTTAAATTACAGGCAGAATTCAAAAGAGCCAGAAGTCACCCTCTTTCTTCCCTCCATTACACATTAAGAGTGGTCAATTCTTCAATGTCTCCCAATTGGTAACAATATTTGGAAAAGCTACAAGGATGGGGGTTCTATGGAAAGGAAGCAGATTGGCTTGCCCTTCTCCACTCCAGGGGTACGTGTATCTGGATAATAGTGAGGCACCATTCATTTGAAGGAAGAGTCTCCCCCAGAGGGTGAGGGGTCAAGGACACATTCCTGTTCTCCCAAGCTCTGGTTTCAATATTCCTTATGAGCCCCCATGTGATCTGTCACCAGCATGTACCCTCATGTGACAATTAACTAGATCACAGCTAATCTTACACTCCTTACAGTTTAGGCTAATGCCTTTTGGATGAGATGTGGCAGTGGTTGATCATTTTCCCAGTACATGGACTTGTACCAACTCTAATTTCAGAAAATTATACTTAATAACCCACCTGGAATACCAGGACAGAGACTGTGCACTCAGGCCTTGTCCCTAAATCTATTAGCATCCCCACAAGTCTTCTACAGTGTGGGATTATAGCTTATTCTAAGACTCTTGCTTCCACTAGTCCCCTTAAAAACAGGAAATATGCCTTATTCTGGGCTTGCACTTATTAAATGTTGGCAGTACGAAATAATTAGGTAGATAATAAATAAAAGTTTAAATTCGTTTACCCGGAAGCACAAACAGGAACACAGTAACAGGCTGTAATGTATCCCTTTAATTGTTTGTTTTATTCAATCAATATTTAAAGTGCACTAGATACACAGAGATGAGTTAAAACAGGTAGGGCCCTGCTCTTAGGATGTTTCTGGTTAATGGAAAAGACAGACACTGAATAACCACACAAATGAACAGCCAATTGCAAAAGGCAATAAAGTGAATGGAAGGGTAAGTAAGGGTCATAGAGACCATGAGACACTGAGGGAAATGATTCTAGTTAGTTTGAGACTAGAGGGATGAGCAGAAATGAGCCAGGGGGCAGAAAGGAGGGAGAAAGGAGAACTAATGAGAAGAGCATTTTCTCTGCAGTGAGAACAACATATGCAAAGGCCCTGAGGTGGGAAAGAGCTTGATGCATTCAAGACATGGATAGATCAGTGTGGCTAAAATTTAGCAAGAGGAAAGGTGAAGCAGGAGTAGCTGTGGAAATCTCCTCTCTTCCTTTTCCTCAGTGTCCGGTATGTATTCATTCCTCCTTTAAAATAACAAAATAAAAGCCTGCAAGGCTTTTGTGGACCTGTCCAAGCAAACATTTTAAATTTTATCTTCAGGTTAAAAGAAAGCCTTCCAAGCAGGACAGTGACAGAACCAGATCTGCATTTCAAAAAGAACACTCCCTGCTGTACCTCTGGAGAAGAAAAGGTGGGGAGTGGGAACAACAGCAGGAGGCCAGCCAGGGGGTCACTGGTCTTTGGGGGTCTTGGCCAGCCTGGGGATGGTGGACAGGTTTACTAGGAATATTGAAGGGGACCTTCAAGGTTTTGGGTGATGGATTCGAAATGGCAGTGAGCCAGAAGGACCTTGTGCTCCTGTGGACTTATACATGCTCAAACGTAACTTAGCCCACCAGGGAAAGTGGTAGTAGGCCCAATGCTCAAACCATCTCCCAGGCACACACAGGGATGGGAGCTGCAGTCAAGAATGCTCTATAACAAGCCCCAGATGTTCTCCCTGGATCCTAGTCCTGGCACCAGCTGCCTGGACATTTCTCCCAGGCCTCATTGCAAGGTCCTACACCCTGGTCCAGGTCCTGACCTCAATGAAGAAAGTGGTTGCTTGAGAGAACCACTCACCCTTGTCAACAGTTGGGAAGCAGTGTATAGGACTCCACACCAGGGGTCTCCAGAGAGGAAGCCCCCTCCTCAACCAGACCAACTTGACATGCTTAGTGTTGCCAATGACGGACTATGAAATGTCACACAGATGGTGAAATCTAATCTCTCCTTTCCTGGAGCAGCCTGTAAACATCTTTCCTTTAAAATAACTAAATAAAAGCTCTGCTTCCCACTGTGTGTTCTGGCCTTGGCTGCCCCAACCATCAGGGCCACAGCCGAGGACCTCTGGCCTCCCAAGCTTTTCGTTTCTGTATTCCCTCTGCTCCATTCCCCTGACATCCAAAGCTCTTCTTAAAACAACCTTTGATATCCGATTTCCCTTTTATGAGGCCCCTACTGTCAAAAGCCCAGTTTTGTTTTCTTGCTAGGGGACAGATCCAAATTCTTTGACGGTGCACCCACCACTTCCTGGTTCTGCTCCTACATCCCTGCATCCCCACACCCAAGTGCTTGACCCTGACAGTCCTCCCAACTGCTCTTCTCTGGTCTACCTCCTACTTTGACAGATGCACCCACTTTTCCCTCTGTTAACAGGAAACAGTCCTCTCTACTTCTTGCTCGACCACTCTCTCCTCCACGGCAGGGTTCTCCACAAAATGAACCGGTTAATGACCGGATGCTTTCCTAGGAGGGACCCCAAGACACAGACAATTTCCAGAGCCCCAGGGTAAGACTCCATCCGTCTCTTTCAGATTCAGTCCTTCCCCTGATCTGAGCTGGGAAACTGGGGACAGCAGGCTCTGGAGCAGGAGGAGGCAGGGCCCTGGCTCACCATAGGAGGCACAGTGAGCTGCCCTCCCTTCAGGGGCAGGGCTGGGGGATCTGGCAGTACTGGGTTGGCACTTAGCGTCACAGGAGCAGGACTGAACCATGACTGCATGGGTCATCAAACACCTGCTATTTCAGAGATAACTGGTTGCAAACTTGGGGTTCTCCAGGCCCTCTTTTGTACCCTACCCCCTGATCCTTATGCACTGACGGATGAGCTAGCAAGGATTTCCACTTGTAGGACTCAAACCATGGGTTGAGGGCTTTGTCTGAGCCCTTGTAGGGAGGGTGGTACACCCAGAAGCAGAGTCTTCCCCATTACCAGCTGAACACCACACCACAGCACACACACCAGGACTACAAGAACAGCCTAGGCAGCTGTCAGCACTCACACCTTCCTCGGGTCTGGCTCTGTCCACCCTAGGAGACGGCCTGCCATTGTGCAGAGATCTCAAGGATCCAAAGGCAGTGGGTGCAGACAGCTCAGGGATGCATTCTAATTCCCGTGGCATTCACACTGTCCTGGCAACTTGTCCCCCCAGAACAGAAGCCAGAGCCAGCAAAAAACTCCACAAAGACAACACCAATTTCATTTGCATGCAGGGGAAAGACTACTCCCCATCACGTCCATTTACACAGGCAGAATGTGCCCTGGTACTTGAACCTAAAAGCCTCTGCAAGCCTCACAAGTTTTCTGGAACCCCAGGGGAACAACCACAAATTCAATCAGAGCAAGAAGGAGGGGCTTCTTCCCCTCCTCAGAGGCTCACACTGTGCCAGTAACCAAATAACTTTCCAGACTGTTTCTTTTTCTTGGAACTCTGAACACCCCAAATTCATAAAAGTTAATTCAGTGCTAGAAGAAAGATGAATGTTAGATAAACAAAGTTGCATTTGGGAAGGTGGGAAAAGCCACACCTGTTCTGATCCCCCCCTTCCACACAACTCACCTGTCATCATTCTGCACCTCCTTGTTGCAAAACCAGCATTCCCCTCACGGTTGGCTATGCACAAAATAGCCTTCTGTTCTCCCAGTCACATCAAAGCAGCTTCACGCTATGCAGACAGGTCATCGAGGGAATGAAGAAAATTAACAAACCCACCTAGGTTATTTCTATTAAAATTAGCCCCTCAGCCTGTAGGCTCTGTCAGTTTCCATAGAACACAAACCCTGACAAGTCTGTGGAAAACTCCCCACCTTTCCAGGTTGTGTCAACAGCCTGCAAACACAACAGGAGGATGGCGCCTCTGAGCTCTACCTGTTCTTTTGAAAGAGAGGAAGTATCAGCATTCAGTCCCTAGCAGCTTTCACATTTATCTTCATCTCCCTGACTATCACCCACTGCCAATCAAGGAACATGCAGCCACCTTACTGGATCAAGACTGGCATCTTTCAATAATCGTCTATAAGGTCCTGAACACATTTAGCCCTTTTCTCCTTCTTCATCCATATCCTCCCCCTACTCTCTCCCTCATTCTACTCAGCCCCACCAAAAGGTGTCCCCTCGATTCTTCTAACTCTCAAGTCCCCTCTGCCACAGGGCATTTGCATATACGTTTCCTCTGCATGGAGCCCTCTTCTCACTTGATTAACCCTTGGGTCTCAATTCAAAAGTCACTTCCTCAGACTAGGGAAGGCCTCACATTTACCCTCTTATAGCTCTTAATATATTTTTAGGTATGTTCCACAGTTGGTAATTATACATAGTATTTTAAGATTATTTAAGGTCTCTCTTCTCCTCTCAGTAAAAGTTTCATGAGAGCAGAAAAAATGTACAATTTGCCTCAACAGAGAATATGGCATGTAATCTGTGATCAAAGGATATTTAATTATTTTATTGTGTCATTCATTCCTCTAGTAAAAAAAATTTCCAGTGGCTCCCAGGACATTTCATGAAGTCTTAAGTTTTTCAGAATCCTCTGTCACCCTGCCAAATCTGAAGAATTCAAGATTATTTATTATTAACCACTCCTCCCCGCTCCCCTGCCCCACCCAAGTATTCTCCTCTCCTGCCACAGTCACTGCCTCGGATCACTACACCTCATCTGAAATGGTCTCTTCCCTCCTCTCCACCTATTCACACCTGATCGCCTACCAATGTGTAGTTACACAGGAAGCAGCATAACCCAGTGGGAAGAGTGTAACTCTGTGCTGGTGTCCTATGTTCAAATTCAACCTGCACTGCTTACTGTATGTGCAACCACACCCAAGCCATGTCACGGCTCTGAGCTTCTCCTACAAAATGGAAAAAGCACTATCTCCAAGGCTACTGTGAAAGTTAAATAAAGTGCTATCTTCAAGCACTGAACTTACCTCCTGGCACAGAGTAGATACTAGGTAACAATTAGCTCTCTTATACAATGTGAAGAAAACACTTTCCTTCTTCAAGTCAGACCATCATAAACCAAAGTCCACATGCCTAAAAGTTGACATAATGTAGAAACAGCAGAGGTCAAGTTCATACACAGAATTTGTTGCCAGGAAACTCAAGGGTTATTTCCACTAAGTCACATGGAGAACCTAAAAACAAATACACAGGTTCATTCCCACTAGGACCAAGCAGATCCTGTGGGGGGCGGAGCAGGGGAGGGGTGGTGTCTGCTCTCTGTGCTAGCAAAGCAATTCACATTACAGTGATTTCTTTCTTAAAGCCCCCAACGTGATACTAGCTTCTACTAAGGCTTAGCATTCTGTGTTTTCGTCATCCTCTTCAATGAGGAGGGGTGTTTAGGCAGCATCTCTTCTGTGCTCAACATTCCAGTTAGTACTGTAGAAGATGCAAAAATATTAACCGTGGGCCTTTCCCATAGGGTGCTAACAGGGCAGCCAGAAGAATTGCCTTGATAATGTGAGACCATACAGAATAGAGTGTTAAACTAGGTGGTACAGGCTGAGTTCAGAGGAATCCTCTGTTCACTTAAGAATCATTCATTCATTCAATAAGCATCTGTAAGTAGCTTCAAACACTAGCAATGACTTAAAAAACAGATCCCCACCTGCGTTTCAGGAGCTCATAGCTCTCACCACATGTGATCCCCCTCACCCATCAAGGCCTTGGTCAAATCACACCTCCACCATGAAGACTTCCTTAACCATTTGGGACCAGTACCACTTTCTTCTATCCACCCCTTTAAAAGAATGTTCTCTTCCGGATCCAATTTTACCACTCACTGAATATTGGCAGGGCCTGTGCTGTCCTGCTCTCCCCACCCCGACCTCCCTGCACCATCCCCATGGTCTTTTATAACATGGCTCTCATTCCACTTGTTCTCAACGTCTCTTTCCTCCATCTGCTTTTGAACTCTGGGAGGCCATGGCCCTTGCATCTTCTGTAGATTTACAACAAATATATTTTTATTTGAATTACAGTATGCCCTCCTAAAAGCAACTGAAATTGGAAAGAGGGATTGAGAATGTCAAGTAACCTTTCCAGAAAATAAACTCTCCACCGGGTCCTTTCTTCAGACTCATTTAAGTCTTAATCATCATAGGAGAGGGTACAGAGTCTTCCTGGAACCCTTCCTTCCCTCCTACAGGCATCTTCCTGAGCATGGTCACTGAGCAGCCAGCCCCTGCCCACCTTGGCCCCGGCAACATTCATTTCTCAGGTGGGCGTGTAGTTAATGGCTTCCAAAATCACAGAAGTAATTATTTTCTGTATCCAATGGGCTGGAATCACCTCTGCTCTGCTCGTTCCTAATACACCCATCAACCAAATCTAAATACCGCAGACACCACTGATAGAGAACACAGCTGTTTTTGCATGACTGCCTATGTGAACAAATTCACAGAGGCCTGGAAATGCAAGACCATCTAAAAATGCAGAGGTTTAAAAATGAGTGGCAGTTTGTCAGTATGGACTAAACTACATTTTTTTTTTTTTTTTTTTGGGTAAAGGAAGTCCACTCTTCTCCATTTCCTCCAAAGTTCTTTGTTCTTTTGCTCCAACAAAGTAAATTATTTCTCACCTTGGCAAGCTGATAGGAACGTGAGAAAATTATATTAAATCAGACATCCTTGAGATTAAAATAGATTGGAACAGGGGTTCTCTTTGTTTAAAATAATTCTTCAAAGAGAAAGCAAAAGAGCTTAAGGGAAGAAAAAGTTGTCAAACACCCTCAAGCACTTTGGAAGCACCTAAGATCTACAAACTATTGATATGTTAATTAGCTTTACTTTTAACTGGGCTAGGTGTTCTGGAGTCACGGTCACATTACTTGGAGACATTTTTGGCCTCTTAAATCAAATTTCATTCTTGAAAGACATTAGAAATGCTTTTCTCCATTTCAGAGTGGCTTCTTCTCCCTTACTGTAATTTACTGAGACTTCATTCTAGTTGGCTAATATGGTAAAGCTGATCACCCAATCCCAGGGAGAGCATTGATACAATCCATTAAATTCATCTACCATCAGCCTTCTGTCTGGAGCAGGAACTAGGCACCTCACACAAGAGAAGGAGAAGGTCAGATTTTTATTCAGTGAGTGATTAGCCAGGAGAGTGGGTCCTATGTAGAATTTAAAATGCCTAGAGAAGGAAGATGCTTTTCAGCAATAACATTCCTCAGTAATCTACTTCAATACCGCTAAGCCCTCCTTACTGAAAATTCTGTCTTGCACCCAACATCAATCCTCTGGGACAGTTTCACTCTGATTCTATTCCAGGAAAGATGCCCTTTCCAAGTTCTTGCAATTTCTCTGCACTGGTCTTAGTCTTGAACCTATCAGGAAAGGTCATACAAAATTGGAAATTTAAACCATCAAGAAGAGTCTGATGCAAACTTAAAAGTGCCTAAGGAGTGTATTTTAGGTTTAAAGTGAGTCAATGTCATTTTGCTGGATCAGTTCACGTCTTCTTTTCTCTTAAAAAGCTAGTGCTGTGTGCTAGGTTGTCGCTTACAGAATTTTTACTGTCTTCTGGACCAGAGGTGTGCCAACTATGACCTATGGGCTGAATGCTTGCTTTTATAAATAAAGTGGCACTGGAACACAGCTAGGCCTGCTCCTTGACATATTGTCAATGGCTGCTTTCCTGCTGCAGGGAGAGCAGAGTCGAGTCATTCTAACAAAGATCACATTGCCCACAAATCCTAAAATGTTCACTATCTGGCCCTTTACAGATCCTTTTTTGTTACCACCAAAACATTATTGCTACAATGCACACTATCAAAAACACTAGTGTAATGCCCCAAAAGAATACTTTGTTTATCCCCAAAACTGAGGCCAACAGCTGTATGATTAATTCAACAGTGGTCATTAGCAGACCTCCACAGTCACCCTGTCCTATGACCCAATTTGCCATCAGCATCTACAAATCTTGTTCTATCATCTCATCTGACATGCCTCCTCAGATTAGGAATGTGCCAATATCGCCTGTTAAGAGCACTAAACAGTGGCACCATATAATAGAATTAACCGATACCACAGCCCTGCACTAAGCATGTTACACACAACATCATGTAACCAGGGAGTAAGAACTGCAAGGACAGGGCTTTGTCTGTTCCGACTGCTGAATCCTCCATGCTCAGAACTGTGAGGAGCATTTCCCAGTTACTCGATAAGTATTGAGGAATGAATCAGAGTCCGTCCTCTCCAAAATGCCACAGGGTTTGTCCCAGTATTGGGCAAAGGGGAGATTTGAAATCAGGCAGCCTCAATCTCTTACTACCTCACCACCCCCGTAAATACGTGGTTCTATCAGCAAGCCCTCCTCCAGCCCCTCTTGTTTTCAATTAAATCAAAGACCCTCTGGCAAAGGGGTAACTAAATCTAACCTGATTAAATGGTGAGCATTTATTGGGGTGTGCTTTACTTAGGTAGCACTGTATTAGAAACTGCAAACCTCAAAAAAGAAAAAGACGCTTTTTGCCTGTAGCACAGGCAAAATGGTATAGCTGTTAAAAGCATGAACTCTAGTGTTTGTGTTTCACATCTTGACTGCATCACTTATTGGCTACATGACCTTAGGCAAGTTATTTAACCTCCTAGTGCCTCAGTTTCTCTCATCTGTAAATGGGGATGACCACAGCATCTAACTGAGAGGGTTGCTTCAGTTACAGTGCTTGTCCTGTGGTAATTTTTACGCATACACACATGCATACACACACACACACACACACGTACATATCAGTGACTTATATTTAATTCTATGATTGGAAAAATAAGAAACGGTCTTATTAGTGAGAAACACAGTATTGTATTTTATAACCTGGTGCATTGCCAGGGCTGATGGTTAGAGAAGAGAATCCTCTAAGTCCCAGAATACTCTTCCCCAATACTTTTCTTGGTTAATTTCTCCCCCATCTTTCATGTCTGAGCTTAAATGCCACTTCCTTGACCAACCCATTCTCCCACTGGGTCAGGATCCACTGTACAATCCCCATATATCCCGCATTCTGCCCTTCCTCTCTACAGATAACATCACTCCTGCAATCACTTGTGCAACAGAATGTCAACTACATGTATGTAGTTGTTTGCTTCTGTGTCTCGTCTGCTTCCGTCCCCCTGCCTTACTCACAGGAGACTTCCATAAATGTTTGCGGATTGAATGATCACATGGTGTGGACCCTGAATGCAGGAGAAATGACTATGGCCTTGAAAAGTCAGAGTCTGAGACCAGAGGTAGCAAGGGAATAAAATGAAGAAAGCTGAATGGTGTGCGGACCTTAATATATTTTTTTAAAGGTAAGAAACAACGGTGAGATGTTATTTCTAGAGAAGAATGTATATAGCTTATCCTCAAATCTCAAAACCTCCTTTAAGTGGGTAGAGAGGAGGTCAACCTGGGTTTGCCTCTGTTCAGACAGAAGCAGAGATTACTGGAAAGCATCCTGCTAGCTGGTTCACTGGGGTTCCTTTTAATGTCTCTGAGAACTACCAGAGTGCATTCCTCAAGGAGAAAGAAAACCTTGGTAGGGAGATTTGCTTTTCATCTTTTCAACATTGATTTGGTGATTGAAGGAAGTACTACAAAGTAAACTTTACCTCTGTTTATTCAAATACGGCTCTTGAGTTATAAATTTTCTTGTCAAGTTCACATACACAGAAGTATATACTCTCTTCCTCCTGCTTTCTAATTAGCAATTATTAAATACAGAAATTCTGATTCTCACTAAAGCATAACGTATGCATTCTTTCTTAAGATTCTCATCTGTCTTACTTCTCATATTATCAAGGATGCCCATATTCTGCAGAAAGCATAAAACCTATCTTGATTTAGTTATCAGAGATGGAAAATTTTAAAAAACTAAAGGAATAGAGTCTTAATATGCAATGCAAATGAGTAAATTTTATAAAAGGCAAAGATAAAAAATTATAATCCTTTTGGCATGCTGTTCATTAAGAAAATTCTTCCTGGGGATTATGAGTTTTAAATATGTTCTGCACATCCAATCATGTATTCATTCATTCTATTCAACTAATATTTGTTGTGCATCCATTTATTCATTCATTCAGTTCGACTAAATTATCAAGAACCCTCTATGTGTAAGGCTCCTGCCAGGTGTAGGAGACGGAGGTCACTGGCATCAGCATGGACCTGAGTAACTGTGTCTATCGAGACAAGCACAGTAACCCTGTGCTTTTCAGAGCATGCTTTGTGGACCAAGATGGTCCTCAGCCTGGTCGTTGCTGGTCTGGAGCAAGAGTTGTTCAGAAGCTGAGAGTAAGCCTTTAAAACCTTTCATGGAAGTGTGACATTTTTTTGTCTGCTAACTTCAATTTAAAAAATGGGGGGTGTATTTTTAAATTGCTTTTTCTTTTTCATTGTATCTAATAAAGTATTCACCCACACTGGACTGAACATAGAGGAAGTCCACAGAGGAGCCTTGCTGAGGAAAGGATAACAGAGAGCCCAGCAGAGAACACGAGAGGGAGAACAAGGGGGTAAGTATATCTCAAGCAAGGAAAGGAAGCAGGGAGCGGTCCAAAAAGGCTTCCTGGAGGGAGTAACATTTGCAGAAAAGCTGACAGGACAGCAGAATCTGGAGGCAAAGACAGGAAAAAGGAATTTTTGAGGGAACGTGAAACAAGGAGGCCAGGAAGTAAAGGGTCTGGCATGTGTTTAAGTCTCCATAAAGCAAAGGGCAGGTGAATAACCATCGTGACTAACATTTATAGAATACTCAATGCAAGCCCAGCTCTGGGAATGATCTTATTTGTTCCTTCCAACCGTTTGCAGGAACACTGATTTGTGAACACAGTTCCCAGACAGATGTGGCTCTCCATTAGGAGGTCAGGGTGCACCTGGGGAAGGCAGGGGATGGGTACCATTCACAGACATTCATATCCTCCTGGATGAGTGCATGGGACTAAGTTGGGTTTGTAATAAATTATGTAAATGAAAGACATAGACTTGTCCTGGGGGTTTAGAGTGGTGATGTGAGCCCAAGGAGGAATAAGCAGGTGAGCAAAAAAGCACGGGCTTCTTAGGTCCTGCAAGACCCCATTTGCTGCAAATCCCTCCTTCACAACCTGGGTAAAGGTCCCCTGGGCTGGGTGCCTCTGGTTCCTGCTAAGAGCATCTGCCTGGCATTGGTAAGATTTTGTGCCTCTAGCTAATTAAATATAGACACTAATCTAATCTTAGGAGACGTGTGTTCTGCTCTTACCACTGAGTACAGAAATCCTGCATTTGCTCTTAAGTAAGTGTGATGTGATTTGCACAGATGATTCGAACTTGGGCATGGCTGCCTTTGGAGAGGCAGTAAGTAAGGCTGGCATGGTGGGTGGAGGCCAGGAAACACCTGAGGCCCAACTCTGGGCTTAGGATATGGGCTCGGAGCCCAGAGGCATAGGGGGCTAAAGCAAATGGATGGGAGCATAAAAATCGTATGGGAGCCTTTTTACCTCCACAGAGAACATTCTTTGGCTTCACAGCAAGATACTACAATAAATGACAAAGTTCTCATGTGGCCCTAGGTCACTGGTCCTCTCAAGTAAAAAAAAAAGGGGGGAGGGTTGCTGCTGAATTAACCAAGACAGCTCTTCTTAAACCAGGCCCTTACAGTGCCTACAGTCATTCCCAAGTCCACATGATACAGACAGGGTCTTCAAATGTCTAGCTAGGGAGCTCCTGAACCTGCTTTTAAAAATTTATATTATGTAATATAAGCAGTAATATTAAAAACAGACACATATGTGCATGCACACACACACACAACTCCCCCTTGAGGTGCAGAGACTGCACACGAGGAGGCACACGTGGTCTTGTCGTCTTGTCCGCCTACTAGTTTGGGATACACCTCCGTGACTCTGAAGATGTCAAGTGCCGAAAAATCAAAGTGCCTGTTATCCTGGCGAATCGGCTGTCGTCGCCAAAGCCAAACTAGAGACAGTGAACCATGGCAGCCACCAATAGCTGTTCTTTGAGGGCCAAAAATAATGATTTGCAATGTGTTTTCATCCAAAATAGGGGAACATTACTCACTAGGCCTGAAACCGTTTCCTGTCCCACGAAGCTGAATTCCTACGCCAACAATACGGTCTCGACAGAAGTCCTTACAACAAAAATGTCACTCCAAAAAGTCCTTAGTTCAGCCAACACAGCTCTGGGTTTAAACTTCACTGTGAAACTAAAACTTTGGCTCACCACGGAGATGACTGGAGAGACTTAAAAACAAAACAAAACAAAACTAACAAACAAAAAAACCAACCAGCAACCCTGGAGACTGATGTCCCTGCTCTATCTCCGTGTCACCACTGCCCTCTCCCCCAAGCCCAAGGGAACTCTGGAGAGAGTGACAAAGGGCTGAAATTTCAGCTTTAGCCACATGGGTGGCATATGCTTCGAAACATTTAATCCTCAGGTGAGTTTCAGCTTTAAAAAACTTTGTCAAGATGAAGGCTAGACCATTTATTCCCTCAGCTTCCATTCCATGAAAGGGAAGGAATTATATTAATAGGATTTTTAGCAGGAAAAATCCATTGCTATGAGGTCTCATTCGCAAATTTCTTTACTGCACTATTTAGCAAAGTGTCTGTTGGGCGGTGTCACTAAATGAAACTGGGCATTAACATTTACCTCTGTTGCCTGAAAGAACTTACCCAAATCTCCACAAGCAAAAATCCTACAGATGCTACACCTACAAAATGATTTCACAAGCTTCGGATCTGTAACCCCCTCAAAATGAAGCTGGTTACGTAACTGGCTTTCCAGTGAGGACAGCTATCCCTGCACCTTGCCCTTGTTATGGAACTCCGCCAAAGCAGCCCTACCCCTTCTGACAGAGAGTCCTGGCCAATATTTGTCCACACGCACAGCCACGGACAAGCCCCAGAATCTCAGTACACTGGCTCTCTGCCTGGAGGGTGCGAGAACTTCTTTGTAACATCAAAATATCATGTCAACTCCCACGTGACTCCACTTATAATTTTAGTCCATTAATAAGAAATTATTTAGCAGTGCTTTAAAACAAACACTTGTTTATGAATCCAAAGCCATCTAAATGTGCTTGCAAAAGAGTAGTACAGAAGATGTTGTGTGTGCACTGGCTAGGCGCTGTTTGCCGGTGGGAGGTTTGTGGATTCCCACACCCCTAGAGAAGGCTTAGAGGTCTGTGGGGATCCAGCACCCACAGGTTTGGAATCTTGGGTCGGGCCCAATGAAGACACTGCTCTCTTTCATATCTCCAGAACACACGAAGGAGCTGGCTTTCAAGTCTTTTAATTTTGTTCTTTTTACTGGGAGGTGCTCCACTATGAGGGCTTTGTAACGGAAATTCGGAGAAATGCAAATAGGAGCCACATTCAAGGGCACCATTTAAAATGAAAACCCACACAAGATCTCTCAGCAAACCACCGGTTTTCAAGTTTTAAAGGGAGCCTGGCAGACTTGAAAGACAGGACACTTGATCCTGGACGTGCTGCTCCACATGGCCCCCCACCACAGTCCTGCTGGTGCTGACCGTGGAATTTCCAAAACAGACTCCCGCCAACAAAGCCAAGAGCACATTTTTGTGGCTTCAGAGTGAAGGAGGTTTCTCTTAGATGGCACTGCTAAACAGACTCTCTTTCCCGTGTATGACACCAGTCTCAGGAAGTCAGCCTCTCCAGAGAAGTGCATCAGGAAGGGAAACACCTCTGTTGAGCTGCCACATGGTTCGGGACACTTAAGTTGGCCCCCAGCGAGACTTGGAAAAGAAGAAGCAATTTCAGGACCACATTTCTGAATTTCAGGACCACGTTCTGAAGCCAAGAGGACCTGAACAATTTGAGCACAAAACTGGACAATCTAGTCATTGTTCTACAAGGAGAACCCAAGGGCCAGAAATCTGGGAGGTAGTCAGTGAGGGGGTGGATTTCCTTGATGGGAGGCATCATGAGCTCAGTTCTAGGGAAGCTGAGGAAGTTCTCAGTAGCAGAGGGAAGCTACTTGGGTAGGGTGAGAAACAGTGAGCCACAAGTAGGGGATACAAAGTACCTTGGTGGGGAGGCTCAGTATAAAAGGAAGACCCACCACTAGAGAAACAGCCTGTGTAGTCCAGGCAATTTAGAGGCGACCCACAAGAATCCACTGTGCAGTCTCGATGGAGGACAAGCCATTTTAGCAATGATAGGCAAGAGGAACTGAGAAGGCAATACACCTAGTTATGAACTGGCAGAAATCATTCAGGTAAGGGGCCCCTGGGTGGCTTAGTGGGTTAAAGCCTCTGCCTTCGGCTCAGGTCATGATTCCAGGGTCCTGGGATTGAGCCCACATTGGGCTCTCTGCTCAGTGGGGAACCTACTTCCCCCTCTCTCTCTGCTTGCCTCTCTGACTACTTGTGATCTCTCTCTCTGTCAAATAAATAAATAAAATCTTAAAAAAAATCATTCAGGTGAGATGCAGATGGCATTAGAATGGAAATGTTGGGGGGGGTGCAGAAATGTAAAGTAATGGGTACCACTGAGAGATGGTCTCCTCCTGAGCAAATCATAAGGCTTAGTGGCCAACTGGGGGGCCCATTTCAGAATTTTTGGTATGGATCAAACAGGACATGGGTTGAACATGTGCACCACTGGCTTGAAGTAGGACTTACTGGAACCCTAAAATCAGAGTAGAGGGACCGGTGGAGGACCCCCACTTTCCTTCTTCTCCTAACGACCTCGCAGCCCAGTCACCTATCCCTGGATTCCTCCTACATCCCATTCCAAGCAGTCATTCCTTGGAGGTGAACAGATATGATGATGTAGTAAAACAGAGAAATGACCCAGATGATAACAACTATCAATGAAACGTGAGATTTTCAGGTTGGAGAGGATGTAAAGCTCAAACAACGGGCCGCTCAGATTCGAGAGGCGGCAGCAGAAGCCGAGCCGTGGCTGTGGTGCCCCCAGGCCCTGAGAGCTGGACCCAGTGGTACTCCATGAGCTCTGTTCCTGGCTTTTCCACTGATACACTGGATAAAGCGAAGAGAATTTTTTTTTTTTTCCTGAGCCTCCAATTCTGCATGGTAAATAGAAAAGATAGAACTAAATGGCTTCTAGGTCCCCGCTAGCACTAGCTTCTTGTGTGATCAATGCTTCTAAAATTGCGATGTGTCCAGGTGGGGAAGTTCATTTACCCCCTATCTGGTTTACGCTCACTTAAGGGAGTGATTTCTTTCCTCTGAGGCTCTCATCTTGCCCATTATTCAGAGTGAGCTGCCTCCTGGTGTGCTGTCAAAATACATCAGCTTCAAAGACAAACACACACCTTTCAATCCAAGGCCAAGATAGTTTACTGTATAATTTATGATAATGTTAAGTCTGTTTCTCATAAATGTTAATGGTGCCACTTTTTTTCATAGATGGGTAATTCTCAGAAAAGCAGCTGGATGTTAAAAGTTGCATTTTCTTTTTAACAACATAACTGCCTCGCCAACAAATCTGATTAAAACAAAATAAAACTCCACTGGGTTGCAGGCACAAAGATTCTGTTAATGGCAGTAAATAAATCCAAAAATAAAACCATTCAAAGATTCTGTTCTCATAACTGTTTATCTACCATGATTTAGTTAGATTCACATTCACAGACTTTCCTCCACTTTAATGTGTAGGTATTAAAAGAATCTTTTTTTTTTTTTGCCTCAATTCACATTCTTTCTTTTCCCGTAAGTTGCTGAATTTGTTGTACATGAATATTAGTATCATATGCCTAACAACCTCCTAAAGTAAATTCTTTCTTGTTAAAAAGGCTTTGCTACCAGGGATTCAACTTTTTCTCATTTATAGAATTAACAAAATTTAATCTAAAATAGAAATGCCATCATTTCATCTTTTATAACCCTATAGAACTGTTTTGACTGCGAAATGTGTTTGAAATATTTTGCCTCAGATATCAGGAACCTAGGTTTTGAAATTGCCTGAATCTTTCCAAATCATTCCCTGACAAAAGAAATGGAGTCAGTAATGTCAGTTCAGCTATTGTCCTGGGGGCTCCCAAAATTCTGTATTTTTCTATTTTGAAGCATCACACAACCCACCAAAATAAGAATGTAAGTATTCTTCATTATTGATATTACAAAATACAGTAACAGAGATTAACCTAAAAAAAGTAAATTTCCAGAGTGCCAATGAAACAGCCAGAAGATCATAAAAGAATGAGGTTCAAGGTCATCAAATTGAGTGGCCTGAGGACACCATCATTCTAGTCCCTCTTCCACTTGATTCCCTAGCAACCTTACGGATTCTTTCATTCTAATTCTTTCTTTCACTCTTTAATTCAACAAAGACATAGTGAATTTGACAGCAAGGTACTGTGCTGACCACTGGTTATAGATAAGGGTTAGAGGACAGGCTCTGCTCTTACAGAACCCACAGACTGGGGAGAATGAGCCACACTGGCAGATAACCCTACAACGTGGGTATGCTGACAAAGACACAGAGAGCATTAGGGAGAGAAACGGGTGGAGGTCATGGGGGCAAGGTCAGGGTTTCAGGGTTTCTTAAAGAAGGTGATACCTCTCCAGAGGCCTAAGACTTGCTCTGCCTTGGCTTCACAGGCCAGTCATTGGGATTTCATAAGGGCGAGACTGGAAAAGGGTCTTGCGAACAAAAGCACAGAGCTGGGCTGGAGTGGTTTTCCCCCGGTGAGAAAGGAGGCTGCAGAATAAAGGTGGTTCCCCTGTGTCTCTGGTTATTGAGGAAAACATCCAAACATGATTTGGAGAGGGGTTTTTAAAAACCCAGTTTCAGCTGATTTTCTCAAGCTTATTTGTATTTACAGAGGACTTAAAATGATGAAAGGAGTGTATATCTCCATTTCACAGATGAGGAAGTTTAGGCACAGGGCCCAGAGAGAGAAGATTCTGCTGTGGGGGGCGGGGAAAGCCTCAGCGAGTGGTCCAAGAGAAGCTAGCCCAGCATCATGATGGTGGAAGAGGGCATTTTCTTTCCATTACACTCCCCTCCTGCCAAAAACAGAAGCAGTGATTTTTCTCTTGGTGATTTTTTTTTTCCTTCATAAAAAGAAGTCAGTAAGGAAACAAAATTGACATTTAAAACTTCCAAAAATATTTTCAAAACATTTTTTTTTCTCCACTTCTTTCCAATGCAGATAGAGCAGGTTTTAAGGCTCAATTCATCTCTCACGTGATCCGAAGGTGGTACTGACAAGCCTGTCGTGAGTGACTAGGAGGACTTTCAGGGCAAGAGAAAATAAAAAGGAAAAAGGGAATGCCGTGGAGGTTGGCATCCTTGGAAGACACTGGAAGGAAGGAACATCAGCACAAACTGGGTGTTGAGGTCTGGGAAGGTCCAGCCCACAGACAGGGAAGGACAGCCACTGTGGAGAATGGAGGAGGAGGTCAGGTGGAGGGACAGTCACCAGGCCTGCCTGGAAGAGGACAACTTCCAAGAGACATCCTCAAAGATAATGTGCCATCAGAGCTCACCCTGCCACTGCTCCCCAGGCTGGCCACAAGGGCCACAATCAAAAGTCAGACCTAATGCACCTATTTCCTGTATCCTTCCCATCATAATTAATTCTTATGAGTGAGGCAAATGGCAGTTGATAGTCAAGGTTCTCCCGAGTTGACCCATTTATTCTATGCATGCTCAGTGTGCTCGACCTGGGGATATGAAGAGCCAGAAAAATCTGGTTTTTGTACTGGAGAAGGTTCTGGTACCAAGACAGACACCTCCGTCCTCACTCTGCAGTATGAAATGCCAAGGCAACAAGAGGTGGGTACACATGCTGGGGGCAGGCTGATGGGCAGGGGTAAAAGGTTTCTGAAACAGAGCTGATGGTAGGGGAGAGCATGGGCACAGGGCTATGCAAACACACTGGGCATTTGGGGTAAGGAGGAAAAGCCAATGTCAGATCCAGTGGGGGTGGCCACCTGCTAGGGCTGTGGTTTTCAGTCCCAGCTACCCATATGAGACACCTGGAGAAAACACACACACACACACACACACACACACACACACACAGATGCCAAATATCCTATAAGTTGACAGGGCTGGTGGTTCCAGGATTTGTTCCTATGGAAAAATTCATCAAACCATGCATTTTAGATACATGTACTTTACAGTCTTAAATCACACCTCAAAAAAGTTAAAATATTAATCCCCAGGCCCCCACTCCAGACCAATTAAGTCAATCTAATATATATATAAGGAAGGCTGACGACCACTGTCCTATGCAGAGAATTAAAAAAAAAAAATTATCGCCCATTTAAAAGCCACAGTCTTTTTAACAGGACTCAAACACCTTATATTCCATTATCTGCCAAGAAAATTTATTCAAAACAAACTTATTGGGGGTCCTGTTAGTACCCTTTGTTGAAAAAAGCATTACCTCCAATCCTTTAGCACCACCTTGTAAAATAAACTAGGTTCTAAGAGGCCCATTTTACAGACAAGGAAACAGAGGTAAGAGGTTATTCTCTTGCCCATGGACACACAGCTACGAAGAAGCAGAACTGGAGGCCTGTGTGTAGTGTGCAGGGATGTGTGTTTCTCCTGAAGAGCCCATGCATCCTTTCTGAAAGGAACTACTAAATACCATCAAACGACTCTGAGAGCCCACTACCTCTCTTGCTGGAGCACTAACAATTTCTCAGAGTAGGAGCTTTCTGTGACAGGAATGATTTCTGCAAACCAGCAAGCCTGAAGTCAACCATGATTACATTACCCCTTAAAGCCCTTAGCCACTCGCGTGTCTCTTTGTCTTTGTGGGTCTCATTGTAAGCAATTCATTTCAGCGTCAGTCCATACCCAGAATCTCAGATCTGTTATGCCAAGGGCAAAAAGAAATGCCCTCCTAATAAGACTCTGAGCATCACCAGGGCTGCCCGCAATCCCAGCTTCCTAAGAACCATATTCTTCATGAGCAGATAACGAAGCTCACAGGAACAGGAGAAACTGCACAAAAGCAAAAAATGACAATTCAGAACACACACCCATCGAGTGACGGCATTAAGGAAATCCTCAAAGCCCTTAGCAATGTAGCTGCCAAAAGAAAAAAATGACTTCTTATAAAAAAAAAAAAAGGCCCAAGCAGAAGTTATAATAAGGTTCCGTATACATACTGCATGTTATGAAAATTACTGCAGCATTAAAAGTGGTAATAGCATAATGTCATCTAGTGCGTATGAAATCCTGGACAATATAAGATGGGTTGCTTAAGCATAAAGGCTAATACTGCCTTGAAACACCAGGGAAATAAGAACTGCACGTAAGAAGAAAAATATTCACTTGGTGTTTCTTGATCACCTTTCCCGGGGCTTACAAGGGATTGCACAGTGTTTCTGGATGGCCCCTCAGCACTTCTCGGCACTCACATGACTTTCTTTCTTAAGCCAGGCTCTGCTGTCTGAGCTGAGACATTCTGGTGGTCTTTGTTTCCTGTTATCCCTTCGCTCCCTATTCTAAGATCTCACAATGGATAATGGAGAATGGGGAAGAGGGGCTGGGAATGAAGAGAAGCACTTGAGAAAAGGGCGTTTTTGGTAAACTGAATCCTACGGAAAGGAGGTGGTGTGTGCCGACTGGAGGGTGACAGGGCTGGAATCTATTTCAAGGGTCCCCCCAAACTGATTTTGAAAGGAGGAAACCAGGCTTAGAGCACCAAAGGGATTTGCCTGAGGTTACAAAGCTGGCTTCCTGGCAGAACTGGGTCTAATAAAGTCCTAGCTTACATTTAATATACAGCTCCCAAATGCCTCAAGCCCTTTCCCAGATAGGATGTCACAAACATCCTTTTTTCCAGTGGAAAAACTGAGGCTAAGGAAATCTGATTTTCGTCTACACGTATCCACCAGTAAGGGCTGGTTCTTCCGGGCAGGCGTGTGGCCCCATCCTCTGACACCCAGAGGACTGCCTGTGTGAGGGGGCCATGCCAGGCTTCATGAGTCCTGATTCACCCCAAATGGAACTGAGCCGTCGTCGTGCCCACACCCCGGTTAAGGGAGACTGCGAGACTGGGTAAAATATATTCAGGTAGCTGCAGGCACGTGCTGCACTGAGAAAATTGAGACAAAGGCTCCGGGTGTTTGGGCGCAGGCAATAAGCTGTATTACAAAGGTAACATCACTTTCATATTCATTTGCACATTTTTCCTCATAAGAAAATTAGGCTTTAATGTAACCTCAATTTCAACCTTGTTGCTTTATCGCCTAAAGCCCATTAGAGAGCTATTTCCCAGGGCCAGGAACTTATGATTGGAGGTCAGAAGGCTGGAGTTTTAATCGACTCATGATGAGGCTTCTTTCCTGGGGCTCCACTCCTCTGTCTCAGCTCTGCCCTATTCTCAGGGGGGATGGTGCTCCTTACATGGGTAGAGAGGATTTTTCTTAATACACCAGAGGCTGACTTCACTGCTAGTGTGTGTATATACACTCACACGCACAGACCTTGGGGTGAGGGCAAACCTGTCACTGACTCACAGCCCAGTGTATGTCAAAACAAAGCAGCTAATGCATCATCCCAAATAATACAAGAGCAGGTGTCATAGTGCCTGTCCCTTCCTCTTTCTCCCCCTGGACTACATCAGGGTGTCTAATCCACTATGGGAGGCATAAGCACAGTCTCTAAGGAGCTTCCTGTGGATGAAGGCAAGGAATCTCCCTAGAACTCCTCAGAACTATTTATAGACTGGGAATGTTCTACTCCCCAACCCTTAAACTTAGATCCATACTGAAAGCACCCTGCTAGTCTTAAGAGAAAAAAAAAAAAAAAAGCCTGATACTTGAGCTCCCCCAGTCCTAAGTCTGATGGGATTTAACTGGGGTACACTTTAGGCATTGGGATTTTTTGTTGTTGTTGCTGTTAAGATTTATTTATTAGAGAGAGCAAGAGAGAGAGAGAGCGCAAGCACAGGCAGGGTAGGAGGGAGAGAAGCTCAAGCAGACTCCCCACCTAGCACAGAGCCTGATGTGGTACTCGATCTCACGACCCAGAGATCATGACCCAAATCAAGAGTGTTGGACACTTAACTGACTGAGCTACCCAGGCACCCCTAGGCATTGGGCGATCTTCCCCTCCTCCAACCTGGGGGTTGTACTATGGAGGCAATTTGAGAAGCACAGCTCCAGCCTGGGCCTAAGGGAGATTCCTTGGCTTGCTGAAGACCTCAAATGTCTTCCCACCCTCCACGTCCACTGCTACCACAGAAGAGGGAAGGTTGTCCTCTCCCTCCATGCTGGAGGTCAGCCTTTCCAGGCACTGGACATCTCCAGGTAGGATGCTGGGGAGAAAACAGGAACCATTTACTTATGACTGCTTCAGAGTCCTCAAAGCCTCTCATTGTACAAAATAAAATGCTTATCAGGCCTCAGACTTCCCTAAGTACAGGCAAACAACCATAGGAGGCCTTGCCAGGTTCCTTCCCTCTAGGAGCCCAGCACCACACAGGCTCTGCTGACTCCCTTCAAAGCACAGCTCCCTCCCTGCTCCCCAAGGCCAGCCTCCCGCCTTCTGGCCCATTATGCAGCCTGCCACGCTGCCTCCCTCCCCAACACCATTAAGGTATCGACTCCTTTTCCTTTAAGCCTTTCTCTTATCAGGGCTCAGAGATAATGCAATCACTAGGAAAATGCTGTTTTGATATTCTAGTGTGTACAGCTTATAATAATTCATGCTGGTAGGTTTTGTTTCCCATGTATTTGGGTCCTGACTGTAGTCTACCTCCAGGCAGAACAAAATCAATGCGGGCTGGAGGCCTGGAGAGCCTCCTGCCTGTGCTGGATGCCGATTCAGCACCCTCTCTGTCTGATTAAGTAAGAGCAGAGTGTGGACCCGCCTCACAGGTCTGGCTTCTCACAAAGCAGCTCAGAAAGACCAAGAGCAGAAGGCCGAACTTGAACATGGCTTTCTAGCCAGTCAATCTCAGGAGAAGAATAATCCTTTCGCTTCTGACACAGGTAACTGAAAGCAATGCTTTGTCTGGACTGGATCAGTTTTTAACCTTGTGTTTGTTCTCAGCATCATTTTCCCTTCAATCTCCTACTTTTCAAATCCAGCCTGACCGTAAGAAAACCTCAATCCTAACCCAGGACCTGCTGCTAATGAGCCTCGTAATGGAGTTACCCTGAACTCCTCTCTGGGCCTCAGTTTTCCCATCTAATAAGGAGATCACACTTCATTAGATGACTGCTAATCTTCATGCTGACCTCATGTGACTCTCCAACTGCAATACCTTTTTAGTCCATTCTAATCTTTAGGTCATTCTAGCAACTAATCCACAGTGGGCATCAGCATTGTTATCTTTCCATCCCTGTCCACCCCCCCCCCAAAAAAAAGTATGTGTTCTTATTGGTGGGAGAGAAAGGATTGAAATAATTCCATTTTTTTAAAAATTACTATCAACACTTCCTATGATTGAACATTGGTGGCATGAAAATAAATTACCAATAAAACTGCCTTTTTCCACACTAAATGTCTTATTTTACATCCATTAACATTAGTATTCATATCAAAAACCAATTACCATATTATTGCAAAAAGCACAACTTTTGAGGACAAAAAGGGATGAGAACACTATAAAACATGACATTCAATACCCTATATATTTATGTAAACTAACAGGATTTGGAAACATTCTTGATATTGCAGGTAGAGGGGCTTGATCAAATTACACAATAGGGCACCACTGCTGCTGTTTACCTGCAGGGTTGTTTCTTTATTGGTACTATCAGATCACAGAATATGGACACTCAACTATTTTGGATGGTGTTCAAACAAGACAGCACAAAGGTCTACTAGTGTTGTTTGAATTCATGCTTGTTTCAATTATACAGCAAATTATTCTGTTGGTTAGAATATCAGAAATGTGAAATGGTATTATCTGATCTCAAATATTCTTTTTTTAATTTTATTTTTTCAGGGTTCCAAGATTCATTGTTAATGCCCTACACCCAGTGCTCCATGTAATACATGCCCTCCTTATTACCCACCACCAGTCTCTCCCAAACCCTCACCCCGCTTTGATCCCAAATATTGTAAAACTTAGGTTAGAACAACTTTTTTTTTTTTAAAGATTTTATTTATTCATTTGACAGAGATCACAAGTAGGCAGAGAGGCAGGCAGAGAGAGAGGAAGGGAAGCAGGCTCCCTGCTGAGCTGAGAGCCTGTCGGGGCTCCATCCCAGGACCCTAAGATCATGACCTGAGCCAAAGGCAGCGGCTTTAACCCACTGAGCCACCCAGGCGCCCCGAGAACAACATATTTTTATTATACTATTTCAGTGAGCTTTCTGTGAACTCATTTCTTTTTTAATTGACAAAGCTTCTAATTCCTTTGTTTGGCAAATACTGTTACAATTTTGCTTGTTTTCGATCTTTCCCCTTTTCTCTTCCCAGCTGAACCGAAAATGCCAACAAGGATGAACCTAAAAATTTCTATTCTCCACCAAAACCCTGTTACCAAATGCGTTTGACTTGAAAAAACCAGGGCCGTTAGTACATTTTTAAAAATCAACTAGCTAGAAGGTAGTGAAACGTCACATTTACCGTGAGCAGTATTATAGCCACAGGAACTGCAGCACGGGATCCAGAAAAGCTAAATTTCATGTTGAGAAGCCAAACTATAATATCAGTTGACCCAAGTATTAATATTGTGATCTTTTTTTAAGTCTCCTATTACCTTCAATTATAGTTTTGCAGCCGAGTAATGAGAGCTGGGAAGATTTCTGGTCACTTTTCCTTAGAGAGATTCTCTTCCAAGGCTCTAAGGAATTACCCTTGGCTATCATTAACTACTCCTCTAGTCAACAATCAGACCTCGATTCTCCATATCCACTGAATCAACAAAGGTTCTCAAAGAACTTTTATGATTAACACATGGGGATTGTGAAGAATATTAAATGATAAATTATCCAGAGTTGTAATTAACAAGTTACTACTTGTTAAGAAAAGTCACCTTCTTTTCTAGATGCCAGATACTCTTCATGCCCTATCTGATTTACTCACCTTAACACTCCCCTGGCCAACACACACACCTGGTAAAGATCGTATTCCCATAGTACAGATGAGAAAACGGAAACCTAAAGAGGCCAAGTGACACGTGTGCCGACTCAAGACAAGGAAAGGGCAGAGTCACTAGCGGAACCCCACAGTCTGTGAACCCATACGTGCTTCTGCCAACCTTGCCACTCTGCTGGGCAGAACCACAAAGCATGATAAAATGCCCAAGAAGAAAGGCACTTAGGTTGTGAAGTCAATAAACTAAGGCAAACAACACTGCGTCCATTTTCTCCTTCCGATATATTTTTGGCGGAGAATAAACTGCCCTGGGAGAGGTATTGTGCAATTTCATTCAGAGCACTGTCCTTCTGTAGCAGCAAACTGAAACACATACACTAAAATCAGATTGCAATTAAAATCCAATTATAAATATATTACGATATTAGACACCTACCCAGGAAAGATCCAGCAGGGGACCTCCTCCGAAAGGCAGTGTGTCAGAATCTTCAAACTGCTGCTCTGTGTACTTGTGACTGTGCCCTCCGACCTTGAGCGTGTGGTGAACAATGCCTAGCAGCCTTTCTCGAAGAAGAAAAGGACTTGGTTTATTTCTCATGACGGAGTAACTTTAATAACATTATTACCAATTTATTTTGGAGGAGGACATGTGAGGAATATTAAGTCTTCCCCGTGCACAGTATTAAACAAATTAAACACAGCACTTAAACTGGTGGGACTCAAGAGGTGGAATTTGTGTAAGGTCAGGGAATAGGGTCACCACAAATGGTCCATGTGTGTGACCTTCACACCCTTTAAGTCCTTTGTTTAAATAACTTGCTATTTCACGCACTTGAAACGTTTAGCAAATATTTATCCAAAGGAATGGGTAGTCATTTCCCCACTACCCAAGATTTTCTTTTCTTATCTCATGATTCGCAAACCTAATTAATGGCAATGTCAGATATGCAGAATATCTGATGATCCAGGAATTTCTTCCTAGTTGCCTTCTACAAGATGCGCACTGCTGGCATGTGAGCAGATTCTCTTTAATTTGACAGAACATTTCACCTACAGAACACAGGCTTCCAGTATTTTTCAACAGTTGGCTTAAAGTTCATTTGTCATCGTTAACATGGGCCATGTAGACAGGTCACCCAGCACAACTCTGCTCACCCCTCTGGCTCTCCACAAGGAGAGAGGACTAGGGCTGGTTCTCAGTATTTTTCCTTTATGAAAATGTCTAAGGGCTAGACGTCAGACCCCCCTGGTTTCTTTTTAAGCAGTCTGGCATAGACTACATGTCCATGCTGTATGCACCAACTTCTTACAGCTATAGGACAGGTGCTAATTAATCTACCTAATTATGCAATCAGTGGAAGAGGCTTACCCATAGGATTCAAAATCTGGAGGAAAAAAAGATGGGAAGGGGAATGGAGGGGAAAATGCTTTTGGTTTCACACTGAAACATAATTTCAGGAGTCAGATTACTTGTCATTTCTGCTTAAGTTGGATTGATTCCTCTATTTCCCCTATATCCCAATTGCTATGGGTTGTTGTTTTTTCCCCCTCCAGGAGTACACTTAAAAAGCACTAAGAAGAAAATGATAAACTGACCTGAGAATGATTGGCTTACCTTCATCATTTTCTCAACTGCAAACAGAGCAAGAAAAATAAACCCAAATACTAAAGAAACATAAGATTAGTCACACAAAATGTGCAAGACCCCAAATGATGTTGTAATTCCAGCAAGCTCCTGTTTGCAGTTAACCACTCACAGGGCTCGTCCCTGGAATTCCCTGGGCACCCGTACAAATGAATATAATTACAGATACTATGAGCACAGACCTAGGAGGCTGTTGATTATGTTAGATAACGCAGGGATACAGAGAGAGAGAAATCCTGGGGTGTGCAATCGATTTTGTCACATATACTCCCTTGGCCTTTCCAGCTTTACAGAAGGGTTGAAATGTTCTTTCTCTCGTTCTCAACTGCCAAGAACACATATGAATGTTGTGATATCTGTCAGAGAAGGAGAGAGGAAAACTACTTCTGAATTTCCTCCAAGGTTGTAAAAGTGGATCGCAAGGGATCTATTCTCTCAAGGCACTATCCAACATTGGCAATGCATCTGGAGAGAAAGGAAATCAAGTGATAAGGGAAGTCCAATTGGCCTGAGTGCACCATGGCCCCGGGAACAAGAACAACCCAAGTAGTCCTACACGTCAGCTCACACTGCCAGCCAGGAACAAATACTGGCCACCACCGTGCCTCTGCCCAAGTCCCATTTCCTCCTTTCCACACTCCTGACCCTTTTGAAACTAATAATTTAGTATCACAAATTAAAATAGCTGAAAATATTTTTTTAAATGAATAATTTAAGAATTCACATGTCTCGTTAACAGTAAATGACTTTCCAGCTGGGCAGAAAATCAAAATCTGCATTTGGCAATTTTACAAGTCATTATGGAAATATGTCTACTCTTTATTTGATCTCGTTTCTAGATAATCTTCTTCACTTCTAGAGATTTTCCTTCACTGTATGATACTGAAGATATTTGAAGAGGCCAAGAGAAATCAGGTACCACTTGTGATTTGAAGGCAAAAAAATAAATAAACAAAACACCAAATGATTCAAAAGGCCAATGTTTTCTTGAAAAGATAGGTTAAGGGAGGAAAGCCAGATACAAAAGTCCACATGCTGTATAATCCTGTTTATGTAAAATGTCCAGAACAAATACATAGACGGAAAGTAGACTGGTGGCTGCCAGGGCCTGGGGAAGGGGCTTATGGAGAGTGACAGCCATTGGGCACAAGGTTTCTGTTTGGGTAGGTGAAGAAGTTCAGCAACTAGATTATAGTGATGGTTGCACAACCCTGACCGTACCGAATGCCACCAAATTCTATCTATTTACATGGAGAAACAGGTAAAATTTTATGGTACAGGTATTTTACCACAATAAAAACAGTGATGTTTTTTAAATGGTAGAATTTGAAATTCAGGTTTAAGGAAAGTAAAATGGATCAAAGGATCAGAAACTCTGGGCACTATTCTCCCCTGCCAGGACTTCAGAGGTAAAAGCCTCTATCTACCTACTTTTCCCACGCGAACCTTCTAATCCTGAGGTCTGTTTGTATTCAAAAGAGAAGCATGACTGAGAGCAATGAGGAGGCACACGATTGTTTCCCTCCCATCTTGGACAAAAGGTCCTCCAAGTCCAACTAAGCAGATGACCGACCCATAGTCAGCTAACGTTTCACATGTATTCTATTTCTTAAGAGTATCTGCAAACAACAGGAAATTGAAGATGACTGCTTATAAACTCCAAAATGCTCTGGACAGTTTTACATTCTGATCATCTCTCCCTTATCAAGAAGGAAGGAGAAAACAGGAAGGGAATAAAAGAAGCAGAGAGACAATGGAGATGAGAAGAGAGGACATTATTTGCAGAAACCTTCTCTTGAACCCTGAGTGACTAATAGTTTTTCATTGCTCTGAAGAGGCATAACAATATTGGTTATAACAACACTGGCATAATCATGTACTGGTTTTTCTGTTCATAAAAGATAACTCGGATTTGTTTTGGAAGGAATGACGTATGTACACACCTGATTACTGGTAATGGTAGTTGAACATCGTACATGATCTTGGTGCTGGAAGAGGGCTTGGAACCTTCCACAACCCTGTCATCTCACGGGTGGAAAAAGGCCCAAGGAGATAAAGTAAGGGTCCTGAAGATCTGAAAAGACAGTGACTTACGGTGGCCGTGGAAGATTCTGTTCTACAACAATGGCAGAGTCAAGAGAAAGCTTTCTCATTAGCAGTGTCACAGGTTTTAGAGGCAGGGCGCCGCCTAGACACTTAGAATTTGTAGCTACCAGACTTGGGTTCAAACTGCGTTTGCCACTTAACAGGTGAAGGCACTAGGAGTAATAATTTCTTCTCTTGTGGCCTTGATTTCCTCATCTATCTTGCATACTCAGTCCTATCATGAAGAGGGTTAAATGAAGATTCTACAGATCAAAGGTTTAGCATAGAACTTGGACCATAAGTATGTGATAGGTGTGGAGGCATTAGAACTATTAAAATCCAATCTAGGATGGGTTTTCCCTATAAATCTCTTTCAGCTACTCTGTGTGTTTCAAGTTTCAACTCGTTCATAATGAAATTATTAGGAAATGCATTAAAAAAAAAAAAAAAAACCAGCCTGAGTAAGGGCTTCCAGAAGAAACAGAGCAGAGAAAGCTGGCATCTATCTTCACAATGTAATTATGGTATCACTGAAGCCCAGGTCATCAGTAGTAGCTGAAACCCACATCTCCTGACCTCAAATAGACATGTTCCCCTAATATTCCATACCGATCCGTAACCTGAGCACACGTAGTTAGTTTCTAGGATGTGCCCACCATTCAAACCTCCTGTAATATCCAGTAAGGCAAAGAGAAAAATCACCAAAGAGCTACCTCACTAATGTGTTTTGTGGGAGGGATTAACATGCTATGCTTGGTCAGCAAGGTCATACCATTTTTGAACATTCAGTGTTAATATGACAATCACGAACATTCCTATCTTTGCTTTCACCAGGGCCTATTTCAATAACTCTCCCAATGAGCCAATCTTGCTCATGTCTCAGCAAAATATTTCTGCTATTTGCATATTTACCCATTAAAAATAAATAGATGTCTTGAAAGTTTTTGATTCATCCGTGGAAAAATGTCTTTGACTTTGTCCAAGAGACTTGTACAGACTTAAGCAGCATTCTGTAGACAACAGAGGGACAGTCTCTTTGGAAGCTGTGAATGTGTACGGTGCTGTGGGCTTACGGAGCAAGGATGGAGGGAGTTTAGGGCACTGTGGCCATTCACTGAAAAGGTGGAGAAACTAAGATCAAATTACTCCAACTAAAATAATAATATTACCAATAGCAAATGTGTTCACTTTTCATGTAATAACTCATTAAATATGGAAGTCAATATTCTAAAATCTGAACACTGATTTGGAACAGTGGAAAGACATACTGAGCAGAGGTTCCAACTCTGGCAAGGGAGTCAAAGAGAAGGAATAAGAACAGGAGACCTGACTCCTCAACTCTGCCACCAAAAGGTTCCAGGCCAGTCGCTTTTCTTTTGTAAAGTTTCATCAGCAGCAAACTGAGAAAATGCCATTAGGAAAACAGCACTAAACTGGCACTGGGTTTAGCTGCTGAGACTCAGATTCCTAGTGGACCTGGATCATACGTAATCTCCATGTCCCTCTGGGCACTCCTCATCACCATCCCTTCTTTCTCCTTCCTGCCTTCTCTCCTCTTTTGAAGAGAAAAATCAGATTTGCATTCAGGTCCTTAAAAAAGAAGCAATTTGCCACTAATCTAACTATTCTCAGTACAAAATGGAAGTAGAAATACATTGAAAAGCATAATTCAGACTGGTTTACGGAAACCATGCCATTCTGGAAAAATAAATTCAATTTATCTTAATTGCCCCCAAGTATAACCAAATTAAATGCTAGCATATATGTCAACAGGAAAATTATTAATTTTTTATATGTTAACGGGTGTTTGAATGATCAATAAACCATGACCTCCATCATGGCAAACAAAGACGATTCAGCCAAATATCTCATATTAGATTGTTATTGCTGTTTAAAATGTTTTTCCCCCACGATAAAGTATAATCATTCTCTTTCCTATTTTTACAGGGGTCGGATATCCCAATTCAGACCTTTTCCCTTCTTCCCAATACTATCCTTAATAATCTCGTGAGACTGCAATAAATAATGTCAAAGGATGATTAATGAAAACGTAAATTTCAATGTGCTATAATTACAATTCTAAAAAAAAATGAAGTGCAATAATTAAGGGCTTGTTCTTTAGCAATTATAAACATAAATAGAATTTCCTTTGGCTTTTGGGTACATTCTGTTGTAACAGTACCGCTGTCAGAAACGCAAGCAGCTGAAAGGACAAACACTGACTTTACCTACTGTTCTATAAATAAGGTCAAACTGTACTGGTACCAGGGGAGACACAGCCCAGGAGTTTGATACCACCATTGGTTTGGTACATTTATACAACTGACCTGTATAAACGTGCGCTGTTTTCACTGTTGACACTTTTATAAATATAAAGAACTTGCTGAATAAATCCTGCTATATATCTCTTTGTATCAAAATGGAACACTCCACTGTTGTGAAATCTGGCAGTTAATAAAAATAGCCTGCTTTTTATTAGATTCTTCCAACTAGGGAAACACAACAGTTTAATAGTAACTAAGCATGCTTCCAAAGGTAAACTCTTTACAAGTACGACAGTAAATACTAGAAAATGCATAAAAGAAATCCCTAAACAAAAGTTACCTTTATAAAGGAAGTACTCTCCGAAGATGAGCGGATCTAGATCATAAGGTCAACCAGGTAACATGCAAGGTTCTGCAACGTAACTACTGAATTCTCTGAGAGTGTAAAGAGAAAGCAATTTGAACATCATCCTGAATCTTTTCACTATGGAAGAGCCCAAAATTTGTATTGCAAAATTCTCACGAAACTTCAGGTAATCATTGTATCAGAGTAAGTTAAGTTAAATTTACCCTTTCCGCGGCTTTATAGAACATCTTAGTGTGAAAAACCAACTCAAACAAATGATAAAACAAAAAGCACCTGAGAAACATCTATGAAGATCAAGAAACCTAGAAAGCTGAAGGCAGCTGACTGACCCGAGGGAGGAGATGGCCAGCAGCTGGTGCTGAAATTAACGCAAGCCAGGGAAGGGGCAGAATCAGGTATCGCAGCGGCCAAGGAGAGCCCCAACACGCAAAGGGCTCCTAGGCTGTGATTTCCTCTACAGCCACATTCACTCTGTAAACTGACTGTTTCTGCTCTTCTCCCACCTGAAATAAACCATTTTGTGGAAATGGACTGGCTGCTCTGCCATCATATTAAAGATTCCTTTTCAGTTCCAGGAAGCTGGGAACATTTGTCTGGATGCCACCCCCCTCCATCTTTTCTCCACCCACCCTTCTCCCTACTGCATCATTCCACTCCACGAAAATAAATCTCGGACTCGAGCAAAATATGCTTCCGTTCCCTCACAAGAAGGCAAATTCTCCAAAACACCTTACCAAAATGCAACTGAAAGGGGAAGCTTAGTTGGTTTCGTGAACCCACTGTCTGGTTTCTTTTGCAAAAGGCCTAGTTCTTGCATACTCAGGCAGGTCAGTCATGGCTTTCTGGAACCACCGGTGGCTAAGCAGGAAGCCCTGGGGTTCTTTCCTTCAGCAGCAGAGCTCTTATTTGGCACCCATATTTAACTGACTTAACCATTTACACCTCATTGAAACCTTGTATCCTTCCCTCAAAAACCTTCCCAAGCCTGAGAATGGGCTTGACCAAGTCAGTCTGAAAATGCAGAATGGTCTGCTGGACTGGGTGTGTGTTGAACAACTACTAATCATCAGTACACCCTGTGTACAGTTTCTTGGTGAGCTGGTCTTTAAAAAAGATTTCCTTTGCCACACAAGAACACCGAGTCTCCTGTTAGGAAAAAGCATGGACTTCGCAGCCTGCTGCCAGGTTTCACTGCCAGCATCCTGTGCACGTAACTTTCTCGGCCTCAGTTTCTCCTCTATAAGGCCAGAGGATAATAGTTGTACCTCATACACTCTGTAAGGCAGGACCAGAAGAATACATGTAAAGCACTTAGAAGGGTACCCCCAGATCAGTAAATACCGGCCTTTATAATTAACCAAGAAAGAATTGAACAAAACTGCCTTTCTTTAACCACTTGCAATGGCCCAAGTTGGATTTATAAAATCCATTTATAAAATACATTTAAAAAATGTAACTGTGCATCTCATTTTAGATTACCAAACACACAGTTTTCAAACCTAATTCAGACCTGTTCTGGTTGTCCTTAGCCTAACAAACAAAACCCAAGAAAGTGTCTGACAGGTGTGGTCACACCTTGAGACTTTTCAGAGTTTTATGGGCCTTCTGGAAAGCAGGAATTTTCCTTCATCTGTACCTTACTCCACTCCCCATTCTTCACTGATTTTTTTTTTCATTCTTCACTGATTATTGCCTCAAGAAATATGGTCCCTGCCAACATAGCACTACCCTGCGAGATTTCACGAGAGCTCACCACATAAGGTTATTTTCCTCCAGGGTGATAAACTCGAAAATTTAAACAATTATTTGGTCTATTAGAAAAAGCAAATAAAAAGAATTCTTCTTTTGGTCTTAACTATCTGGTTTTATCAAGGGGAATGTGTTTTTATTCTTAGGTATCTGTATAATCATTTAGTTCCCTCCTTGGCTTTGGAGGGTACACATGAAAGTCAATGGTCAGTCAACAACTGGCTTCCTTGTAAAGATGGGAACCCTTCATATGAACAGATATCAAACCAAAGGATACCCATTTGTGAAATGAGCCAAAAGCCATTTCTTCAAATAATACCTAACGTTTAAAAAATAATTAAAACAAAATAGTATCTTCAATCCTCTACAGTCTGGAATGAACTATATCAAGAGCACCTTGATCTAAGTCACCAGTTCCTCAGCTCAGTCAGAATGTACTATAGGTCCTCCCATTGCTTCAGCATAAGAATAACACAGTTTAGCTATTAATTTCCTAGGATAGGACCATTCTTGCAGATGAAATCAAGAATTCGTACAAATCACAAAAAGTACTCACTCTCCCTCCCAAACCCACCCCAGACTAACAAGTTCACTTCCTTCTTTGTATGTTTTGTTTCTGGCAGATTTAACAGTTAACTGTTTGCTTTAACCAAACTTTTGTGTTATCTGTTTATATCATAACTTTGGAGGGATAATATATATTCCACTTACAGCAAGTGCAGACACAACCTACCAATAAAGCCTATTTTGTTCTCCAGAGTGTGAGAATAATATCTAAGTGTGAGAGCTATTCTCACACTTTGATGTTATTCTCACATTTGTAACGTCAATGTATTTCCAAATTTCAAAAAATAAAATAAAACCTACCACCAAATCCTAAAACCATTTAGCTACAAAATACCAGTACATCCCTAGGCCCAACTGCTTTGCCAGGCACTGGGAAACAGAGAAGGACAATTACAACAACGGGTGGTAAACTAAGAGGCAGCTGAAAGTGATAAACTGGTCCCCTGGAAAATCTAGTGGATGCCAAGACATTGGGAACCAGACCAAATATATCATCTCAGATTAAACAAGAGAGACAAGCAAATAAGTAACACCATAATCTTGACCCAAGTGGCCACCTCTCTGCCACCTCTGAAACATCAGTGAAACCATCCCATGGTTCTGTCCACAGGTTGAGTGGAGAAGTGACCCACCGAGAGCTGAGAGCTGGGGCAGGGAAGAAGGGAGGAGCTTCTAGCTCCTCACGAGTTCAAGGAAAAGGGCCACCAAAAGGTCTGAGTAGTATTTGTTTTGACTGACTGACAGTCAGTTAGGGACTGACCGACTTAAAATTTAGTGTGCCACTTACAGAATTTATTCTCCACCATTTTTTTTTTTTAAACTCTCCACTGTTCTTGAAAGGGTATTGTCTATTTCCTAGTCAAACAAGCTCAGAGTATGTGGCTCTCATTATCATTCCCCTTCCCCCCAGAATCTTATCCCTTCAGAAAGATTTGCCCACGAAACCATTCTAAAAAAATTCTACATTCCGGGGCGCCTGGGTGGCTCAGTGGGTTAAGCCTCTGCCTTTGGCTCAGGTCATGATCTCAGGGTCCTGGGATCGAGCCCCGCATCAGGCTCTCTGCTCAGCAGGGAGCCTGCTCCCCCCACCCCCACTCTCTCTGCCTGCCTCTCTGTCTGCTTATTTCTATCAAATAAATAAATAAAATCTTAAAAAAAAAAATTCTACATTCCCTGTTAAACTCCAGTATACCTTTCCCACCCCCCTCCACTTTCTTAGGTGGTTATGTGATGTTGATAAGCACTGCTAACCAGCTCTAACACTTGACACTAGAGATGGTCCATTTTAGGGATGGTAAAGCTCATAGCTCAGTAAATTTGTAGCCAGTATCTAATGCTTGAGATTCAGTCACAGTTATCAACAATCTAAGCAAAAATTATTTAAGTACTTTCTTTTCTTAAGTGTGGTTACTAGTTTAAGGGGAAAAGAGGCATGCAGTAGACTGCAGGGAGACAAAACAGAATGAGCCCCTTGTCAACACAATGCAGAATTGGGGATGAAAAAAATTTCTTCCTTATAAACAATAAATGAACACACAGTAAAAGGGCAATTCTCCTAACAAATTATCTGAATAAGGAATAAAACATTCTCATTTATAATAGCATCAAAAAAACAACAACAACAATCAACCCACTTAGGAATAAATTTAACCAAGAAGGTAAAAGATCTCAACACTGAAAGCTATGAGACACGGATGAAAGAAATCAAAGGCAACACAAATGAATGGTATCCCATGTATATGGACTAGGAGAGTATTGTTATACTACTCAAAGCTATCAATAGATTCAATGCAATCCTTATCAGGAGTCCAAGGGCATTTTTCACAGAAATATAGAACAATCCTAAAATTTATATGGAACCACAAAAGACGCTAAAAATCCAAAGCAATACTGGAAAAGAAGAACAAAGCAAGAGGCATCACATTTTCTATTCTCAAGTTATATTATAAAGTTATATAATTGAAACAGTATGGTACTGGCATACAGACAGACACACAGATCAATGGAAAAGAACTGAGGGGGCACCTCGGTGGCTCAGTGGGTTAAAGCCTCTGTCTTCGGCTCAGGTCATGATCCCAGGGTTCTGAGATCAAGCCCTGCATTGGGCTTTCTGCTCAGTGGGAAGCCTGCTTCTCCCTCTCTCTCTGCCTGCCTCTCTGCCTACTTGTGATCTCTCTCTCTGTCAAATAAATAAATAAAATCTTTAAAAAAAAAAAAAGAACTGAGCACCCATAAATAAACCAATACACATATGGTCAACTAATATTTGACAAGGAAGCCAAGAATATTCAATGGAGAAAAGACAATCCCTTCAATAAATAGTGCCAGGAAAACTGGATATTTATGTAATAGAATGAAACTAGCCCATTTTATACCACTTAAAAAAATCAACTTGAAATGCATTAAGTATTTAAATGTAAGACACAAAACCATAAAACTCCCGGAAGAATACATAGGGAAAAAAAGCTCCTTGACCTGGGTCTTGGCAAGGATTTTTTATTTTTATTTATTTATTTTTTAAGATAGGACACCCAAAGCATAAGCAACCAAAGGGGGAAAAAAGTGGGACTACATCAACTAAAAAGTTTCTGGAAAGTAAAGCATCAACAAAATGAAAGGAAACTTACTGAACAGGAGGAAATATGTGGAAACCATATATCTGATAAGAGGTGAACATCCAAACTATATCCAGAATTCATGCACGTCAACAGCAAAACAAAAACAAAACATTAAAAATGAACACAGAATCTGAATAGACATTTTTCCTGAAAAATTACATACTGATGGTCAACAGGTACATGAAAACACGCTCATCATCATTAATCATCAGGGAAAAGCAAATCAAAACCACCATGAGATATCGTATCACACCTGTTAGAATGGCTATTCTCAAAAAGAGAAGAGCTAATACACAAGCAAGAATGTTGAGAAAAGAGAACCCTTGCACACCATTGGGGGGAAGGTAAACCATGAAGCCACTGTGGAGAACCACACGGAGATTTCTCAAAAAATTTAAAAAGAGAACTAGCATTTGATCCAGCAATTCTATTTCTGGGAATATATCAGAAAGAAACAAAAACATTGTGTTGAAGAGGTATCTGTACTTCCACTTTCATAGTAGCATTATTTACAATACACGAAAAGAACCTAAGTGTACATTGATGGATGACTAGATAAAGAAGTATGTGTACACACATACACAATGATTATACAACCATTAAAAAAAGGAAATCCTACAATTTACGACAACATGGATGGACCTTGAAGGCATTATGCTAAGTGAAATAAATTAAAGACAAATGAGAATGCTTTGGATTAATTTACTCAGCAACATTCAAATATACCACACAGCAATGTTAACTATAGTCACTGTGTTGGACATTACATCTCTAATACCTACTTCTCTGATAACTGGGAGTTTGTACCTTCTGACCACCCTCCTGTTTTTTTCCTTTTTTTGTATGTATAGATGATGGATCTTAACTAACCTTACTGTGTTAGTTCTTTCACAATATATGTGAATCATTACATTGTATGCCTTAAACTTAGACAATGCTATATGTCAATTATAGTTCAATAAAACTTCCCTGTTCTGTGCCAATAAAACATGGCACAGAACAGGGCAGTTCTCCAGATTAAAGAGTTTCAATTAACACAGTTCAGAGACACTAGGAATGACCAACCAGCCCAACACTTGCACTGGAATGGTGATCACAATCATGGCAATTATAACCCAATGCCCCTAGAAAGCACTTGCAACTTTGTTCACAGTGCTTTCACATACAGGATATCGACTCATCTTCAAGTTTGAACTCTTAAAATAAAATGTGGTATTTATCAACCTTACATCAAGATGGCCCCAGCTTTGCATAGGATATTAATTAGGATTTGCCATGCACAATCCAACATCCAATGACTGGAGACCAATGCTACCAGAGTCAATGAAGGAGCAGTTACTTCTCTAGATCCAAATAAACATGGCCAACATTCCCCAACATAAATGAGAAGTAAGATTCCAGCACAATCTAGATCTACTCTAAAACTTCTGAATCCTATGGACTCCTGACACGTTTTATTTCCCTGCTGGCTCTTCATCATTCACTTAGTGTGCAGCACATACAACACAAAATAACGGCTATAGCAGTTACTGGTCTAACTTCTAAAGATGTTCTCTCTCAAGAGTGAAAAGCAGCCTGTACTTGAAGGTTTGAGGTTCAAGTGTCTTTTGCGTTTTTGAATGTTACACTTCCTTAACTAGACCTTAAGCTCTTTTCTGACAAATTCACTTATCATACACACTTGTCCTCATTTGTAATGCGTCCCCTTTCTAGGCATTGTGTGCCCAAAACTTGATTGAGCTCACGGTTAAAGCAGCATTGGCATGTAGCAGTGAATCACAGTGCTTCTGTTGGTGGGCGGGGTCTTCCCAAATACAGACATCCTCCCAAACCACAAAACGCACCCACCTCCTCTCTCAGCACTCAGAACAGTGCTCAACTACATTTAGCATTATACCATATAAAACATGTGCACAGAGGAGTGCCACTCTTGCTGATCAATTTGCATTATGTTAAATTAACACAGTTATGGACAGCTATAAAATTACACATTTTGTGCATTAAATTTAATGATGAAATAATAGGTAATAACAGATTACAATTCTGACATAAATATCATGCAATCAGTAAACTGACTCCACAATAATGAATAACTTTTAACATTCCATTTCCCGGGCAACAATCTTGAAAGAGGAGCATATAAATTATAAAGTTATTGTCCATCCGGACAACATAATTACTCTGGAAAGAGAAATACAAGGGGCCGTTAACCTGAAGCATATGGTTGTAACAGACTTTTACATGCTTTATTTATATTGAGTCATTTGAGAAAATTTAATAAACTATTGCCTCTATTTTGACATGCTGTTTTCCTATCATTCATTTTCATGGTTAAAAAAAAAAAAAAAATGCTAACTTCCAAGCTTGGAATAGGACCAGAACAAAGGTGGTAATTCTTGGTAATCCAAGAAAGTGAGAAACATATGTATTCGGTTCTTAAGCTCCATTTGAGTTTTTAAAATTAAACAACATGATTTATTTTTACTCGTTTTTTTTTTTTCTCTCTCTAATTATCTATGTGCATGAGACACTTTTTTAAAAAGAAGTACTTAAAAAAAGTGACTCACGTCGACGTGGGATGGAGCTAGATGGTTCTGTGTATGCTGAACGATGTATGAATAAAAATATTCAGAGAGCAGACTTTACACAATATGAAAACTTACTGCTTCAGGTTGGCTGTCATTACTCCCCTGGGGCAAAGACCACTCTGAAAATGCTCAAATTGCCACAGCTGCCTGTTTTAAGCACAGATCTTTGGAAACTCTTTGCAAAATGTGTGAGCTTTTCTGTCTCAAGAAATCCAAGTCCCTTCATGACTCAAGATCAAACTACTATCATCAGCAAAAAGTGTGTGAGCCACAGAAAGAGAAACTCCTGCAAGATGCGGGGGAGGGTCTGGTTCTGCACCGTCTAGACTGTTCTGTGGAATACCCATGTCCTTTGGATGTTAAGAGATACTTCAGGGAGTGGGGTGGATTCTAAGCAGAAAAAGTTCTGGCAGACAAGTTAAAATTTGGTTCTAACTACAAACTTCTCGGCCTTTAATACACTAATGTTCACTGGAAAGCAACCAAGTGCAGATAAAGCAGATAGTGTTTTGCCAAACTAAATTGACCAGGGCAATATTTTCCACAGAAGAACTACAAGAGCCTCACCAATCACCAGTGTTCCACAGAGATCAGTTTGGAAACACTTGTCTAACGGAATAGATAAGAATTAGATTAGAAGAACATTTTGCCTGCAAAGACCCATGGTCTGGTTTGCTTTCTTCAACAAAAACATACCAACAAATGAACACTCTGTTCAATACAAGTCAGACTGGGACAAAAGGAAGAGAAGGATCTTAACATGTTGACTTGTGGATAAATTAATAGAAAGCTTTTTGATGTTCAGGTGAGAAAATGTCATCATGCCAATCCATGGGCCATGTAAGCTTCCATCTGGATGGTAACCCTGTGGCTTTAAGGAACTCCATTCTTGTTGGGGGAAGCTGAGCACTTCAGAAAATAAGACTAAGTCTGCAGGGAGATTTCAGGTGAATCCCCTGGTTCCTGGATCTGTTGATGAGATCCAGCAAGTTGACCACAGGACAGCACTCATCTGCTTTCCTACCTCAGGGGCTGGATTCAGGACCAGGTGGGACAGAGTGAGCCTAAGATCTGCTGGGGAAAGAATTACCTAAAAATAAGTCACAAAAAATATTAAAATGTGCTTTCTCAGAAGTTTTTCATTTTGTTTTCCTCAAATTTTAGCTTCTTTTCCTATGTTTTCTTTAAAAATACAGTTTAAATAAATTGGACCAAATGGAATTGTTACCTGATTGAAGTTTCTCTCACATCAGGAAAGTTCTTCTAGATGCTGGAGGACACCATTTGGCACTTCCCAGATTTCATTTGCACATTTTCAGTTGTATTGCTATAAATGAAACCACCGGTATGCATATACATTCACAGTACACTGAATGTACAATGTTGAACTTATTTTTCGAGAGAGAAAATTTCTCCTTGACGTGTCAATTGTCTCATTTTGCCCATGTCTGCTCATTTCCCAAAAGTGCAAAGAGAGAGGAAACAAAGTCAATTCTGACTTCACTTGCTTTAGGTTTAAGCAAAAGGCCAAACACAGTGCCTACACTTTTCAGCAATACCATGATTCCTTCAAGGCCTCTGGGTATAGGTGATTTTCAAATAAATTAAGAATTCTGTTGCCTGGTAGGTAACTTAACTGACCAGCACCAGTAGGTGTGTCTGCCTGATAACCTCCTGTCAAAAAGATCCTGTTTAAGTGTCATCTCTGACACATATTCTAAGATATTCTATCTGGATGTGACCTCCCCTTCACTCTCTAATGGTTCTGTTAGAACTCCCAGGCAATGCCTTGAAAATGTTAAGCTCAATAAAAAAAAGAGGCTATTACACTGACATTGCTTTAATGCAGTAGTGAGTCTATTAACAAACCAAAATCTAAGTCTGTAAATGCCTCAAGGTTAAGAAACCAAAATGCTAGAGGTACCTGGGTGGCTCAGTTGGTTAAGTGTCCAACTCTTCATTTCAGCTCAGTTCATGGTCTCAGGGTCAAGAGATGGAGCCCCACATGGGGTGGGGAGGGGTGTCTACACTCAAAGAGGAGTTTGCTTGAGATTCTGTCTCTTTCTGCCCCTCCCCCAGCTTCTGCACTGTCTCAAATAAATAAGAAATCTTTTTTAAAAAAGCCATCAGGGAGCGCCTGGGTGGCTCAGTGGGTTAAGCCGCTGCCTTCGGCTCAGGTCATGATCTCAGAGTCCTGGGATCGAGCCCCGCATTGGGCTCTCTGCTCAGCGGGGAGCCTGCTTCCTCCTCTCTCTCTGCCTGCCTCTCTGCCTGCTTGTGATCTCTGTCAAATAAATAAATAAAATCTTTAAAAAAAAAAAAGCCATCAGACCAGTAAGGACAACCAATTACCAAAGCCCATTAAGTTTTAAGTGACAGCCAACTGGAATGTTCTTTCTCCACTTCCACACCTTCTCTGTATGTCTTTCCCCTGGTTCCCATCAACCAAGAGCACCTAACCACTTCCAGTTTAGCACTGCCAGATGCAAAACAACTTTTGCCCAAATTCTTGACACTATAAAGCAATGGAACCAGGAAAAAGAAGTTCCAGTGGTGGACAGTAGAGATAAGAGAATGCTGGGGAGGGGTCAGGAAGACAGGGCACCCCAAGGGGAATCTGAATCTTACAAGGAATCCCCAGTGTGGTGGGAAGCACAGGGGTTCAGTTTACCTCAGGGAAGTTTTCCCAGGGGTCAGCCCGTCTGTCTGGCTCATAGCGCTAGTACTCTGGGGGAAGGGAGAAAGGAAGAAGAAGAAACTACTGTATATTCATATTTGGAGAATATTTTTAGTCTTGTGTTTTTGACATGTGAGCTGCCAGCACAAAATACACCAAACACCTTCCTAACTCCCTCAAACCAAATAAATAAATGAGAAGAGAGGCTGCTGAAAACCTTGACAAGCAGCTTGTCAAGAAAAGCTGTTTTTCACACAAGAAACCTCCTTTCAGAACCCTAAATCCTACCGACTTCATTCTATTTGCAGTACTCTTATCTGTTAGTATCACAACGGCAAAGTGTAAATTGGACCCAAAAAACCCTCTTTATTTTTAAAGCCAAAAACTGATCAAGGATTTCTGTCCACATTTCAAAAGGCTATATTCATATTTCAGAGACTTATATATATTTTAGAAAGAGGTGCATATTGACTTCCAGGGTGGAAGCAATGTTCACAGATTTGTCTTAGGCACAATGTTCTTCAGCCTAGGTCATGAGAAGTAAATTTTTAAGATCAACTAATTTTGGAATTTGGAATGTAGAATGTAGAATTTGGAATGAATTTATCACAACAATTTGTGACTGGGACAGTTTTAAGGCAATACACATGTTATTACATAATCTTCTACCCTGTTAAAAAGTCTAACACAATTGCTCAGGACTAGCAGAGAAGGACCCAGAGAGGGAAGAACACAAAAAGTTAAAAAAAAAAAAAAAAAAAGGCAGCAAAATGATCCAATTTAATCACACTGTCCCACTGTCCAGGTTGAGAAAGAGGAAAAGAGAAACCAAAAACAAAACAAAAAATCTTTTTCAAATTTTAGGAGTCTACTGGAGTGAGACGCCTGGGTTGCTCAGGTGGTTAAGCACCCAACTCTTAGTTTCAGCTCAGGTCATGATCTCAGGATAGTGAGATCCCACCCCACATTAGGCTCCACACTCAGTGCAGAGTCTGCTTGAGATTCTCTGCCTTTCCCCTCTGCCCACTCATGTGCACGCGCGCGCTCTCTCTCTCTCTCTCCAAAACACATAAATAAATCTGAAGGAGAAGGAGGAGGAGAAGGAAAAAGGAGGAGGGAGAGGGGGAGGAGGGGGAGGAAGGGGAGGAGGAAGGAAGGGGAGGAGGAGGAGGGGGAGAGGGGAGGAGAAGGAGGAAGGGGAAGAGGTGGAGGGGGAGGAGAAGGAGGAAGGGGAGAAGGAGGAGAGGAAGAAGAAATCTACTAGAAGAGAAACTTGAAAAAGACTTTACAAAAGGAGGCAACACCTTTAAAGATTAGGACTGCTAAAGCTGAATCAAATAGTATCATGACTTGATTTATTTAGTATAACATCAACCCTGCTTGTAACAGCAAAAGCTAGAAGTGTGGCTCCATCAGACACACACAAAGGCTGTGCAAGCTTGCTGAGGAGGTCACCACCCACTCCTTTGGTTTAAGTATTGTCAGATCACCCTGAAAAATGCAAACAGATCACCTTCTGGAGGTAGGGAAACAAACCATCATCACCAATTTCCACTTGAGCTTGGACTGGCCTAACAGTTTCTTAGCAAGTTGCTGCCACACCAAGGGTTTTGTGGGAAGGAGAAATGACAGAGTCCTGGTGTCCAGACAGTTGAGCGCCAACAGGTGGATCCTGGGCTCTGTGGGGAAGGCAGAGGCACGGGAAGCTAAGACATAAGGAACACTTCCAGATAAGATTCAAAGAGGAAAGCAAAAGGAACTGTGACAGCATTTACCCTTCTTATGTTGTGCTATAGGATAACTGTGTGAATACATCAAGATTCATCACCTCAGACTACATATAATACAAAACAATTTATTAAAGGTTTTTTGTTGTTTTTACCCTAAGTAACTCCAAGATTTTTTCTATGGATTCCCAGTGTTCCAGCTCCCCACCTTCTCATAGTACCTGCAGACACAACTCTCCGTTCCTCAGCAATATATCTGTTAGCCTCTCCATTTTCCTTTTTCAGCTCCAAGAGGACAGGCCCAAGCCTGACAATTATAATCTATCAACTATTTTCCTCCAAAAACACATTTAGGGAAACACTGAGAAAGACACTGACAATAAGCCATTTCATACTGATTCACACTGAAATACCTAAATATGTATTCAGGAAATAAAACTTCCAAGTTATTTTTTTTGGAACAGCTTTAACACTGCTTTCAAACCTGACAAAAATAACCCAAGAAAGAAAATTCAGATCTATCTAACTTATAAACAATGATGTAAAAATATTAACTCAATCATTAGCAAACAATCCACCAGCATGATAAAAGCATAACATACAACAAACAAATGGGACAAATTTCAGGGATACCACAATCATTCGTGAACAGAAATGCTACTTCTGTGATTCATAGTATTAAGAAGCTAAATAAGAAAGACCTTATGATCATCTTTTTTTTTTAAAGATTTTATTTATTTATTTGACAGAGAGACAGATCACAAGTAGGCAGAGAGGCAGGCAGAGAGAGAGAGGGAGGCAGGCTCCCTGCTCAGCAGAGAGCTGTTTGCGGGACTCTGGGATCATGACCTGAGCCGGAGGCAGAGGTTTTAACCCACTGAGCCACCCAGGAGCCCCACCTTATGATCATCTTAACAGAAAAAGCAAACTGATAAAATCAGTTGCTGATAAAAAAAGCAACTGATAAAATCAAAGTCTGCTATGATTTAATGTGTTAAAATAGGAACCCATGAATACTTCCAACTATGGCAAAAATATTGATATAAATCTATCTTACCTCAAAAGCCAGAATCTGGCTTAAGAGTACCACATAAGCAACGTTGTCACCTGGACAAAAATGGCCACTGCTATAATTTCACACTTTTTACACTTTTATACTTTCCAATTAGCACTAGCCAATGCAATTAGGAGAAAGTCACTGTTATAGACCAAATGTTTGTGCCCTGCCACCCCTTAAATTCCTATGTTGAAGCCCTAACCCTCCCAGCTTGGCTCTATTTGAAGGAAGTAATTAAAGTTAAAAGAGGTCATAAGGGTTGAGGCCCTGCTCTTACAGGATTAGTCCTTAGCAGAAGGGATTTCGCAGAGTTCATGGTTTCCCTTGCCTCCCCCACCTCACCATGGACTTCCAGCCTCCAAAACTGTGACAAATAAATTTCTGTTACTTAGCACCCCCCTCCCCAGTCTGGCAGCCCAACCAGAGTCCTACAGTCATGAATAAAAAAATTAGAAAGAGGCAAAAATATTATTGCTGCAGAGGATACCCATATCAACCTAGGAAACCAAAAATAATCAACTGTAAATGAATGAAAACACTGAGAAAAGTAGAGGATTACAAAACTACTGAACAGCAATCGCTTCTCTTACACAAACCAAAGCCAATTAAATATAGAGAAGATACAATTCGCAAGAGCAAAAGGACATTCATTTTCAAGAAAAAATTTAAGGCATTTAGAATTGAGAAAAAACCTTAAGGTCTCACAGTGAGACATAAAAAGTGGCAAATTAATGGAAAGACACACTTTGTTCATAGATGAAACTAATTGTAAATATGGTAGCCCCACCCACTCCTTACTCTGTTAATTTAATGTGATCTCAGTAAAAATGCCAACAAGAGTATTTTTTTTTAAAGATTTTATTTATTTATTTGACAGAGATCACAAGCTGGCAGAGAGGCAGGTGGGGGTGGGGTGGGGTGGTGGGGGAGCAGGCTCCCCGCCGAGCAGAGAGCCTGATGCGATGCCAAGCTCAATCCCAGGACCCTGAGATCATGACCCAAGCTGAAGGCAGAGGCTTTAACCCACTGAGCCACCCAGGTGCCCCCCAACAAGAGTATTTTTGAAAGTGGGAAAGTTAATTCTAAAATGTGCATAGAAAAAAAATAAATAAAATGTGCATGGAAAATTAACCTGTGTGAATGGTCAGGAAATATGGGGTTATTAGCCCTACTGGATATTAAAATATACTATAAAGCTAAGGTAATTAAAACAGTTTGTTACTAGCAAAAGAATTGTGAGAAAAATGGGCAAATTTATTTCAGAAACAGACATTATACACATAGAAATTTATTATATAATGAAGTTGGCACTTCAGATGTGGGAGAATAATGGATTATCCTATAAACATGTCGGTACAATTGGCCAGTTACGAGGAGGGGAAATAATGCTGGTTCTCTTCTCATGTCCTACATCAAAATAAATCCCAGATGGCTCAAAAATTTGAATGTAAAAAATAAAGTTGTTAGAACAAAAAAAAGGGAACATTAAAAAAAAAAAAACTTCCCATAAGGAAGGCCCTGCTAGGCAAGGGACAAAAACCAAATGTCATAAATTAAAATATAAAATAAAAGCAAGGAGAACTGATACAATTGCTTGAGCGTTTGAAACATCTGAAAGACAAGGAAAACCAACACCAAAGTGAAAAACAAATGACAAGGAGGCAAAGTATTTGCAGCTCCTAAATGAGACAAAAGGTGAATTTCTCCCAAACAGAATGCCTTCCAATCAATTAGAAAAGAACCAAGAATGCTGTGTCAAAATGGGTGCTGGCTTTCCAGAAAGCAGAGTTAGAGATGCAGAAGAGGGGGCAGGAGCACTGAGGGAATCAAGCCCCACTGGGGAGAGAGCCAGGACTGCACAAAGGAAGGTGGACATAGCAATGAAATCGCAGCAGAGAGCTCAGGGCTGGGGGCTGGGACAGGGACTGACACACTGGTAGCAAGAGGCTGAAGCCTTAGACTCCCATATGGTCTAAGAGCAGACAAGGATATTCCCCAGAAAGGAGCAAGACCTGAGGCCAGCCAGCTCTCTTCGGCTCAAGATCCCCAAAGGGTGGCTGGCCATGGAGCTCCTTCCACTGCAGCCCGTGCAGCAGAGGAGGGAATGGGAGCTTCTTTTTTGAAGGGTGATCTGGGTAGCATAGCTCAGTACCCATGGCAGTTAGGAAGACCAGGTTCATAGAAGGAGAAAAGCAAATGGCTAATGAACACACAAAAAAGATGTTCAACTTCATTCACAATTAACAAAATCCAAATTAAAAACAACAGTAGGTACCATTTGTCCTGTTAGAGAAAAATGATTGCCAATGCAGAGTTGTTAATATTGATTCGCTTACACTGATACTCTTACATTATTCCAATCCTTAAGACCTCTTTGGAAGACAATTTGGCTTCTATTTCTATACTGAAAGTGCATACACCCTTTGATCCAGCATCTTTACATTCTGAATCTATAGGAATAATTCCTATGTATATCTAAAATAATCACAAAGCCTAGTAATACTGGTTTTTCTTTGGAGTCAGTCTGGAGGTGAAAGGATAGGTCACATGTTCCCACTGCATATTCTTTTAAACTGCATTTTTTTTTTACCCTGTATATCATTTTTCATGATATTTGTCCAAAAGAAAATCTGAACATGAAATCAAAATATCTATCTATAAAGTTATGTTTATGGCTTATACATTAAGATGTTTTCTGTATCTAGAAGAACTTTGTTTGCTTCCTACTTTAGCTAGACCATCTCCTGGATTCTCTTACAGTATCATAAACATACTCCTACATGCAAGTAATCTGTATCAAGTCTCTAGATGTATTTGTCTTCTGCATAAGAAACTGCAACTGCACCAATTTAACTCAAATCCTAGCAGTTATTAACACTTTTGGAAAGGAAACTGAGCTCCTGAAATACTGTTCTAAGAATGATAATGGGTGCTCATATGTACCCTAATAAAGATTCCAATTTAATCCTAACAACCCTAGAAGTTCTGTCTTATCATTCCCAGGACTGCCAATATGCAAACAGAGCTCACAGAGGTTAAATGAACAGTTCTATGCAATTCCACTAAAAGTAGCCATGTCCAGTCCATTCTCTAGATGTTTACCTCTTTCTACAACATCCTTCTGTCTCCCATCCTATTTTTCTTTTGACTTCCAAAATATTCTGTCAATAAAGACTGGTAACCTAAGTGGTTGATATGATTAAGTACTATTAAGATTTTATTGTTAGATAATCTCTACACCCAACATGGGGCTCAAATTCACATCCCCAAGATCAAGAGTCCCATGATCTATGGAACTGAGCCAGACAGGAGCCCTGATTTCCATTTTAAAGACAACAGAGTAATAATAACAGGCAACTGTCTCTCCCTGGCTCAGAAAGCTAAAAATTTCACATACTAGAACTCTAGCCTTCCTCTACCTACTATTTTCTTTTGAGCAGGCTTTAATCGGAGCTTAAACCTTTACCGAAGAATTCAAAGCAGGTGGGATCTCTTCTCCAGTCTTCCTTTTTGGATGGCCATCAGGAGGGTTAGAGGAAATGTGTTCAGCCAAGAGCAGAGGCAGGAATTCAGTACTATTGTTTCAGTCATTAAACGCAAGGCCAAAAAATGGAAACCTATGCATGTTTGGGTCAACTATTTGACCCCATGGAGAGAAAGACCCACAAAATTTTGAGACCAAAAAAAAGAGAAAGGAATGAAGGAAAAAAGAAAGAAAGGAAGAAAAATGGAAAACCACCACACAATAAAAGAATAAAGTAAAGGGTGATGATTTTAAATGCTGACATAATTTATTTGGTACTTTGAGTTGAGTGTATTCCTGATTATCTGGGGCAACTGCTTCCCAAATGAAAAACACCAATGCTACCAAACATTTGACTTGAGTCAAGGGCAAAAATTTTTTAAAGATTTTATTTCTAAGCCATCAGAAAGAACAATGCTTTGGCTTAAAAAAAAATATCGAAAATGCTGAACCTAGATAGTTTTGTTGTTATCCAGAGGAGAGACGCTATTGCTTCTGCTTCACTAACACTGTTTTTATCATTTCGCCCAGACCCTTCGATGGAGACTGCTCTGTTTCTCACTGCCGACCATCTGTTGTCATCCACACCAAGGATCTACATAAATCCCTACTAGTTGTTATACCTCAGAAATGCCCCCTCTTGGAAAAAACACAAAACAAAACAAAACAAAGACAAACAAAAAAACCCAATTGTTGCCGCTTTAAAACTCAGAGAAAGGGGAATGCATCTAAATCTCTCTCCCTCCCCCCTACCAGTGGGGGCATACGCACACAGTAACTTTCATCCATAATTTAGAAAACGGATGCAGTTCAGCAACAGTTAAAGACTAATTTCTTATGCTTTTTGTGCATTTACATAATTGATTCGCTAGATAATGCACTCTGCTTCCTTATTTAATAAACATGTTAATGATTTCAGACAATTACTCAAAACTGCCTACAAGTGTCTGCCTAAGAAAAGCAACAAAAAATAATTAAAATGAAAATACACACCAAAAGGCACATCCTTCATATCACATTACACAAGATATTAAGTCAATATGTCACCCTGTCACCAGTCACTTGCTACCTGCTGTTATACATTTATTCAAATTCTAATGTATTAGCTGAGGCTGATACATTGCTTAGACACCCAGGCGGGCCAACACACAGAGCGAGAGAATAAACCTGGTGCTTTGTCAGGGTAGAGGCAGGAAAATAGCAGCAGCAGAAGAGGGGGGACACAATAAAACACGGGCTCGAAACAGAAGGCTGAAGCAGACATTTTCACAAGAAAACCCTCTTCAGGCTATTCATGGCAGGGGGCAGTCACGGGGGAACTAAATGGATTCCATTTACTCTGCCCCCCCCCACTCAGAGCACTGGAGAGCCTCAACCAGGCCAACCATCACAATAGGTCCAATTTTGGCAGACACCTCCTGCATTCTGGCCATTTTCAGGCTGTCTTATTTTATTTCCCAGAACTTTCACAGGAGTCAACCACAAAGCCAGCGCCTGCACCACAGACATTTTCACCACCTGAGGGAAACTGAGGGGGTGAGGGGCACTGAAGGAGCCCACAAGTTGGGCAGCTGGGACATTGGCCCTCCATGGGGTTTGGCCGGACCACTCAAGCTTGGCTCTTCCAGCTCCTTGTGGACACCACGTCGCTCAGGTACAGCAAGTCACAGTCACCCTCCCCAGCCTTCTAGGAAGAAAGAGGAAGGTCACATCTGACAAGTGCAAAACGACATTAGAGACAGAGCATGGAAGTTTCTAGCCCTTGCTAGATGCTAGCTGATTCTGGCTCAGGAAATTCTGGCTCCAGCCCTCCTAGAAGACAGAATAGGCTGGAAACCAAAGGAAAAAAGATGAAATTATTTGGAAAAAAATGGGTCTTCTATTAGTAACTTCCTGGTCTGTTCGGCAGGTAATAAGAGTAAGTAAACAGGGAGGCTTTCTCTACCAGGTGACCTTCCTTTCCCATTTCTAAGCCCAAGTGAGGGACGCACCCATGATCTTAGTTCTCAAATAGGAATTACCAGTCTATAACAAGTGTGTGTGTGTATGTGTGTGTGTGTGTCCAATCTTCAGGTTTATTACCTGCCTGCTTCATTTTGGTTCATCCTGCTTACAGCCTGGGGATCATGTGGAGGACCTGGTAAGAAACAGGACAGGGCAGAAACAATGGCAGTTCATTCAAAATCACCTCAATAAATATGCACTTTTTCAGGAAGGTTAAGGAAAGCCACCAAGGGATTTCAAACAAAGCGACACGGTGTGATTTGCTTCCTAGAGCCAACACTACTCTGGCAACACGGGGATGTGCAAGGAACAGAGAAGAGGAGCAAGGAGGTCACATCAATAGACATGGACATGGACCAAGGATGTGGCAGTGGGGCCAAAGCAAAGTGACCTAAGAGAGAGGGGAGGTTGGAGGTTTGGAGCAATCAGGCCAGGAGAGCCAGGGAGAAGAGGACGCTGGTCTCTAAGGGTTGGAGGTAAACAGAAGAACTCAGAGTGTAGGGGGAGGAGGAAGCCTGGGGTGGGGGAGTGGGGGAGATGGTCACAAACTCTTCTCTGCATATGTTGGGTTTCAGGTGCCTCAGGTACATCCAAACACAGGTGTTCGGAAGCCAGTGCTGGGCTCCTGTCTCCTAGCTTCACTTTCCCAGATACTACACAGTCTGCTCAACGTTACAAAGGTAAACAAGGGTGATCTGTTACCTAGTCACCAAACCACCCTGCTCTCTATCAGAGAGCCTGTCCTTAGCCTCTGTAAACATGCGTAAGGCATGAAATATAGTGGATCCACTCCTATGAAGTATTCTTAAAAGACCTAAGAAATTAATTCAAACCACCTCTTCTCTCCTAAAAATGAGTGGAGAACAACAGAAACAGGGTGGGGAGGCACGGCCTAAAGATCTTTATAGTCTTCTTGCAATTTCATGGCCAATTCATTCAGGTCAGAAAGTGCAATAGACAATGCCCTGAACTTAGTGTTCACTATCATTAAAAGGTTCTTAAAAATCTACTCAGAAGTTAACTTAAAATCGGATTATATTGGTATCACATAGTCTGTTAAGTCCAAGAGGGAAGGAGGCCTGGATAATCTTTTGTAAGGGCAAAAGTCTACCCAAGTGACCCTTTTTGAAAGCTGATTAAACCAAGAGAACTCACAAGGGCACCTGGGTGTCTCAGTCAATTGAGCGTCTGACTCTCGGTTTCGGCTCAGGTCATGATCTTGGGGTCATGGGATGGAGCCCCAGGTGGGGCTTCCCACTCAGTGGGGTATCTGCTCTGGGTTCTCTCCTACTGCCCCTCCCCCACAATTGCACCCACTCTTTTTCTCTCAAATGAATAAATCTTTAAGACGAAGCGTGCTCATTAACACTGCTTACAAGGCTTGTGATGTGGAGTGGGGCTTTGGCTCAGTCTGTGGCTACACCCTTTGCAAATTCCTATCCGCTTAGCTTGTTAGAGGGACACTCCCTTGCTCGCTCTGTTGGGGCATCACATTAGGCAACTTGCTCCGTTCCCCTTGATGATGCTTCCAACAAATGAACAGAAGCTCCATCTGGGGTTTCCAAATGCTGAGGTATGGTTTGCTAAGCAAATATGAGGGTGTGAGGGACTTTACCTCGTCAGCTGACTCTGCTCATGTGCTATCACCTACAGAGAAGACAGCCCCATCACCAGCTTCCATAAAAAATTCAACCAGTTCCATCCTGTCTCAATCATTCATGTTATGGAGTATCTGTGGGACCAGAGGGAAGGGTCCCCATTAGACCACCTCCTCCCACATCTGTGCTCAGCTTAATTATCTATACTCCTTCTTGTCCCACTTCACCTAAACATAGGTCTTATCTTTGGTTTGAACCCTGAGGCCTCCAAAGGTTTCCTCTCATCTAGTGAGCTCAGACAAAGTTCATCAAAAGAATTTCACCATCACTACTAAAGAAGTTACTCCAGCTCCTAGAAAGATACCATTCTCTCTAAAATAATACTTTTGTGTTTCTTAATTTCTTCTCCTACTTCTCTCCAGAGAGGATTTGAAGAAGCTTACAGCAAAACTGTGGAGACTCAACACAAACCTTAGCCAGGAGCTTCCAGGTAGCCGCAACAAAAGGAAAAGCATGAGGAGGAGAAAACTGCCTGTTCCTTGGGGTCAAAAATGATGCAACATACCAACATCCCAGAGAAGAAAACTTCACAGCAGCTTTAAAAAAGCATTGGTGTGGAAAGCCAAATCACTATTTAGGAACTCCCATTTTTTCTGTGATATCCATGTGACTTCACCCTGTTTTATACTCTATTTTCTTAATTATTTGAAGAAAGAACAGGCATTTGACTAGGAGTCAATTGTTCTTGATGGGATATCTAGCTCTGCCATAACTAGCCAGGGATCCGTAGACAAAAGGCCTCACCCTTCCAGTAAAACAAGAGGTAAAAACCAGGGGCACCTGGGTGGCTCAGTGGGTTAAAGCCTCTGCCTTCGACGCAGGTCATGATCTCAGGGTCCTGGGATCGAGCTCCACATCGGGTTCTCTGCTCAGCAGGGAGCCTGCTTCCTCCTCTCTCTCTGCCTGCCTCTCTGCCTACTTGTTATCTTTGTCTTTCAAAAAATAAATAAATAAAGTCTTTAAAAAAGAAAAAAAGAGGCAAAAACCACATAGAAACTTTGTAATTCCAAGTGTACATGGTTTTTGTTAGTCTTTAAGGAGTTCAGGAATATCACACATGGTGAAAACCCCTCGTATGTGGAGGAAAAGGACTAAATCCTCCTTCTCAGTTAACTCTTAGGCTTTTATGGTTTTAGGGGTATCATAGGCCTTAAGAGTGTACTTTGGGGTCGCAAAAAGCACACGTGACAAGGGGCATTCTATCATATTTATTAGAAGTAAAACACTTTATAAAGTCACTTGTGAAGCACTTCCTGGCCTCATTTGGTTGATCCTGAATAGGTTTCTAAAGCTCTGCATCAATTGCCATCTTTAAAATGCAAGGCACGATTTAAAAATAATTATTTTTGAGCCATCATTTGATTATATATGTGCATACAAACAGATCATCTCATATATTTGGTCCATATTTAACGACCTTTTCCAGCCCTCCCTAGGCTAACACTATTATGTATAACAACCTTAATTTAAACCCATAGTCAAAAGAAAACATCCCTAATGAAACACAATTTCAAATTAGAGTTAAATCTGTCTCCTAGACCAAAATATACAAAAAGGCTCTTGCTTATATTTTTAAACTTCATGTGACTTATTTAAAGATTCAAGGTTTTCACTGAAATGAGGCATAGATGACTAAACTTTCATTTAGGCTAAATAGTAACTCAGGAAGAATTCTACTGGTGCGTTGGGATCAGTTTCAGTACTCTTCATCAAAATACATGGAAATAAGATTGACTAGGAGAACTATACCTTTGTTTTGTTCTGTTTAAGACCAATGACCTGGGAGGAAAGAGGTGCTTGCAGGAAAACTGCCATTTCTCCACTTACAAGGGCAATCTGAAATCATTACTTCAATTGCCATTCAGTGATTTTTAAATTAAATGAAATAGAACTATACCCATCTGCAGAAGTTTTAAGTTCTTAGAAGGCAAAGACTTAACCTTAGGGAGCAATAGTATACTGGCAGTGCAACTTCCCAGATCATCTGGCCCAGAATAGCAATTAAGTTGCACACATACTGTAACCTTCAACCCACTGTCCATAACAGACATTAGCAGCCAATCACAGATAGTATCCATCTACTCTATGCCCAATGTGGCTTCATTTCTTCTCAACATAGCACTTTAGGCAGTTAATATCAATAGGCAGGGGCACCTGGGTGGCTCAGTGGGTTAAAGCCTCTGCCTTCGGCTCAGGTCATGATCCCAGAGTCCTAGGATAGAGCCCCCACATCAGGTTCTCTGCTCAGCAGGGAGCCTGCTTCCTCCTCTCTCTCTGCCTGCTTCTCTGCCTACTTGTGATCTCCGTCAAAAAAAAAAAAAAATCAATAGGCAACACATGAGGTGAACGCTTTCTGCATTCTATGATGCCGTCCAAGTCTGACGCTGATATGAAGACACCAAACTCCAAGTTGGTTACGACGGACAGCAGTTAAGCAATGAGCCAGGCTTACACCCTGAACTCTATACATCTTTACAGAGTCCTTTCCCACTAGACTCCAAGTACAGTGTTGTACACTTCATATACAATCATGAAGTGGAACAAGTAAGTAAATGAACATGTCCCTTGTGTTCTTTAGTGCCTTCCCCTTTCTTTCCAGAAGACCTATATGGGCCAAGCTCCCAATCATTAGCAAGTCATTATATCTGGGTACCAAGTGAGTCTCAGGAGACAAATGATAAGCACTGAAACCTACTCCTGGATTCACAAATACTGAAATATCTCACTTTAACACATCTCAAGAGGACCAATCCGAATATCCCAGAAGTTAAACCCTACAAGACAAATACTACACATGGGTCCTGATACCGCTACTAGGCCTGTGACCCCTGAGGCAGAGTATTCCCTTCCCCAGGCACAACCATTTTCAGTGTTAAATGCAGAGGCTCAGAGATCTGACTCCTACCACCTTTCTTGATGACACAACTCATCCAACATTTTCTTTAAATGCACCACCTAGCATTAAATAGACTACTGTAAACAGGGTGCTGATAGGTATAAGGCAAAAATCAATAAATAAACAGGGATACTGCCCTCCATTTCTGTGTCCACTGTTAGCACGAGGTTTGTCTTTCCACTTGCCATATTCATCGTAAACAAGGCCCAGTCTGCTTTGGAATTGGCAAAAAGAACTGTTCATCTTTCTCCATCAAGCTGTCAGTCAGAGTAGCTTGGGAAAAATCCCAGTACTATTTCAAACACTCTCTGCAACTCAATAGTTTCTCTCTTCTATGTGCAATCTAAAAACAAACAACTGCACCTCCTCACCCCCCACCAAAATTTCCTGGTAGAGAATAATAAACCAGGAAAGGCAGCAGTAGAAAAGTAAATGCTAGCAACACATTTTTTTTAGGTTTTTTCTCTTTTTAAGATTCGTTTATTTTGGGGGGTGGGGGTGTGGAGAACACAAGCAGGGGGAGCGGCAGGCAGAGAAGCAGACTCCCCACTGAGCAGAGAGACCGATGTGGGGCTCAATCCCAGGACCCTGAGATCATGACCTGAACTAAGGGCAGATGCTTCACCAACTGAGCCACCCAGGCACCCCTAATAAACACATTTTAATTGGACATTTTTCTCATATGCCTAAAAGTTCCCTAATTCCTGAACTGGAGAAACAGCTGAGCTGCCGACTCTCACTGATGAGAAGTGACCAGAAGGAAATGGCAAGAGGCAAGTTCTGAAGAAGACAACCATGCCAACCTACTGTGAGGTAAAGTATCATTATGCGTCTAAAAGGACACTTGCTTCTCAATCAATTGTATTTGTGAATGAAAGTCCAATATCTTCATAAGTTAAAACCTTGAAAAACTTGTGTTTCATTCAAGTATTTATTGAAACCCATTATGTGTTAAGTACTAATCAGGGTGCTGGGGCATTAAGCAGTGAACAAAACAGACTAACATCTTTGCCCTTAAAGAGTTTACATTTATACAGAAGATCAGGAGAGCAGCTTTTTGGGACATCTGCCTATGCATCTCTCCATCCATATACTCAAAGGTATTTATTAGGGAACGACTTCATACCGTGCTCTGGGAGGAAAAATACAAAAAAACAAAAAACAAAAACAAAAAAAACAAGACCCTAACACGCAAGCATTTGCAGATAAATAAGCACTTCACTACAGAACGGGCTGCTTTAACAGAGCTACGGACAAAGGACTGATCAATGTTCTTTACATTTTATAAAACAAGTCCCAGCTGAACCGGCTTTTGAAGGATAATTATGAGTGTACTAAGTAGACTCTGGAGGAAAGGCTTCCTGATAGAGAACCACATCAGATAAGGAGCTACCTGAGTGCAGGGGATTGAAGACCGACTGCAGTACCGGCAGAAATTGGGAAGAAAGGAATCTGGAAGGCGGGCTGACATCCTAAGGGGGTTGGAAGAGGCAGGGTCTCAATGCCATGTCCAGGTGTTTGCTACTTAATCTGGGAGAATGACATGATGAACCCATCTCTGGTTAGTAACAATGTTAAAATAAGTTTGCACTATTACTCCTTAAATGGGATGGTGTGATTTGTCCCTCAATATTTTGATCCTCCTTCAATCCCCAGATGAATGAGAGAAATTTTGCTAGCTTTTACCAGGAAAGGAAATCTGGGCGTGACTGGCTCGGCTGGATGGGGCCCAACAGATAGTATTTTCTTCCTTCTAACCACTTCACCCAGTGAGCAGCTGCTAATCTGCTGTTAATAGGCTTTATTACCTTGTTGAGTACCTCAAACTCCAGTTACTAATTACAGGGCACCGATGTGAATGTTTGGCTATATAATTTTTGTTAATTGATTTTCATGAGGGGATTTGGGCATGTCATACTCTAAACTTTCTTCTGGCTCTAAACTCCATGACTCTGCTTTATAGCCACACACATCAGTAATGACCTTGTGTATTCTGGATTGCAGGTTTCTTCATGCATGGCCTCCCTCTTCAATTGCTCAGAACCCTCAGGAGCAAAGTGTTACACAAGGACATACAATGACATGGAGGCCCAGGCTGGAGTGGAACTCAGCCAGTATCACTCAGGTTGGCTAGCATTTATTGGTCTCCTGACAGTGAGCAGACTTTGTAGGACCAAGCCGTTTCCAACCACTTGGACATCTTGCCCTCAGTGGGCTCACATAGCTAATTGGCATGAAGCAGGTTGGTTCTGCTTGACTGCCAGATTTCAAATGCTTACATCCTACAGTTGCTAACAAGACTCTCCATTTCTCCCTTCTTTCCCAGTACCAGGCCTTTAGCCTATGCCCTCTCTCACCCAGTTCACCCTTCTACCTCCCCAAAGTCCACAACTAATTTTGAAGACCTTACTCTCTGCAAACATTTGGCTTTATTCTTTGGGGTCTGTGAATGACACTCTTTCTCTTAACATACCCTGTTTATAGAATGGAAAGAGGTACAAAAGGAAAAGGCAACATAGGAAGGATCCACAGATAAGCCATTTCAATAGATATATGCCAGACATCCCTGAGAAGGCTGCTCTGTCAGACTCATAAGTTTTCTTGTGCCCTGGGGTTTGTGAGGTGAAAAAAATACTAAGAAACTGTGAACCATAGTACTCCATTACTAACCAAACCTCTGGGCAAGGGGTCCATAGACAGTATCTAGACCAGAAAGAAGTGGTTCTCAGTGACTCTAGATGACAGGTCATTCCAGGCATGTCATGAGTCATTTGTGGCTAGGAATAGTATGTCTTCTAAAGCTTTCAAATAATTAAGGTTTGCGATATAAATTAGAGGGATTGAAGGTCATTACATAATAAAGGTCTTCTCCAAGTCCTACATTCTGTTAGGTTTCCTCAAATGTGAAACAAAATGGTGGTATTCGAGCGAAGACACCCACTGTATCTATGCCCCTATGTGCAGGTGTGTGCAGTGTGGAAAGGTCATTGATTATGTTATTGTGTCTGCCATGTATTACGGCAGACAATACATGTTGAGACTTTTGGCTGGCTCAGAAGTAGAGAGCAATCTGAGAAATGTGAAAAATGATGGTTCTGCTTTAGGCATTATGAAGTGGGCACCCACCTGGGCAAGGAGATTTTGGGGCAAATCAATAAGGCTGATACTATCACTTCTCCGGTTCAAAATATTGGAAGAAATATTTCTTTGGGCATGCATATAAACCTCAAATACAGCCAAATTCAACTGTAGAGAAGGCATCAAGTGTTTCCACGTTGAGAGGCAATTAAAAAAGAAGAAGAAAGAAAGAAAGAGAGAGAGAGATGTTAAAGAGCAAAGCCACATTAGTCCCTTGGTTTAGCTTCTTTAAATGGATGCTGACAATTTAGGGTGTTGTAGCCTCAGGCCTGGGAAGATCTTTGGAGGTAGTCCTTGGGCTACAAGGCAACTGAGATCATTCCAACGGGAAAGATTAAGCAAAATACACTTGTTTATGATGCCTGACAATTCTGTCTCATCTTCAGCTGTGGAGGGAAAAAATTCCTAGTTTTCTCCAATAACATTAATTAGCCAACCACAGCAGAAACTTGACAAAGGCTGATAATGTGTTTAGATACAGCTAATGTAGTGAATCACTGGGCACAGCTTCAAGGATTCCAACACCTCAAAAAGCAGCTGTTTCTTCCTCTCATACTCAAGGTGAAGGGAGACCCTAGCATTTCCATCAAGCCAAGGTACAAATGGGCAAATATGCCTTCTGGGCTTTGTTTTCTGGAAACTGAGATCAATTATACAGAGAAAGAGGCTACTGATGCCCAGAACCCAACAGGCAGGGTGTTAATCCAGTTGCAACTATTCACCCACTTCACCCATGACTCTTCTGGAACAAATTCCCTTAAACATTTGATTAAAAAAAAAAAAAAAAAAAGTCTCACAAGCTACTCAAAAGCCAAAGGGCTGTTCCTACTCTTCACTGGGTGAGAAGCCAGTTTCCTGTCACTTTTTTTTTTTTTTAAAGAGTAGGAACCAAAGGGAAAGAGGATAAAACAATGTGTGGGGGGGAGGGAGGGAGGTAGTCAGAAGAGAGTTATTAGCATATTTAAATATCTGTTCCTGTTACCATTTTTAGGATAATTCTAGAGTTTTGTTTTTTAATTCTTGCCAATGATCCAATACTGTGTGGGGAAGAGGAGTCTGCTTGAGAGAGTAGGTTCCTTGAGTGTTTCTTTTAAGCAAAAGAAATGAAGGGGAAGTGTACCTTCTCCCCCCTACAGGCCAGCACCCCCTACAGTACATGAGTCATAAAATACCTCCTGGAAGAGGCAGCTCCATGAAGTCCTCTCAGCTCTTCTCTATTATCTTCCCCAGAGACAGGGAGAGATGGCGCCAGAGACAGCCCAGCAGGAATCTGTGGGCGTGAAAAGCAAACAGGAAGCCTGAGCCCCCAGGAGGTGGAGGCGGTTTGGGAAGGAGGAAAATCTGGGTAACGATGGCATTCTGAGAGGCCATCATTTAGAGTAGGGCCATGAAATACAGCCAAGGCTTCAAAGTGTAAAAACCCTGAGGAATCAACTTCTCCTCCAGGCCCTCCACTTTACATATGATGTTAAAAAGGAGATGAAAAGAGGTTAATAAGCTTGTTCAAGATCACCGTTCTAGGACATCGCACTGGCCCCTATCAAGGCTTTCCTTTTTAAAAGATTTTCCAGAATGTAAAACACAGCCAGTGCATATTAAGCTCAACAACACCTAGCTTTTGTAATGAATATTAAGGACATTCAAACTGAGGAACTTGGGGACTGTTGAAGCCTCAAGTCCCCTCTAAGTCACCCAGCCAATAGTACGGTCAATACATTTTCAAGGCAGAATTGATCCTTTTTTCAAGCTTCAGAAAAAAAAAAATATGATACACCTAGTAAATCTTAAACAGAATACTTAAGTTAATGCCTGATACATGGTAGGTGCTCATTATGTTTGTGTGATAAAGAAATGACCAAAACCAAGTACTTTAGTTAGATGGGAATACATTATGTCATCTGAAACATTAGGTTTTCACCACCTCTCAGTGGGTAGGGTTGGGGGAGAGCCCTTTTGGCATCATATAGGATATAGGCAATGCCACAAAGATAAAAAAGGACTTGAATTCAGAGAAGTTCCTTGATGGGCAGTTAACAATGAATTGTGTGATGTTGGGGAATTAAGTTAACTGCTCTGTTTGACCTATCAAAAAGAAAAGCAACCTTTAAAGTTATCTGTGGAAACTAAGGGATATGTGATTATGAAACCAAATTGTAAAAGTTAATCCTAGGCAATACCATTTATTTGGTTCTCCTAGCACCCTGCATCCAGCTTCATTTTAATACTTACCCCATCCTTTTCCAAAAGCCAAGAGGTAAGGGTGCTCTTACCCTAGTGCTAGGCACTATGAAGGGCACTGGGCATATACAGATGAACGACAAAGTCCCTGTGACTGATTTAATGTAGCTCTCTGCCCCTGGTGCATACAGTGACTAGCCTAGCCTAGTGACCGCCACATGGTATGCCATTCTTAAATGGCTGCTGAGTAAGTGGACATAGACAGGCATGCATGGAAGAATAGATGAAAATGAAAGCAGCACCAGGCCAGTCAACCCATGCCTCACCCACATCAGTAAAATTCCATGATCCGTGGAGCTGCAGAGAACAACAATGTCAGGCCTCGGAGGCATGTGTATGTTCCTTGCCTAGAGCCAAATCCCAACCCCTGGAGAGCAGGAGAGCCACAGTTCAATTCATGAGCGGCTGTGCCAAAGCCCTAACCCAGCTGCACATTGCCTCGTAGGAAAACTCACCCAGTCCCCTTCCAAAAAAGAGTTTGCCATAACTACTCTCCCTAATGGGGTGTTGATCACATGTCAGGTTTTCATGCCAAGCCGTTGTCCACAGAGTGTGGGATGAGCCATCCCATCCTGACAGATGTGATCTCCAGAGTGCTTCCAGTGACAGCATGGAGTTTTCCACTCCTCCAGACAGCAGGGAAATACGTGCTGAGCTGACTTGGCTCAAAGGAAGGGATGACAGTCTCTTCCCCGGCAGGGTCATCTTTACTGGAGATCAGCCAGGCCATTTTTGCCAGTCCTGGGTTCCCAACGTTCAAGAAGTGGTGGGGATAGACAAGCTGCAGAATGGGACATCAACCTTCCATTCCTTCTCAAGGGTAGCAGATACTGTTCCCAGGTACATTTTTCTGAGCTGCTTGATGTCTACAGGGCTGGGTGCTTTACCAATATCCACTTATTTACTCCTCAGCCAATCCTTTAAGGCAGGTACTACAGCTTTGCCCAGTATACAGATGTGGTAACTGAGGCCCAAAGAGGCTAAGAAACAGCTCATGATCTGGATGGCTGTGGGAGCTGTTGTGTCAGCTGAAACAATATTTGATTCAAGACTAGAGAATAAAATAGCCCCATTACTGTTGAGGGGTGAGTCATTCTGAAACCATCTATGGCATCTAAAGGATGGTGGTGGGGCTGGAGGGCGGCAGGGGGATGGGGGGGGCACCACAGGCAAGAAAGCACACTGTTAATATTGCATTCACATTTTTATCGACATCTTTAGCCAAGGACAGAGAATACAAAGGGAAGCACAGGACCCAAATGTAGTAGGGGTTCTTGTCCAATTCAGCGTTAAGTCCTTTTAGAAGTAGACCTTGGTACACTGCGAGCGTAGTGGAAGAGATAAATATACAGATGGGCAGAGAGGTATATAGATAGAAATAGATAGAAATAGATCAAACAGGGCCTCTGTGTAAATATATTAAGAACCTCCTACCCTTTGTTAATTGGAAAATAACCAGCTCTTACAGGTCCTCCTACACAGAATGAGAGGGGGTAACATGGCTCACACTGAGAGCTCCAGCTATCAGCCTTTTCGAAGGAAAGGCCCCACCTCTTGAGACACATCTCCTCAAAGAGGTGGCTTTGCCTTTTTCTGTGTATCCAGCCACTCTCACTGAACATTAAAACACTAAGCCATCATCTAACCGAGGTGATCAAATTTAACCCTGAAAATCTACTTGCTACTTTCTTATCCCTTTATCACCTACAGCCATCCCTTTCTTCCATCAGAAGCCCTTGTCAAAAACTGATAGCTATTGCATGCTAATTTCACCACAAATACCTGATCTGAATTCTAAGTAATTAGCAAATCGGGGAACCTGCGAGATGCTGATCTTTTTTTATAACCACAAAAAAATCTTTTCACGGAGGATATTTTAGTTCAAGAACATTTCCAATCAGGAAACCTAACGTCGTGTTCCAAAATACCACGCTGTATTGCATTCATGCATTTGGGCAACATATTGACTGAGGATAACAACGTACTTTCACATCAGTCACACTGCATTCTGAACGTGCCATGACAACAAGGTATACATTATGGATGTTGTACCTGTTTGGGCAGCTGTCCATAAGCAGGGGCCAGCTATTACCAAATTCATTTTGTGAGGCTGTTTTCTACTGTCCATGAAAAGCAGGAATATGTACAATGTTCACGGAGAATTTTTCATTTTTTTGAGGATCTGAAGATAGGTACATCCAAATGATAAAAGACACAATTCCTACATGATTCTACGGGGTGGGGGGGTGGCTTGGGAGAAATCTAACGATCCTGTAGTGGACTCAGAAAATTAGTTGTCCTAAGCCTTCTCTATCACCAGCTGCAGACCCTCAGCTTAATTATGAAACAAGAACACTAATATGCACCTACATCAGAAGGTTGTTGGGAAGAATCTTATTTAAAAAGGGGGAAAGATTGGGATGCCTGGGTGGCTCAGTTGGTTAAGCAGCTACCTTCGACTCAGGTCATGATCCCAGTGTCCTGGGATCAAGTCCCACATCGGGCTCCTAGCTTGGCAGGAAGCCTGCTTCTCCCTCTGCCTCTGCTCGCCCGCGCGCTCTCTCTGACAAATAAATAAAATCTTAAAAAAAAAAAAATTTAAAAAGGGGGAAAGTGCTATATAAACTTAAAGCATAGGATCTACCGTTATTGACAGGGATCACTAATCCAAAAAGAGATAAGACCTAGTTCAAACACACAAAAAACAACGGCAAACTAAGAAATCTGCCTCCAATTACCATGCGAGGAAAAGTTGTTCTCTGTTTATAGACATTAGCTTGTTAGGTCTTTAGCCTAAGGTAACGTATGTAAAGTAACTATGAGGTGAGAAAGATAACTTTTTTCCAATTTACAAGTTCATGTTACATTACATATTTTATTCACAGCATTGTTGTTTTAATGCTGAACCACATTTCACACTATAGTATCTTCTTGAGTTTAATAGTCAGTAAATAAGCTTGTTTTTCATGTTTCAAATAAATGTAAAAAAGAGAGAGAGAGAGAGAGAGGGAGAAATCCCTGCAAAACAAAAAACAAACAAACAAAAAACCGCAAAAAACTAAGAGAAAACCCCCCGACATTCTACAAATGCTGGGGAAGGCACACTGGAGAGGATGCAGGGAAGCCTCGTGCTTGGTCCAGTGCTGGCACTCAGTGACGGCTTGATGAATAAATGGACAAGTGCATGTACTGTAGAGGTGGTAAGAAACACAGTGGCAAGTGGAGAATCTCAGCACTGCATGCTATTTCAGAACTATCCTAATTGATCAAAGCAAAGACAATTCTGAGTGAGAAGTCTTAGGGGGTTAGGAAGTGAACGGTCTTCATAAATGAAGACATAAAAGTCAGTACAAAGAAAATTATTTTTTCATTGAGGCTCAACCAATGCAATAATTTGTTCAATGAATGAATATTTCCACTGGAAATCTGGGAAGGATGCTTCTGGGAGATATACCAAGCTAACAAGCCACTTGGTACTGGGGGAAGCACAGATTGGCTCTGAACCAAGTTCCTGCAAAAAGCCAATGCTTTCCAATGAAACACCAGGGTATAAATTTTGTTACACTGGGGGTGGGGGGGGAGGGCCTGCAAAGTGGGGGTCAACTTCCTACTCAGAAATCCAATCTGTAAAACTAGGAAAAGAGGAGTTGCTCTGGCTCAAGCAGGAGAGCAGAGGTTAGGGACCGAGGGACCATGGATCCCCATGGATCCCCTATGAACCCACCCCCCACCCCCAGGCCCTGAGTGGTTCTCAGAAACAGGCAATCCCCAAGAGCAATGGTTATTGTTCTGAATTTCTCTTACTTATTGAGTGATATGGGACACAGAGCCAGGCAGTAACTATCTGAAGCTAGAATTTAATTGTACTTAGGCAATGTGGTATAACCAAGAAAGAAATTGGATTTTTGAATTCGACAGACCTGGATTCAAAAGCTGGGCCTGCCAATTGCCGGGAAGATTCACCTGGGCAAGTACAAAAAAACCTCTCTGAGCCCAGCTGGTCTTCTGTGATCTAAGGAGAAGTACTATTTATCTCGCAGGTTAGTTTTAAGACTTTTTAAAAGTATATGTGTAATGTATGTGTGTAAAAATTTAAAAGACTTTAAAATGTATGTGTGTAATGTATGTGTGTCCATAATAATGTATGTGTGTCCACATAGCACGTGCTCCATAAATGTCCATTTTCATCCAGTCCTGTCTTCTCTTCATGTTTCATTGTTTTGACTGTTTTTGTTTCGACTATTGGGTTTGGTTACACGTAGGCACAAAAATAGAATCGCCAAAAGAAGTCATTATGTATTATCTCAATCTTTCTTAGATTAAGCATCTTAGATTGTGGCTAGAATAGAAAAAATGAATACACAAATTAGATGTGATTTCTTCTCACAACCCATATGAACTTCAAATCTGTTAGTCCAAAGACACATTTGGCTCTCCAACCTCCTAAGGCCACTTCAAAACAAGAGACGAATTCTGAGGGCTCAATAAAACCGCAGAAATGGACTGTGGCAACAGTGAGAGTACAGTTCCACCAGCACGGATTGTCTCTGAAGCCAGTGAAAAAACTCTTTTCAACTATTTTTAATCACATGGGAAACGCTTAAACTATAATGTGTGATGCAAAGGGCAGAATACAAATACACAAATACAGAAAAATATATATATATACAAATATTAGAAGTGATCACTGCTGGAGTATTTTGTTACATTCCAAATTGAGAATACGATTTGTCTATAATCAACAAGAAGTTATGGAGGGCTTTTTTTTTTTTTTTAAAGGATTTTATTCATTTATTGAGATTGAGAGAGCTATCATGAGCAGGGGAGGGGTAAGGGAGAGGGAGAGAGAGAATCTCAAGCAGGTTCCACTATGAGCACGGGGCTCAATCTCACATCCCTGAGATCATGATCTGAGCTGAAGGCAAGTCAGACACTTAACCCACTGAGCCACCCAGGCACCCCAAGGATGGCTTTAATAAATATTTCACAGTATAGTATATATAGTCTCTCAAATGTATAGTATAGCTTTCCCCTATCATATGTACACATTTATAGGTGCCCTGGGTTATCAACAGCCCTACAGCAATAGGTGTTTAGAAATCACCTGGTCAAGTCCTCACTTCTGGGTCATTATAGTGGTGATGGCTTCTAACAGCTAATTTTGCCCTTTATTTAGCATTAACCGAAAATTTTTAAAAAACTAAAAAAGAAACCTTGCTAACTATGTATTTTTATAGAAACCAATCTTGGCAAAAATCCTGTCAGGCCCCACACAGTAGACTAGCCACAGAGACTGGAATGTTCATGAAGGAGACTGCCAGTGGGGGCATTGTGCTCCAGGTCCTCAGGATGCTTCCACACTAGGCTTCTGTGGAATAGTCTTGAGGAGGGAAGCGACTCTCAATAACAAGAGAGGGCAAGATAAAAAGCAAGTCATGGCTCTTTTTTATCCCTGACATTTCAAAATATTTTATTTTATTTTTAAAGATTTGAGAGAAAGAAGGGGAGCACACATGAGTGGGGGGAGGGACAGAGGAAGAGACTCTTCAAGCAGACTCCCTGCTGAGCACAGACACCCCCATCCCTACGCTGATGTAGGACTCAACCTCACCGCCAACGAGATCATGGCCTGAGCGGAAACCAAGAGTCATACACTTAACTGACTGAGTCACCATCCCTTGAAATTTTTTAAATTAACAGAATTCAAGAGTTGGCTCACCTAGGCCAGGTACCTTTTTTTATGGCTTAAGAAACAGAGGTCCAAGATGAATGTGAAGTGTTTTATCTATGGTCCCACCATTAATGAGTGAGCAGAGACCATAAAGAAGGTCTCCAGACACATAATCTAGTCCTTCTTCAGTTTCATACACACTACTTTGGCCAGCTCCATAGCTGGGCTTTCTGTTACTAGTTTCCAACTGTTGAAATCCACATTCCAATTCTCCAGCCTAATGCCAGAAACAAGGCCACTATTATTGAGGAATATGAGAGGGCACAGAATGGTCTTATGCTTCATTTAATAGATTGGACGGCCTGTTCTGACCCTATGTGTCACTCAATGCATCCAGGGGAATAGCTCCTAAGGTGCACAGACCCACTAAATGTTGGATGGTCAGTCAGTGAATGAATGAATCCATGCCAATGGCAGCAAGTAGCTCAAGAAACACAATCAACATAGTTCCACATCATGATTTCTTTCCATCTAGTTCACTGATTTTCTCAAAATTCTACTTGCTGTTTTCCAATGACCTGTTTCTCCATTTCTTTGTGTGTATGTTTGCATATATCCATTGCTTCACTATCAGTAATACCAAAGCATGGGAGGCTACCTAGAAATTCAGTCCTGGGTCCTCAAGGAGAAACCATGGGGATTAGTGTCCTAGTACACACCAGTTGGTCAGGCTAAGTCAGAGACTGGAGACCAGTGCCACAGCAGGACACCTAGGACTCCATTCAGAGGCAAAGCAGCATTCTCAAAGCCAGAAGGAGCATAGACGGGGGTCTAAGCTTGAAGTGAAAGCAACCCATGCTTTGTACTTCCTACTGGAGGAGAACAGATGCTAAGGGAAGAGACAGGAGGCAATGGAGACCAGATGTATGGAGAGCAGGGTTCACGGGTGAGACGTTAAAGCAACGGTAGCTGGGGAGGAAGTACAGCAATCAAAGCAACTCGTTTGATCTGGAGGAAAGATGAGGTCTACAGAGTTTCTCACAGGAAACCAGCTGTCCTCATCTCATCTCGAAACTGGACACGACTAGCCTACAACCATACCTAACATTCATGCAGAGTTTGATATGCAAAGACTGCACTGAGCTCCTTACAGATGGGTTCTTTCCAAAAAGGGGCTGCTATCCCCAGGATTCATTCACATGGAGAAATTGAAGGCATGGCTGAGAGAAAATGACTTGCCCAAGGTAACACAGACTAGCTTGATCCAATTTAGCAGATTAGAGGCTGGGCTTTATCAACTGATAATCTAATTATAGAGGTACTAAAACCAACCAAAAAATGCTCTTACAATGGGAGATCTCATCTTCCAAGGAAGTGCAGAGGTCTCTATTGCTGGAATAACCAATATGCTGGCCAGATGGCTCAGTGACTTTTTCAGATCAAAACCATGCGGAAAGTATATTCTCAATTATAATTAATGTAGGAACATGCTCTTTTTCTGACTAAGTATAAGTTTTCTTGAGTATCTTAAAGATACCCCCATGTTTGTTATCTTCCTGTAGTCCCCAAACCCAAAAACTGCCAGAGTTGCTGGCAGGCCGCTAATTTTCATCTGTGGGAAAGCCTCTCTACTCCAGACTAATTAGGGAGTAAGGGGGCGGAGGATCAGCAGATTACAAGAAAAAAGTTTGCTTTTTCCTGAACCATCAGGTGTCACTCTTCTTATCAAGCACACCACAAACCTAAATAACACAACCTTGCCTTGCAGAAGTCCTGCTTTAATGAAAAGGCAAGGGTCTGTAATTAGCATATCACTTTGCATGCTCTTAAATACCTGCTAGTCCTTGGATCCCATGAACCTGCTTTGAAGAGGGCCCTCTATTCTTGGGCAGAGCTAGTGACATTGGCTCTACCTCTCACACAGTTATCACCAATTCTGCATCAGTAAAACCGCAATGCACACATTTTTCCCCCTGTACCCGATCTGCAGATTATGTAGAGGTTTTGTGTTAAGGGCTAAAAAAGATCTGGAAGCTCAAAGACTCATTTCTGCAAAATGACAGAGGTATGAAAGCGTAACAGATAAATACTATTGCTGCAAGTAACTATGGAGCACCACAGACTTTCCAAAGTAGTATCACAGAATCCCAAGTGCCCAACAATATTAAGACTACTGTGCTACTTACAGTACAACAGAGAAGCTTTTCCAAGACAGACTCGGAGCCCTGCCCCACGTCACCCTTCACTCTGTACTACCTCCCCCTCCCACAGCCCCTTCACACACACTCCCACCCGCTCCCTCAGAGAGGCAGGCTTCCTGTTTCTCTTCCCAGGCCCTCATCACAAACCCTAAAGAATAATCATATGTAATTGTGAACACAGCATCTGTGTGTTGTAGAAGCACAGTTTTCTTTTCACCTTCCTGTTGCCTTGGGGGGGCGGGTGGGTGGGTAAGAGCATCCCCAAGTCAACACCATACCAGGCAACCAGGGACAGCGGTCAGTGTTCCACCAGCTTCTGGAGAGGAAAATGCCTTCAATTGCAAATTGTGCATGTAACTCCAGTGGTCATCCTTTAGGGTTATTTCACGCTGGAATTACAGTCCCATCTTCTCAACAGTTCAAAACAAGCTGTGTGCATCTAGGTCTACTCTTATCCTCAGAGCACTTCTGTGATTTTATAGTTGCTACCGCTCAGAGTCTAGACCTCGGTCTCATTTATTACTTTGATTTGCTCTTTTTGTCCTAAACGAAGGCCAAAGGTTGGTGTTTTCAATTTTTTTTTTTTAAATCTAAAGAATCGTGACCCCCAGGAAATCCCATTCACAGTTCCAATATGCAAAATAGACCAAAGGCAGGCTGCCTGATGAGAGCGGAACTGGGGCGGTGGTCCCACCACCAACCCGACCACGGAGAACCCTAAGGTTCCATGGATCCCTAAGCTGGGTATTATAGATCCCTGAGAGTGCAAACACGTGATTAAGAATTGCTGAAGGGGAGGGGCATGAAATTGAAGAAGAGGAAATCAACATCCCACCTTGAAACATGGAAGCTGATTATCAACCAATTCTTAATTGTACGTGACATGCAGAAATGTTCAGCTTCTAGGCCTGCCCTTACAAAAACTAAGACCATCTACTGCTTAACCCAGACACTTTTAGATAGCTCTTTTAATCCCTACAACTGCTCTCTAGTTTACAGATTTTCAGTTTACAGATGAAGAACGTGAAGTCCAGGAAGGTTAAGTAATTTGCTGAAGGTCAAACAGACTTAAGTGGCAGAACCTTGACTCAAGCCCAGGGTTGGACTCGGAAACATTTACTCTTCACACACACTGGGCAACCACCAGTTACAAGATTTCAAATGATCCACTGTATAAAGATCATTTAAGAGTGGACCCATCAGCCCAATGAAAAGAGATCCCAGTAAGTAGAAGAGAAACACAGCAAGCCTAAAGACTGAAGACTTTTTTTTTTTTTTAAGACAAAACATTTTAACAATTAACAGTTTCCTGAAGAGGTTCTTGAGGACCTTGATCAAATCAGCCAAGGGTGATATCGATAGTTTTGAGTACTTGTGAAGTTGCCCAGTTTCTACTGGGTGTCTACCAGACGCCCAAGCACTGGAGAGATGACAAATGAAGACAACCTGGAATGACAGAATAATTTTCCTGTCCAGCTCCTCAATCTAACTAGAGAAAAGGGCCAGGGACAGAGACAGGAGTAGAAACAGACACAGAATGGAAGCAGGAACAGGAGGAAGTAGAGAAGGAAGAGGAGGAGAATAGGGAAGAGAATAAGTAGTAAACCTTACATAGCATTTGAACTTTTCAAAGAAATTGTACACCCACTGGTAACTATTATACCATCTTGTATTTACTCAGTGCTGTTTGATTGAACCTCACTACACTACTCTGGTACAGGAGGGGCTTACATAAAACCAAGTTTCACAGCTGAGGGACATGTAGCCACAAAGAAGACATCTTACCCAAAGTCAAAGAGCTAGTTAAGGGTACAGCCAGCACTAGCATCCAGACCTCAGGACTCCTAGTACAATGCTTACCTCACCCACATAGAGGTCTCCGTGTGAGGCAGAGAAATCCTGTGTTATCCACAGCTACTATTTGCCAAAAGCTAACACAGTAATAAAGAATGTTTCCTCTCTCACAATATATCTCCACAATCAGATTTATTCCCCCCAAGCCTCCTTACCAACAGTCATCTGAGCCCAGGTATGTTCACCTCTTCTAAGCCCACCTTAGAATTACAGAGCATGAGAAAGTCTTATTTGCCAGAAGATGTCTTGAATTGGATGCAGGGACCACCTTCCCCAACCACTCCCCCAACACACACAACACACAACACACACACACACACACACACACACAAACAATCGGCCACATCCTCAACTCTTCTTAAGTTCAAAATCCAGTCTTTTTTTATGATGACATCTAATCAGGCTGTAAAATAAGCTAAAATGTAGGCTTCTGGGGAAAAAAAAAAAAAACACTACTCATTTGGTACTCAGCAGTTAAGTCTCTTAAATACCAACCTGGTAGGAATTAAGAAAGTTTTCTTCTTCATTACAAGTCTCAGAGATACTGAGTGCTCTCAATCTCCAGCTGAACCCAGGTATGTGTGTATTGCAGAGGCTATAATGTTCTTTCTCTGTTGGATTTTCACAATTTTGAGTTACCGAAGAAGCAGTGTCCACGTAATTTGAGATGTCTAGTTTAACACTAAGATATTCACTTCCTTTTCCAGCTATTTTAAAACTTTTAGGCGTCTTTGAAAGGCAAAGATAACTCAACTATCATTTCTGGGTTTGAAAGAGAAGTTGCTCTACAACTCTTAAGACAACTAGCCCTACAATTTGGCTGTGCGAGCACTAGGTGGCGATAGTGTGCCACAACCCAGAACCTGTGGGGTTGGGATCAGTGGATGTCCCAAGAGGCTTCCTGTATCCAAACAAAACCCACCTCTTAAAGCATTCACATAATCCGCTGCTGCATTTCAGGATAGCGTTTCAAAAATCCACCTCTGCATTAGGTTCCTCCATCTGTAGAACTCAGCACCAAGTTGTAAGTCTGGCACTCTGGATATTCCAAAGTGACACCATCCACACTCAGCCCCCACTGCTTTCCCGCAGAGTCCTCCCACCGCAGCCATGCCTCATTCTGTGCATATGCACAGATTCAAGAACCGTCCCAACATTCCACGCTTCTATACATTTGCTCTTGCTCTCCTCCAAATGGGCTGTAAAGCCCAGCATTCTATTAGTATCTGTGAATACATGAAGTTTCATTCTCTGTAGAAAATTTGTCAACTATAGGTTAGCCAAAAGAATTTTAACAAAATATCTCCAACTTCAAGGCTCAAAAGTAGCCACTTGATGGTGTTGGGGCGTATTATCTATTTATCCTGATATTTCAAGGTAAGTGTGTGTGTTAATAAGAACTGGGTCACACAACCTGCTTTATCCACTTAGCAGTATCTCTTGAACATCTTTCCATGTCATTAAAAAACACATGAGGCGTGTTAGGATTCCTTCTTCCCCAGGAGGCAATGCAGTGCGGCGGAAAGTACGCTGGGCTTGAAACCAAAACACAGAGTTTCAGTGCTGGTTTTGACATGTACTTGCTGTGTTTGGGCAAGTTATTTAACCTCTCTGAGCCTCATTCTACATGACGACGCAATGTTTACCTCAGAGTCTCTGGCTGCCTAAAAGAAAGAATTTATGTGAATATGTCTAGCATGGAACCTGCCTCAGAGTGACCCTCAATAATTATTAATTTCTTTCCTTTCCAACTTAGTCTGATTTCTTTATGCTTCCAAGCTCTACTATTCTTTATGCCTCCCTGGGACTTGATCTTCCCAGTTCTTAACTGAGAAGAATTCTGAAAATGCTGTGTTCTTCCTACTAGAGGATAAGACAAGCCACGGCTTCTATAGTCCCATGCACAATGCTGGTCCCCTGTAGGTGTTCCCTGCACTGGATCTTCCTCTTCCTTAAACACTGCCATTCTAGGCCCTTCCCTCTTGCATTTCCGTGCATACCTTCCAAGAAAGACTGGGCTTCTTTGGAGCCGTGCCTTGACTTTGATATTAAAACATTCAGTCTGGAGCTTGGCCCTTTGGGGTCCTGACAACGCCTCTGTGCTTGGCATCCCCTCCGCACCCCCCAACAACCCTCCCCCACCCAGCAGCTTTACTCCTGACAGCCAGATCTGCGGCCTCTTCTCCGAACTCCTGGTCTCTGATCCCAGAGGACAGACTTGTTGAGTGAGAGGAAGAGCAGCATCTCCTCTCCGCCCCTCTCTCTCACCAGAAACCCCACAACACACGCCAGCAGGGAGCTAACCCACTCTGAGGCTTCCTTCAGCCTTACTAGCCTTTCTCGGCCTCAGTGTTTCCTAGTTGTTTTTTTTTCTCCCACCCCATTTTCATGAAAAGCACTTTCTTCTTGGCTCTTTTTCAATCAGCTGATGGAGCTGTATTGGATATTAAAACCACCTCCTGTTTTCCCAACATCACCCCCGAAACTGCCTTCCTTCCACATCGCCTCAGAAAAGAGTCAACCGTGGGACACCTGGGTGGTTCTGTTGGTTAAGCGTCTGACTCCAGATTTCGCTCAGGTTGTGATCTCAGGGTCGGAAGATCTAGCCCTGCGTTGGGTTCCATGCTGGGGGGAGGGCCTCCTTAAGATTCTCTCTCTCTCTCTCCCACCCTATCATCCCCTTCTCCCTCTCTTAAAACAACAAAACCAAACAAACAGTAAATGGCTCACATGAAGGGTACAGTAAGAAAAATTCACCTGATTTCATCACAAAGTTCAGTCTGATGTGAACCTTTCTGCCGACTGCCAGGCCAGTGAAACAGAAAAGAAAGTCCGGAAGGCAGTGCACAAAGCAAGACACCTACCCCTGGAAAAGTGCTGAGTCTCATGAGAATTCCACGTCTGGGCTTAGGAGCCCGACTTGGGCACAATCCCCTGTGGTACCGCTTCCTAGCCAAGGGACCTCGGGGGAGTTGCCCCCGGCTTTCCGAAATACCAGTTCCCCGACCTGTGAAATGGCGACAGAGACCTCTTACATTGCTTTCCGATGGCCCTGAAACAAACCCCCACAAACTTAGTTGCTTCAGTCAACGAAAATGTATTACTTACAGTTCTGGAAGTCCGAAGCGCTCACATCAAGGCGCTGGCAGGCCGTGTTCCTTCCAGAAGCTCTGGAGAAAATTCATCTTCTTCTCTTTTCCCGCTCTGCGAGGCCACCAGCCATCTGTGGCTTATGGCTTTTCCTTCCATCCCCAAAGCCAGTAGGGTAGCACCTTCAAATCTCCTCCTCAGCCACCTCCCCCGGAGTCCCTCTGCGTCCACCCATGGTGTCTCGCGGCTACCTCTGCCAGGCCTCCTTCCAAGGCCCTTGCTACCCTGGCCCCACCCAGATCATCGGAGGCTCTCCCGGCCCCACCTTAATTTACCACACCTGGACGTAACATTCACAGGTTCCAGGGATTAGGGTGTGGACATTGTGAGAGGGGCATAATTTTGCCCCCCTTCTCTCACAGGACTGTTACAAAAACATCAGAAGAGCACGTGTATAGTCCTCAGAACACTGCCTGGCACACTGAACAGGCTCAAAATACGTCAGCCATGATGAGAGCAGTATACCAACACTGGCATCAGTGAGGGGAGCAGATGCTAATGCTTACTGAGGTAAAGTGAGGTCGTGTGATTCTAAATTTAATGGGAGCACAAGAAAGTATTATCGGGGCTAAATAATACCCAGAGACATCCTTCATAGTTCTATGTCCTCAACATTTTAAAAACAAAAGCGTCTAGGGCACCCACTAGGTACCACTACTTTTCACTCCTCATAGTAAGGAACTTACTGTCCTTATTTCTGTGTGACTCAATAGCCTGTCCTCCTTCCAGGGAACAGGCCACGGCAACATACTGGCTCCTATGCACCCTGGCCATCAGAACTGTACCAGGCCTGCCCCACCGTCAGCCAGCACACCCTCTCGGGGCAGAAAGCAGGGCTGTGCTTCTCTTTGTCTGTCACAGCCCTACACCCATCAGTGTGCACACGGGAGGTAGGCCGTGATGCCCTTGTTATTTTTCGAGGAACCGAAAAGCCCAGTGAGATTAGTAAGTGCCTCTCCACCCTGAGTAAACATTAAAATCACCTGCAGGGCCAGAGAACTCAGATCCTAGGCCCCACCTCCAGATTTCAGGAGGTCTGTATTCGCATTTCAAGGAAGCACACAGGTTTTCTTACTGCTGCTTCTCTGGGCCTACACTTTGAAAACCATTGTTCTAGAGGGATCTGGAGGCAAATGCATTAGAACACAATGCATGCATGGTCTCAGTGCTCACTGGCCCCCACCCACTCTTCCCACTTTCTGATTTCCACATTGCTGCCAGGGTCATTTGAGTAATATTACCCAGTAGAGGAGAGAGTGGAGGGGACTTCACGGAAGCTACAACCCCACTGCTCCTCCTGGTGGCCTCCGACAGTGTCCTTGGCTTTATCATGTCTTCAGAAGAGAGGCCTGGGTCACCAGTCCTCCCAGTCTCTGCAGCTGGGTCAAAGAATGAGAAACAACGGGAAGACACCAAACATCACCTTTGGAAATGGCGGGGTGGGGGAGGGGGTGCGGGGCCTAAAAGGAGCAATTCCTTAAAAGGGCAAAGGTTCTTCGGGCTGCCAGTCCTCAGGACCTCACCCACCAAAGTCATGAACTTGACTAAGGTTCAAGGAATTCGGAAGCCAAGTGTGCAACTGTGCTCCAGTGGTATTCTTTAGATATGACCCCAGAGGCTGAAGGGCATGCATATTAGCATAGTTTGGAACAGCTGTTGATGAAGATTTTTAAGTTTTGCTCAGGGGACTAGTTGTAATGAGGAGCATTTTATGAGAACAATACATATTGTAGACATCTGAATATATTTCCATGAGAAAATTAGGATGAAGGAAACAAAAAGATAGTATAGTGTTCTTACACAGCAGATGAATATTTAATATGCTAGGGTTTATCTTTAAGAGAAAAAAAATACCCTTTGGAATTTTACGTGCTTCCTACAATTGCAATCCATACACAAAATGACAAACACTACAGCCACCAGTATAAATACCATGTATTTCATTATTCCCTTATTACAGCACCACAAAGACCAGCTGCCACGTGAAGTATCATGAAAACATAAATTACCGGTTATAAATAGTGTATTTAAAGCAAGAGGCCATCCCAAACCGGTCGGTTTAACACAGGCTGCCTAGCACAAGCCTGAGGAATTGATGGCCCGACAGGGGAAGCTGGGCAGGACAGGCGGATCGCAAGAGAGCAGCCAACAGAAGCTGCACGCACGAGGGCCTCTGGAACAGTTAAAGGGGGATAAAGTGGAGTTCTCAGGGGCCCGGAGGAACAATTCTACTTTCAGTTGACCCTTGCCACCCCAAGAGGGACCGATTCACAGATTGCTTATCACCACTATTTTTAACTTCCTGGCAGTCTAACACAGCGCAATGGGAAAATCGCCCAAAGTAAATACACATTCTCATTTGAGTCTTCTCATGGCAAGTAATTTTCTATTATTTTCCATTAGAACCATTTCCAGGATAAATCACACTCCAGAGGCACAGCTGAAGTGTGAGGGTCCTCCGAGGAGCATCTATTCTAGACTAGGGGAGCGAAGGAAAAGGGATGTCTGCTCTCTGCTCGAGATGTGTGTCCAAAAGAAGCCCTTTGAGAAGCTTTCCAAGATTTCAGTTGCAAGTCTCCTTTATTGTGATTATTATTCCTCTGAGTCTTGTTCCCAAACAAAATTACATAGTGATGTATAATTATTTTTCCATGAAGCAGCTTAATAAGAAGGACTTGTTGGGAGCACTTTCTTCATGTCAGGCACCGTACATGGGTCCCCTCCCGGAATCCTCCCCACAACCCTGTGAGGTGGGTACTAGTATTATCCCCATTTTATTTATTTATTTTTAAGATTTTATTTATTTACTTGACAGAGAGAGAGCACAAGCAGAAGGAACATCAGGTAAAGGAAGAAACAGGCTCTCTGCTCAACAGGGGGCCTGACACAGGACTCGATCCCAGGACCCTGCAATCATAAGCAGACGGCTTAACCGACTGAGCCACCCAGTCGTCCCTCATCTCCATTTTACATACGGGGAAACAGGATCACACAGGTGAAGTAACCTGAGACCTTACAACTGAAAAGGTATGAAATAAGTCTAAGAACTCAGATCTGCTTCCAAAATCCATGCATTTAACCAGCGCACTGTGCTGCCTTACTTATCCACATTACCACACTATGTTATTACAGTTCCACACCAAAAAAAGCGGCTAGTTAAACCATTTACAAACTTAGGAAGGATAGATAAATGCATAACTTGCATTGAATTTTTAGAAACACCTAAAATAGCATGCAGAGACCCATTAAAGTCTTCATGGACCCCAAGTTATCCCAGCCCTCACATTAGGAACCACTGACCTAGAACCACCAGGATAGCATTTGCAATGTGAATCTTCTAGGTCTGTACAAAAATAGCTAGTTAAAAATATTGTCGGATGCCGTGGGATACAAAGTCAAATACAGTCAAAACCCTGAATGACATTCAAGGCTCTTCTTAAACTGGCCCTCCTGATCTTTTCAAATTCATCCTCCAGAACCACATTATTCACACTTAATCTGAGTCAATAGGTGGGAGGCCAGAGAACTTTTAGCAAGCTCCCCAGAAGATCTTCATTGGCAGGTAAAACTGAGAAACATTGCCATCCTAACCATGACTATTCACAAACGTCGTAACTCTAATCTGGGGCAACTCACCGTTTACTAGGCACATGACCTACTCTCTCTGCCTTGTGCTATTTGCTCATGATTATTCTCCAGCCCACAATGCATATCTCACCCTTTCCCCCAGGCCCAGCTCAAAGGCCTTCTCCGGGAAGCCTTACCTGCTGTATCCTGATACAATGTGTCATGTCCCAGCTGCCCCCACAGCACCCTGCTTATGTTCTGCCTTATCTTGTGGTGAGCTGTCCCCTCGGCCCCTCATCTGACCCAGTAGACAATAAGCTCTTTAAGAACAGGACTGGTTCATACTAACCTTCTTCGCTCTCCATGCTCTTAACACACGCACTGGCCAGAGAAGGTTCTTAGTAAGGATTAGCAGGTCTAATTTTCCACAGGAGACCAGGAGTAGCTACTGTACTAGAAAAAGACTTTTCCCCTCACTGGCTGGAAGGAGGAGAGGGGAGGGAAAGAAAGGAAGGGCCCATACAAGAATAAAATAAAGAGAAACAAATGATGGTTCATTTTCCTCTTCAACGATCCAGAATTAATAATGCACAAATGATTCTTAGGAACCGGTATTTTACTGGTGATCAAAACTTTCTGTAATAAGCTCTGACATAAAGTTTTAATACTTGCACCTGTCAGCCTTATCGACCAACTTCAATCACAGCAGAAATGGAGCAACTGTCTCCTGCCTCCAGCTGCACCTTCCCAGACCCAGGTAAGCCTCAACCAGCCAACTCCACATTTTCAATGTGCATCTATTCCTGGGGGGAAGAGAATTCTACTAAAGAATAACTAATGTCGGGCGCCTGGGTGGCTCAGTGGGTTAAGCTGCTGCTTTCAGCTCAGGTCATGATCTCAGGTTCCTGGGATCGAGTCCCGCATCGGGCTCTCTGCTCAGCAGGGAGCCTGCTTCTCTCTCTCTCTCTCTACCTGCCTCTCTGTCTAGTTGTGATCTCTCTCTCTGTCAAATAAATAAATAAATCTTTTAAAAAAAAAAAAAAAAGAATAACTAATGTTTATTGCGTACCTACTGTGTTCCAGGCACTGACAACTCTATTGATATGCATAAGATCTAATTCTCCCAATAGCGCCCTCCAACCAAGGTAGGATTATCACCATTTAGTAGATGAGAAAACTGAGCCCAAAGAGGTTAAATAACCGCGACACAGTTAGCAATGCTGGAATTGTGGCCTGACTGCAAAATCCATGTTTTTTGTTTTTTTTTTTTAAGCCCATGTTCTTAACTACTTTGCTAACTTTTTAATAAGAAGATCCATACGATTTTGCAGGGTACAAGCAATGGCATCAACATATGAGTGGAAGAGGGAAAGGCTCTGGGTCTACTGCTAGGGCTAGGAAGCAAACACTCTTTTAGAGGACACAGCTTCATTCTGTGAGTGCACACTGCCAACAGCCCAGAGCTCACCACGCAGAAGTTGGAGCCTGCTGTGGGAGAGCTTCTGACTGGAGGCACCACCTGGACTGTACCCTCAGTCCTGAGAATGCTGGGCTCATGGCAACCTAGCGTGCAGGCCTTAGTCATCCCAGGCCCCCAGCTGCCTCACTACAATGTTTTCCAGAGTTTCACAAAACAGAAGGGCCAGAGAGACTCAGGACATCCTTGGTCTTATTCTGTCATTTTGAAGACGGGGAAACCGAAGCCCATGGAGGTTTTGTGCTCCCCCAGCTCCAACAGCCCATGAGCCATGACATGGAAGCTCAAACCCATGTTACTTGCTCAGAGTCGGGCTTGTCTTTTCTCCCGAACTTGTTTTTTCAGCACAAGAGAAAAGAGGATTGCTGTAGCAGTAAAACAAGGGCTTACATATAGAAAAAACTATCCTCTAATCTCACTCACTCTGACCCCAGTCTTCTGCCTTCCAGAGATCACCAATGTCAATGGCTCAGTTTGTGCAAGTCATACATCATCATGCTGCTTCCTCATCTCTCACACACACACATTCTTTTTTAACAAAAATGGAATAAACACATACACTTCTTCAATTCTGAAACTTTTAGCACCTAACATGCTGAATATGTTCTGAGGTCCGTGAGGCCCAACACCACACAGTCCAGAGCCTGACTGTGGGATTTACCTTCTGCTCACCCCCTATTCCCATTTAAGTAATGACCTCTGCCAATATTAGGGTAGCAGGGGGAACTCTAACTCATTTAGTGTCACTTGGATCAAAATAAAAACCCAGTCCAAATGGAGAGATTAGGGGGAATATCTGGATTTCAGAGCATTGGTTCCATTCCCTGGCACATTAGAAGGCCAGACCTTTGAGTAAGCAAAGTCTATTGAAAATATCTTTACCTGCTAACTAAGTGCCATGAACTTGGGCAAGCTGATATTTCTTCATCTGTACGATGGGAAAATAACAGTACTCACCTTATAGACTTGTGCAATTCATAATTAAATGAGATTATACATATACAGTGGCTAACATGATGTCTGGAACACAACTGCGATCAGTAACAATGGCTAATATGATTATTACTGTTACTGAAATTATGTCTGTTACTGAAATTATGTCCACACAGGGTCAAAAGAGGCGCAGAGGTTTTGATATGATTGCTCATGCTTTATAGGTCTTGACTTCTTGTTGTTAGCATGTTACCAGCCTCTGGAATATTCATCACCCTCTATCTATGGAATGCTTGTTCCCCCAGGTGAGGGGGCTGGGGTTTGGTGGGTCTTCGATGGCTCTTGGTGGTTGAAGATTTAAAAGACACTTCAGAGATAATCCCCACAAGGCCATTCAGTGTTTCTAACCCACCTTCTGTGAAACAACAGAAGGAGCTCTGATGTTTACTTCTAGAACATTTCAATACCCACCAATAACGCTCCTTCCAGCAGAGAAGGAGGATTTGCTGCTGCAAGTGAGCACAAAGGGGCTTTGAGAAAAAAGCACTTGAGAAAGCAGGTAAATGAAGACTTGAGTTTCCAGAAATCTGTCTTTCAAAATGCTGATAGGCTTGGGTTTTTCACCCTACATCTTTGAAAATGTTTGTCATTTTTGTGGTCTGCACACTTCAGACTTTGTTTTGAAAGGGGAACTTTATAAATCATTGTATCATTATTACAGCTAGCTGAACCAAAGACTAATTTGTGGCTGCACACATGTTCACAACTATGTGAAAAATACTGCTGTCAGCACCAGGGCCCACTTTCCATCACATCCTTGTTTTTACATCTTAATGGGCTTTTGATTATTGCAAATCTGAGAGGGAAAGTATGAAGAAATTAAAAGAAAAAAAAGGAAGAAAGAAGAAAGAGAAAGAAGGAAGGTGGGAAGAGAAAGAGTAAGGGAGTGAAAAAAAATCTTCCTCCCATTTTCATATTTGTAGCCCTAAGAAGGACTTCCAAGAGCTCCACTGGAAAGTGTGTTTAAAACACTCGAATTCTCTGCTAATGGTATTTTAAAAAAAAAGAAAGAAAAGAAAAGAAAAGAAGAGCAACAGACCTAATGTGTGTTTTTCAAAACCCTTTGATTCTAAATCCATTCAACTATAAATCTGGGTTATTACTTCAAAAGCTAGATACATCCTGACTTTCCTAAAGTGACGTAAAATATTCAATACCAGGCCAAGAAAAACCCCAAACCAACCAACAGAAGTCAAGGAAAATTGAATACAGAGGCTTTCGACTTGAATTATTCAAGTCCAAGGAAATTAAGTCTTTCATCTTTTCTCCCTGGTTAACTTTTAAAACATTTTAAATACCTTGCCCTAAATATTTCAAAATAGAATCCAAAAGTGATCAAATTCCCTTTTATGAGCTAAAGAGTATAGATAAATATATCAATTTTATCTAGACTACTCATACCCATTTCTCTCAAGGATATGGGGAAATACTGATAGTACTGTGTCTACTGAAATGCTTGTAAAGTATCACTGGAAAAAGCTTTTTGATATTTTGATTAATTTAACTCTAAAATAAACCATTATCCCAAGATACTTCTTCAAGATAACAGGTACTCTCTATGAAGAAACTACAAACAATGACAACACTTTACACACATACACACATACACACACACACACACACACACACGCAGAGTGAAACAGGAGAAAACAGTTTATAAGTTAATAAAAATATAAAACAAGCCTTCATATAACTGACAAAAGAAGTACCAAGAGATACGTTAAACAGAAATGTCACGCCAACGATAACAGTCCTTAAATGGCTAACTGTACAGAATACACACAACTTCTGAAATATCTTTGGATGGAGCAAAGACATTTTGGTATATCCCATCATTCAGTGCTTTTCCATGACCCTCACTCCTCCACATACTTTTTCCTTTGGCAGAAGAAAACCTAAACACCAGCAGTTTCTCTTCTTATGTGGATTCAAACTTAAAGAAACACAGCCACGTGAAACATCTGTGGACTGATCTTTTGGAGTGCAATGTCGACGGGTCATCAGTCTGCAGTGCTGCGTCCTTGGGCTCCTTTCAAGCCATCCCTGGGGTTTCAGCATCTCCACTCCATGGTGGTGGGGGGAGGAGAAGGCACAGCAGTGTGGTCCCTAGAACCCCGGGTGCCCCCAAGACTCTTGCAAGGAAATCCATGAGGTCAAAACTGTTTTCATAATATTACTTATCACAAGAAGCAGAGTTTTCCAGAGGCTTCATGATGTGCAGTGTGGCAACACACTGGATGTAGCAGCAGAGTTAAGAATCCAGCTGTCTTCTATTAAGCCAGACATAAAAGAGATTATGTGCAAAAATAAAAGAAAAGAATGCTACTCTTTTATTTTCGTCTTGGAAAATAGTTATTGTTTTCATTACAATATGTTATTTGTGTTAGGATGAGATGAATTTATTATTATTTTAAAGTCAGTATACTTTAAACCTTTGTGTCCATTTCCAGTTCTAATATGGGAAATATAAAAAATATAGTTTATATAAACAAAAGCTCTTAAAGGGACTCAAAAATTTTTAAGAACTGAGACCAGGAAGTTTGACAAGTGAGTTAGCACAATGCCTGATATACAATAAATGCTAACTATGTGTGTAGTGAATTGACTGATTAAAGGGATTTAATGACTCTTAAATATACAAGAGATGTCAGAGTTCAAGAAATGGACACAGCCATTGGATAACCATCTTTAAGTCCTCTGTACTAACTCACAGCATGATTCAAAAAAAAAGATGATAAGAACACAAAAGTGTAGAGCCACAATTATTACAGTAAAGATGCTAGGTAAGTATGCCTTAAAAACAGGTAAAGGCAGGCGCCTGGGTGGCTTAGTGGGTTAAAGCCTCTGCCTTCGACTCAGGTCATGATCCCAGGGTCCTGGGATGGAGGCTCGCATCGGGCTCTCTCTGCTCAGGGGGAGACTGCTTCCCTTCCTCTCTCTCTGCCCGCCTCTCTGCCTACTTGTGATCTCTGTCTGTCAAACAAATAAATAAAATCTTAAAAAACAAACAAACAAACAAAAAAAACAGGTAAAGGCAAGGAGAGAGTAGCCAGGTGGCAAATGGGTTTGGATTATCAGTTGACTTCCTTTATCTACCCTGTCACTGTTTATTTCTTACTTTCAGAGAAACAATATCTTCAATGACAGTGAGATTGTTTTCTAAAAAGGGGTTTATAAGGATTTTATGCGCAGGCTAATTAAACTATGTAACATCCTGCATAGTTCAAAGGCTTAGAACCCCACAATGTCATGGGGACATCTGTATGCTGGGTCCCACAGCCATGGTGTTCACATGTTCCTCCCGGCTGTCTTTATCATGCAAATCCAACCTTGGACCATATCTCCTCCAAAAAGCTTTGTTTGGATTCTTCTTTCCCAGAGAAGGTTAAAAACTTTTTCCACTGTCTTACTTCTGTATTTTGTGCATACAGCTATGGCAGCATGTCATCCATGGCCATTGAAATCCTTTATTTGTACTGTTTTCCTTAGTAGAACATGAGCGCCTTGAAGGTGGAGGGCCCATGCATTGTCTACCTTTCTGTTCCACTACATGTTGCAGTGGCAAAACATGGTACACACTTTAAAAACCCATTTGCTCTCTAGTCAGCCATCTAACAGACCACCTAGGAGACATATCAGAATTAAGTAGAGTGCAAAAGAATAATAAGGAAGTGGTGAAATTTCATTTGTTTTCAGCCTAGCTAGAAACCCAGCACCTGTATCTTAGTGATGGTGAATTAGTCTTGCCCTGCTTGAGAATGAAGAGCAGCCCATTTAAAGAGAGCCTTCTCCTAAAAACACATCTCCTGGAAGAACATTTAGCTCTTTTCATCCTTCTGAAAGGATACAAATTGCAAATGATACAGGCAAGTACTTCAAGTGATAAATTAAACCAAGGTAAAAACTCACATGGCCAAAAGCAGTACTAATGTGAAAAGCAGTCAACTAGCAGAAAAGGGCTGGAGAAAGGGGAATGCTACCAATCCCAAATACTTACACAACATCAAAGAAGGTTGGAAAGTCATGCTCTAAAATCAATCAGACTTTGTTACCATCTTTTAAGTGACATGCCTATCAGCAAAGAACACACATTTTCATTAACAGAACAAAGAAAGAATTTGTATGCCTTGAGTTAGCTTTGGCAAAGAAATAGGTAAAGTAGGTCATTTCCGTATTGAGCTTTGAGAATATGGCCATATGATAGGGATGAAGATGTCACCAAGAATCTACTATGGAAGCAGTACCTACACACCTCCAAAGGAAGAGGGCATTACAAGTAGTTCTGGGGCAAAAATTTGAAATTGGGTAGCTACAAGCAATCTAACCTTCTGAAAACCTACAGAAAATAAAGGTCTTCAAGCATAGAGAGCTTGTCTATCCTTACAACCATCCCATATAATTGGATGTGTATCCTTTTGTTCGACTTTGAAAATAGCAATTTATTTTTCATTCATTAGTCTGATTTCAAACCACCCTTATCAGATGTCTCAACTATCAGAGACTCCGAGATCATACGACACCCAGATGCTCTCCATATCTGTTTTCTTGATTCCATTATAATTCAGTTTTCCTCATTAGAGCTAGAATCTTAGCCCAGGGGGAAACTCCACTATGGGACCACAGAATGTTAGAGCTGAAAGTCACCCCAGGAATTGTCTAATGATAACCCCCTTGCCTTTAGGAAAATCAAGGCCCAGAGAACTCAAGTTCCTTGCCTGGGGTCACATAGCCAAGGGTTGTCAGAAGCAGATAGGGCCTCAGTCTCCTTTCCTCCATCCAATTCAGTGCTATTTCCATGATACCAAAGCAAAGAAATATAGATGCATAGGTGCTCATTTGGGAAAGTGCATTTGGACAAATTGCTAGCCCTGAGCACCATTTCCTCCCTACATAAATAAAGCAGTGCTTTCCATCCACCACAGTCACCCCGGGAACATCCATGGTGCGCAAGTTTACTCCCTCCAGCCGTCTGTGCGAAGATGAAAGAGCATCACCATGATGCAGCAGAGCTGACTCTGGAAGGAGAGGTGGTTAGAGGGAGCCAAGGCACAGACTTGAAAGTGGCCCGTGCTGAAGTCTAAGGAGAGAGAGGATCTTCCCCTCATCTCAAAGTGTCTCCTCAAAGTATTTGTTGATTACAAAGGGAAGGAATAGTGACTTTATAGTGGAAAAGCCTGGCAGACAACACTTTACCTCAGGGATCAAGGCTCACATTCCCAGAATTGGGACACATTGATGTCCTGTCCCTCTGACATAATGTGCTACAAAAGGTACTTCACCTCTGTGGTCTTCCCCCAAATCCTGGCCTCCATTTAGCCATGAGAAAGCACCAGATAAACTAAGCTAAGGGACAGTCTAAGAAGCACCTGACTAGCACTCTTCACAAGGTCAAGATCATGAGAAACAAGGAAAAACCAAGGAACTATCACAGGTTGGAGGAGACCAGGAGACAAGACACCAAATATAATGTAGGATCCTAGACTGGATTTTGGAACAGAAAAAGGACACTGGTGGAAAGACAATGGAAATTTGAATGAGGTCTGTAGTTTAAGTGGCAGCATTGTGCCATTGTTAATTTCTTGGTTTTGAGAACTTTGCCATGGGTGTACTGTGTGGGAGGTTAGCTCTGGGTAAACTGGTTGAAAAGTGGGCAAGAACTCTTTGTGCTATTCTTGCCACAGTTCTCCAAGTCTAAGGTTATTTTAAAATTAAAAAAATATAAGATTTGTGGTCATTGGGCAGGGGGTGGTTGGAGGAAGATGGACATTAGGTACAAATTTCCAGTTCTAAGATAACCAAGTACTAAGGATGTAATGTAACACCACCGTTTGGTCTATTTGAAAGTTGTTAAGGGAGTAAATCCTGAGAATTCTCATTACAAGGAAATAAAACTTTTACTTTTTTTTCCATCTATATGAGATGATGGATGTTAACTAAACTGATGTTAATCATTTCACAATAAATCTAAGTCAATCATTGTGCTGCACACCTTACATTTACACAGTGCCCTAAGTCAGTTACATCTCAATTAAACTGGGGGCGGGGGGAATCAGCTACATGAATAAGTGATATTCAGTAACCCCACACTGCTCTTTTCATACCTCTCCTTGCATGCATGTCAGACACATGTCTTGTCTAAACCTGTCCATCCTTGGAAGTCACTGTGAAGTGAAGGGTCCCAGTGCTCCTACGCCCCTCGGCCCCGACACAATTACTCCCTTCCTCTGGGGCAGAACAGACCCAGAGCGTCTCCCGCTAAAGCCCCACCCCCACCCCCACAGAACTCACAAACACACCTCTGAACAGCTGATGTTAGAATGCACCTGCTTCCCATGGATGAGTTATATGTATTCTCTTACACTTCATGATTTTGCCCCAAATTGCCCATTCCATAAAGTGAAAACATACCAGCTGTGTTCTCAGCCACATTTCTGTCTCTTCACAGCATATAACACAGCACGCTGCCCTCACCCGCTGAACGCTTAAGAAGCAAGTGCTGTTCAATATTCCCTGTGCTCTCTGCCTAGACTAGAAAAGCATTCAGTCATCCTCCTTCATGAATTACATCACCTCCTCCAGGAAGCCTCCCCTGGACACCCCTCAGCCTCTTCCTTCGACAAGCCTCCTCCTCAGGCTTAATCATTTCCTGCCCTATGGTACCTATGTGCCTGGTACATAATTCTGCTTTAGCACTTGTAACACTCTATTTTATTATCTATTTACAAATCCATCTCCCCAACTATGTAACAGGAGCTCCCTGAGAGCAGTAATTTTATTTATCATATATCCTTAGCCCCAGGACAGTACTTGGCATATTGTCAGTGATACAAGGAATGTTTGGTGAGTCAAAGAAGGACTGACTGTTTGTCCCACTCTGGCTCCTACTGCTCGGGAACTTCCATGCCGGCATTACCCGCAACAAGCAAACATGCTGCAAGAACATTCCACACATCTCTGGTCCCTGCAGTGAGCTTGTGGGCTCTCAGGAACCACGGACTCATCATCACTGCTGACACTCTGGCTTCACGGACGCTCCGCAGCAAACGAAATGGTAGTGAGCCTCCCAACCTGTCGATCTGATCCTTACTTCCCCGTGAACGTGAATGCCTCATAGGACAGGAGCTGGGGTAAGCAGACCAGAAGGGTCTCCCAAGACACCAGGGTTGCTGTTGTTTAAAGACGTGAAATCTGCCCCAGAGGTTCTCATCAGAAACTCCGTATCAGCCAAGTCTGCGCTCAGAGTGGTTCTCCTCTTTCTCCCCTGTTGGCACACGTTATGATAGCTCCTATGTTTTGGCTGCTGCGCTGCCATCTCTCTGGTCCCCAAACTAGAAACCTTACAGTTGTCCTCGCTTCTCCCTCTCAGCCCACACAACCAAGGGAAAGCCTCATGCTACTGATGACCAATGGAAATAACCTAACGTTTCCATCCACACCGCAGCAGGACGCAAACCCTAGCCATTGCCATCTCCAGTCAGAGCTGTGACAAAGGCCTCCATGGCTTCCCTCGCTCCGGGCCATCCTGATCTGCAACTCAGACACAACAAAATCTCAGCTCCTCACTGCAGCTCAGATGGGCCCCACCAACGAGGGTGGTCTGCAGTCACTCCCTCCCTCTGATCTCCGACCACGCAAGCACCCGGACGTGCCCACTCTCCTACTCTACCCAGGAACCTCCTACACATCCTTCACCAGCCAGCTTTAAAGCACACGGGTTTACCCTCCCCAGGGAAAACACAAACACACTCTACTGCTTAGGAGTCATTAAGGTTCTCCCTAGGGCTGGTGCCTATTAGAAGGGGGAGAACTGCCCCTTCGTGAACTGTCCCTGCAGAGCACAATTTGTTTTGGGGGCTCTGATCATCTAAGTTTTCATGTGCATTTGTGTTGCGTCTTTGACGAGACTGCAAGCAGCTCCCGCCCTCCTCCCTCCTAGCACAGCACCCTGCCTACTTGGGTCATTTGAAAAGATGTCTTGGTGGATGGCTGAAGAGAAAAACCACCTGTTCCAGAAGATGAAAGCACCCAGATTCTACCTGCGGTCCTCAGCCCCTGGTGTGCATCAGAATCCACCCAGAAGCTTGTTAAAAATGCATATGCCCTACCACTGCCCCTGCTGATTCTGACTCAGAGGACAGGGGAGAGTTCTAGAAATCTGTATTTTCCAACTAAGTCTCCCCACTCCTGTCAATTCACTGTGCTGCTCCCATGCATGAGAACTGTTCCTACGCACTTGAGGGTCTGATGAACTCTGGCCCTGGGCGTGCCCCTTCAGCTCTCTCCCCCTGGGGTCAGAGGTCAGAGGCAAAATCAGAAGGGATCACTCAAGAAGAGCATGGAAGCAGGCTTCCCTCAGGAACGGACTCCCCGTGTCGGAAGCAGCTGAGAGGTGACTGTATCTAGAGAGCACACAACCTATACTTATCTGCTCTCTCTGAAATGCCACGGAGTTTGAAAGGCACTTTGTCCAATTAGAAGTGTGGAGAAATATTCATCCTGTCCATGACAGAGATGAAGTGCTTCTTTCAAAAGCAGCAGTGGCAGCCTGCCAGGTTTAAGAAGTCCAACTATTCCACACTGAGCCAGCAGTTATTAATTAGTTTTATTAGTGGCAGGTCTTTAATGCAAAATGACAGAGGGAGAGAGCGAATATCCCCGTCACTACTAAAATACAAATTGTCCGGATTTAGGTTGTGTTGTTCCCCAACATGAACAGGCGGCCCGCCAGGCCCAAGTGGGGAATGGAGAACGCAGCCAAATGCCTTTCTGCAGAGTTCCGGACTATTAATGGCATGACAAAGAGACTCGGATTCTTACCTCAGGTAGCTCTCTAGGGGAAAATCCACCAATTTTAATTATCAAGGAGGGGAGGCTGGGGAGAGCTGAGGGGAGAACCAAGAGCAGGAGAGGAAGAGACAGTAGGGACAGGAAGGGGGCCTGCATCACCCACAGTGTTCAACAGGCCTCTGCAAGGAATGGACACTTCCAGAGAACAGCACAGGGCTACTTTGCTGAAAATTAGTCTTACACAGTCAACCTGTTTTTTATGACCATTAATCACATTTATATTTATAAGCGCTAAGACAGGATAATCAAATCTCATGCTTCAAAGCATATGTTTGTCACCACAGGCATAAAAAGGAAGGGAAAAAAGTTTACAAGCCTGTACTATTGGCAAGAGCCCCTGTTTATCTGGTTACTTCCCCAGAAGCACCCTGGGGGGCTCTGGAGAACATTCTGTGAGGAAGACAGAACTGCCCAATGTCTCACTTTGTCAATGTTTCTACTTCTTTCTGCACTGGTCCTAAGGAAAGAATTCAGAAGAAGTTCCCCAACATCCTCTCTCACAACGTTCAACTTACATGGCCCTGAACTGCTTGCCTCAAGGCCTAGCAGACGGTCCTCCTTTGCCCCTCATGAAGGAAGATCCTGACAGGCTATGGGCTCACACCTTTCCTTTGAGCAGCTTTCAGGACATTCCCTGTGGTGCCCCCCAACTACCTATTACCCAGCCCCAAGCTGTCCTGCTTTGAAGAGGGTTTCCCATGCCATCCGCCTTAGCGGCATTCCTCTAGACCAGACTAGAGATGAAGGAATGCTTTCTGCCAAAGGCCAGAGAGTAAATATTTTAGGCTTTGTAGACCCTACAGTTTCTGTGGCAACTATTCAACTCTGCCCTTGTAGTTTGAAAGCAGACAGTGGACAATATGTAAACAAATGGGTGTGCCTGTGTTCTAATCAAACTTTCTCTCCAATCACAGTCAGGCAGTAGGTGGTTGGCTTTGACCCCTGGGTTGTAGTTTGCTGACTCTTACTCTAGGCAGCTGTGCCCAATCCAGGATCCCAGGTACAAATGAGTTCTGTAAAACTGCATGAAATATTTCAAAACTTCTGACAGAAAAAGTGCATTTGCTTTTACCACACTAGCACAGGCTAACCCAAATCTCTAGGCAGGATCTGTATCAGCTACTTGTTTTAACAGGAACTACCTCATATTGTCTGAGCAAAAAATCAAAACAAACAAACAAACAAACAAAAAAAACTGGGAAATAATCGTTAACAGAGCTAGATGATCAAAATCTTTGAAAAACATGAGGTCTGGGATGCCTGGGTGGCTCAGTCAGTTGAGTCTGCTTTCAGCTCAGGTCATGATCCCAAAGTCCTGGGATCAAGTCACACAACTGGCTCCTTGCTCAGCAGGGAGCCTGCTTCTCCCTCTCCCTGCTGCTCCCCGTGCTTGTGCGCTCTTGCTCTCTCTCTGACAAATAAATAAATAAAATATTTAAAACAAACAAACAAAAACATGAGGCCCAGGATGGGGAGAAGGCAAGTAATAAAAATGGCCCTACTGTTTATAAGCAAACAGGGCATTTCAACAGCATCCTGTGTTTCTCTTAGGATACTCCCTCATAGCTCAAAATACTTTTAATGAAGTAGGACATCATCTCCCAATACATGAGTAACACAAGTCTGGGTGAAAAAACTGTACCACCATTATCAGTATGAAGAACTAATATTTGGAGTACTCACTGGGAAGGGAAATATTTTACAAGCTTCCTCAGAACTGGAGGCACTATGAACCCAGTCCCAGATGTTCCAGAACAAGTTTTTGTTTTTGTTTGTTTTTTTTGTTTTTTTAAATGCACAGCACTGGTCAATGAAAACAAGAGCAAGGGCACCTTGGTTCTCTTGGTGACTTGCTGGGTGAGAGGTAGCAACCCACAGAGTCTAAAAACCATATCTTCTTCAGCTTTCTTTACAGTGTTAACTCAGTACTTAAATGCTTCTTGAATGAAGGAATTTTTACATCCATGCTTGATGTTATAAAAGATTAAAAATGAATATGAGATGATCTTTGCTTTCCTAGGGTTAATGGTCTAATAATGGGGACCATAAAAGGACAAAGACATAAATAATACACAGCATTTCTATGCAGCCACTGTACTTTCAGGCGTCTACTCAGTATCCATAGACCCTCGTCTTGAAAGGATCCTCGCCAGACTGCTTACCTAGTGTCCCAGCTCCTAGCAGATCTGCAGTAGATGATTATAAAGACTGATGAAGGGACACCTGGGTGGTTCAGGTAAGCCTCTGCCTTCAGCTCAGGTCATGACCACATTGGGTCTGTTTCTCCCTCTCCTTCTGTCCCTCCCCCCAACACTCATGCTCTCTCTCTCTCTCTAGCTTGGTCGCTCAAATAAATAAAATCTTTAAAAAAAAAATCAAAAGAAAGGCTGGTGGAAGATAGGGGCACATGGGTGGCTCAGTCGGTTAAGCACCTGCCTCTTGGTTTCAGCTCAGGTCATGATCTCATTGGTCATGGGATCAGGCCCCACCAGATCTCCACTCCACAGGGAGTCTGCTTCAGATTCCCTCCCTCTGCCCCTACCCCCAGTTGAGCTTATGCTATCTCTCTCTCTCTCTCTCTCTCAATTCTCTCAAATAAATAAATCTTTAGGGAAAAAAAAAAGTCTAGAAAAAAGGCTGGTGGAAGTTAGAAGCATATGGGAACAGCACAATGTCAATGACCCAGCAAGAAGGAGAGCTACTGCCTAAAAGGGGCCCCCGACACTAAATATAGAATTGATATCTGTAATTATTCCAGTATTATTCACACTGTAAACCATGTATATATTCATCAATAGGATGAATAAATTAATGTGTCTATACCATGGGAAATTTTGCAATTCTTATAAAAAGAATAAATTAGATTTCTCTCTATTGACTTGAAGTCTAGGATACATTTTTTTAAAAGATTTTATTCATTTATTTGAGTGAGAGAGTATGTATGTACGAGTGTGGGGGTGGGGGGTGGTAGAGGCAGAGAGAGTGGGAGAAGCAGACTCCCGTTAAGCAGAGAGCCTGATTTAGGGCTTGACCCCAGCCAGGACTCTGGGATCATGATCTGAGCTGAAGGCAGGCACTTCACAGACTAACCCACCAAGGTGTCCCCAATGATACATTTTAAAGTTTATCTGTTCCTCACCCCAAAAGACTGTTGAGGCAAATTCTCACACATCAATAAAAATTATTTTCTGCATCAATTAGTACTTGGTCCAGAAAATTAAAAAGTCAGTGTGTCCTGCTATAAGAACCTTTTACTCAGACCTAAAATTAGGAGGCACGGACCAAAAACAAGCTGTACCTCTGCACTTTACAAAGAGTAAAGTGCTTTCCCAGCCACAGAAGGGACACCAATGGGTTCCTATAAATTCAGTGTTTCACAGGGGACAAGGAAAGCATGATACCTCATGGAAACTAAACTGACACAAACCTCACAGAGACATTGTCTGCACTTGGTGGTGAGGTTTCCCTTTAAATATCAGGAGATGCTTTCACTACAAAATAAAGCCGTGAAAGACAGGTTCCATAAACAATTCAAGGAAGAGCCTATACATCGCCCAATGGGTATATTGCAGAATGCTTGTGTATATGTGTGTGTGTCTATAATTTTATAAATAGTTTATATAAAGTAGAAACACTTTCATTTGTACATAGAATATTTCTTTCCTCACTGGCTCCCTTAAAAAAAGAAAAGAAAAGAAAAGAAAAGAAAGCAACACCTGATACTTTATCACAGTGTAGTTCTGAGCTTCTTAGCCTCTCAGCTGATAAATTAATGGTCTATAAACAAAGACTAAATGCATCAGGGAGATATTCTTGTATGTCTGGGTTTTCATTCGGGAAGCGGTATTGCATAGTAGAAAGAACATAATCTTTAGAGTGGAAATGCCGGCTCCATGCTCTGGCTTTGGGCAAAGCTCTGAACCTCTGCTTCTTTATCTAAAAATAGGCACAGTGGCACTCACCTTGCACAATCACCAGGCAGGACACAAACCTGTACGGGAAGCCTCTGGCCCGATCCTCAGCGCAGAGCTTGTGCACAGTAATTGCCCCCGATGTCATGATGTTGCAGAGTGACACCTCTCTAAGGAAAGCACATCTGTGTTGCCATCTTTCCCACCGTGGCAAAAACACGGAAGCCACTTCTGATTGGGGGTACACCTAATGGTCGCAAGTGAAAAGTGAATGGGGGATGATGATGCCACCATGCGGCCCCATTCTCCTGCATTTAGATGTGTCCCGGGAGGACTAAAAGGTGGGTTATGGTATTTCTTAAGCTGTCCAAACCATTTTAGTCAAAACCTGCTCCTTGCAACTGAACACACTGTCAACCTTTAAAATATTCATCTTCCCATTCCATCCTTCCTTCCAGGGGTACTGATGGGGTGACTGCTTCTCTGATCTCTCTCTCTCTCTAAACAATGCCAACAATAGAGTGGCCCTCAAGCAGACATTACACACCCAGTAACCCAAGTTCACACCTTGGTAACTTAAGTACAACTGGGTCCATCAAGGCAGTTTGGCAAGACCCAAAGTGCCCATGGAGGAAGGGGGTGGTCCATGCAATCTGCTTCCCCACATTTTGCAGTCCTACGTCTGTTCTGAAAACCTGGTGGCAAGAGGAATACTTAAAATATCAGGTCTGCACCATACTATAAGGTCTGAATGCCAAATACTATTGCCATTCAAGCTTCACTTCTCTCAGCAAAGGCTGCCTAGAATGAAGATTTCAGGTGAGGCCCAGGCCCAATCTAAACCTTGTTTAATGGTGCACAAGGTACCATGGTTGATGGCCAAGGGATACACGTGGCTCTTGAGGGGTTCGCTCTCCACAGAGCGTGTTGTGTGCAAACAGAGGTCATGTCAGCACACGTCGTCCTTAACCAACACATTGCTATTTAAGTAAGTGCTAACCTGCAGTTTTAGCGATTGTGATTTATTGAGGAGGGTGGTGTGAATAATGCAGAGGACTTGACCATTGGCCTTTAATTCCTCTCATTTAGACAGGCTGCTCTTCACCATAAAACAGTCATTCTCTAAATTAATGTGTTTTATTTTAAAAGTGACATGTTGTACTGGCTTGTGCTTAAAAGCAAATTACTCTGGATGGCCCGCTTCCCAACCAGTTACGAGGGATCCGGCGCAATCCACGCAGGGTAGAGGAGAAAATCTAAATGGGCAGCACAAAATGAGAAAAATCCACCATCCCTAACTGAGGACAACAGGTATCCCATTTGCCACCAAAGGCATAGCTGCTACAAGGTATGGGGAAACATGCCCCGTACCTGGTGCCTCGTCTGCAGCTCAACACTGGGCCCAGCCTCATCCTCACTGACCTCGAAGCACCCCCCAATACAGGTTATGCTATGATGCAAAGTGATCTTCACATGCCTGAGGCCCAAAGCCAGTCAGACAAGCAGTGAATCTATCACTTTTCCTAGGTTAGCTCTAATCAGTAATTCAGGGACTGAATCAATGACGGATGCATGTGGCTTCCAGTTCACACCCAAACCCACCATGTTACCACCCAGAGTATGTGTGATCTGGTGAGCAGAGACCAGTCCACCTCTCCGCTCTGTGCAGGGAGCTCCAGCAGACCCCTTAAAACCAGAGAGTGTGTATTTTCTAATCTGTAAAAGAGAGCTAAACACCTGCCTCTCAGGGCTGCTGTGAGAGCAAGCCGACAAGGTATCTGTGGCAGTGACTGGCAAATGCACAGTGTTCCTGAACATCAGTTATTGCAAGTACCATCATCCTCTAACCTCTCAGCACTGAAACCTTCAACAACCTTCTATTGCCTAGAGAAGAACGACCAGACTCGGGCCCTGCTGTCAGAACCCACCCCAGTCCACATTCCCTCTCCTAACTTAATGTCTTTCTGCCCCCCAGGATGAACCGTCTATTCCAATCATACACTTTTTTACTCACCCTTGAACACATTAGGCCAATTCCCACCCCTTAAACTTTCATTTATATCATCCTGAAATACTCCTGTCTTCATCTCAGCTTGGCCTATCTAAATTTTATTCATTCAAAAACCAATATTACATTTTTAGACTCTACTATGTGCTCTGCAAGGACTGGCACAAGCCCCAGGCCAGCCACTTGGTGTCATAGACCCCCTCCTTCACACAGTTAATGCTGCAGGGTGGTGTGGGGGTCACATGATCCAGCCTGAGCCAATGGGCACATTTTTAAGGATTCATCTTGGGCCCAGAGGAGGGAAAGTCGAACTTTCTCCCTTGGATCTCTTGCAGGAAAGGAACTGCCTGGGAAGAGATAAAGGCCATCTCAGAAATTCTTTGACTCTCTTGATCTTCCCCTGAAACTTTCTAGTTATGTGAGCCCCTTAATTCCTATTTTTTACTAGGCTGAGTTTGGTTTTTCTCATTTGAAGCCAAATAGTTATGCCTAATACCAATATTAATGGCAATTCCATTTGAGTATGAAGAAACATTATGTTAACTGCTTTATTTATAATATCTCCCAATTCCTCACTTTTATGTTTATAAGCCTACTGAGACCCAGAGAGGTTCAAGAATTTTCCCAGGGTCACACAAGTAGTGACAATGTCAAATGTTAAGATCCCCAGCTTAATGCTCCATTTCCACTATAAGCCACCCAGAAACACTAACCTTGGTGGATGGCTTTGGGGGCCACGTAGGAAGACGTGCTGGTCTTATAATGGCCCCATTTCAAGAATGGATGTAGTACTTTCCTATAGCCCTGAGAAGTACATTTTTATGAAACGTATCTCTCGCTGCCCTTCACTCACCCTTGCAGCAAAGACCAAGACTCATAATGAATGGCCAGTGGGAAGTGTGCTAAAGTCCAATGTGAATCAATGAGAGCACTAATGAAATTGCTTCAAGTTCTAGAGCAGAAGGTAAACCGAATGCCTTTCAGACATGTGTGACTCTCTGCCCTTCCAAGTACCCAGAGAATAGAGAAAATGCACAAGGTAGGGCAGAGCAGTGATGGGGGAGGTTAGGAGCAAACCAACACATATTCCTTATTTTGACTTAAAATGTGCAATAATTTCTCACTTCCAACCATATTGTTGGAGAAGGCAATATTCTACATAAGTGATTTCATAGATAATAAGAACTCCCTGTTTATTTTTTCGCTGTTAAGTATTTTGAATGAAACAGTGGACATTTCAGTGTGTTGTCAAAAGGGTTTCCCGAACATCAGCTTATCATAACCTAATGCAAGAAGGTTATTAGGGAATACGGAGTGTTTTTTAAAGGGCAGAGCCACACTGCCTAGATTTGTATCCCAGCCACATGATTTCCCAACTGTTGTGACCTTGGGCAAGTGAATTAACCTGTCTAAGCTACATTTTCTACATCTGTGTACAGGGACAACTTAGCAAGACCATTCTCATGGAAGTACTGTGAGAATTAAATAAGATAATGCAATAAAATTCTCAGCACTGTGCTGGTCAAAAGATACTAGCCCTTTTTTTGTTGTTATACATAATAATTTTGTTACTGTTGTTATTTGCAGGTCATCAGTTATTGTTTTGTAAGACAGTGACTTCTTCAGGATCTATGGTGGTATAAAGAGGTTTACTCTACCCCTAAATGGCCCCAGTCTGTTTCACAATTTTTTCCTCTTTCTGTAGCTCTTTTGATTCTGCAAGATTTCAGGCTGTGAGCCATTACTGCTGTCCGCCTGGATGTTATTTACATTCTGCTTCCAATTTATAATATAGCCAAGCTCATAAGAATTATGCAATAAACAAGATTCATACCTTGGGGCTCTGCAGTAACTCTCTCGGCCACCAGAGGTCTACTGCTCATTCATCGGTTCACTGTGGTGTGGGGGCTTCCCAGAAGCCTGCTGGTCTATCCAGAGCTCCATGTTTTAATAAACCAAATCACAGGACAGAATGCAATGATTTTCTTAACCTAGCACTCCGAGTTTCAACGGTGTGGTTCAGATCTATATTTCTAACCTCGTATTCCACCATTCACCATGTACAAACCATCAGCCTCAAACACATATTCTCATTGTCTCCTAAATGGGCTTTTGGCCTCTTCATCTCTGTACCTTTGTGTGATTTGCCCCCACTGATAAGCATGTGACACCCCACTACGCATGTGCATGCACTCATACCTACAGGCGCGCGCACGCACGCGCGCGCACACACACACACACACACACACTCTTCAGTGGCCTTTCTATCTACCTAAATTCCTTCCATCTTCAAAGACTGGCCAAAGTCTGAGTTTTTCTGAAGCACTGTCTGCATTTCAGCTTACTAGTGATCTAGCTCCTCTTCGGAACTGAATTTTAGGTCTGTACCAATACCTAGCCAATAAGCTCCCGACTGTTTGTGACATATCTCACATTATCACTTTGTACCTTTCTTCAACGCAGCACATACTGATACCTTGCCTCTCCACCTACACAGGGGTCTCCTAAAGCCCTTTCCATGCCGCTGTCCCACATGATTATTCCAGACCAATAAAAGGGAGGCCTGACCACTCACTGAGCATCTGCTGTGTGTCAAGCACATTGCTGGTCACTGCATAATCTTCACCAATAGGCCTAGGAGTTGGTTATTCCTCTTCCCTTTGGAGAAAGTGAGCCTTAAGGACATAAAGTTACTAAGCCAAGGCCTCACTGCAGATAAACCAAAAGCCAGAATTTAAAACCAAATGGGCTGCAACGACCATGCATTTTTGCCCTGTGAAATCGCAGCTACTTCCCGTCACACGCGCTACCTCTCTGATAGGTACTGAGCAGTTGTTTGAATAGATAAGGGGCAGCCTGGCCTGATCATCTCTGCAGTATTAGACTGTCAACCAACCAGCAGCATGAGTTACCAGTCCTCGGACCCCCTGAGTGTCTGTGTGACAACTCGGGCAGCTCACAGCCCACCCAACAAGGAAGGGTTGCTTGAAGACAGAAAAACCTTTCTCCAGCTGAGGCAAGCTCTGAATGTGCTAGGCCTGGCCCGTCAGCCCACTGCAGTTTGCAAGGATCTAAAGAGCTTCTCAGATGAATGCTGGGGAGGCGACAATCGCAGAAGTTACACAGGCTGCACACAGGACGACAATCAGAGAGACAGTGGAGGTGCACACGCACATTTTCCCTGCTAGCGGCTTCGCAATTCCAGTAGCGCTACAATTCAGCTAGCCATAATATTATGAAATACATTGAAAACAACTGGATTTCATTTCAAACAGCATAAATTAACAAATTGCACATGTGCGCGCAGCATCTGCTCACCCAATAATTAAGATATTAAAAAAAGTCACCTAATGGCACCAAAGTCAGGATAATGGGATAATTGGTACGGTGTTTAAAAAAAAAATTTTTTTTTAAGACACATAATCCAGTCACCCATGTAGCACCCGAAACGGAAGGCTGCTTTTCCATGGTCTCTTTGAACACAGTGTTTGGGTTAGCACAACGTGGAAAGCAGCAACTGCTGTTATGTAACTCAACCCTGCATATACAGTTGTCAGTCTGGGTAAATTTAACTCTGCAGGTTTAAGGCAGAGCTTGCTTGCCAGAGCAGAACTTAGGAAACAACGAAAATTTAAAGACACATCACCCCACGGCCCACAGGAAGAAGGTGGTCAGGTCGCTGTTCAGACAGAGAGGTGGAGAAGGCCGCCTTGGCTCGCTCGCCTGCGCACCCGACATCAGCCCCCTGTAACAGCTGGTTTGAAATCAATGGGTACTGACAAGAGCATAGTTGTTCAATTACAAAGCCGTCTGCATCCTCCCTCTCCCTACATGGCAATAAAGGCACTTGGGGGCCTAACGTGGTTCTGAAGGGAAGGCAGTGAAACCTAGAATCAGAGGGAGGCTTTAGTAACAGGCTGTTTTATGGTGAGGACAGAGTGGATCCCGGAGTTCTCACAGTGAGGGTTCCACCCTTCCCTGGCATGGTGACACCGACTGAGAGCCAGAGCGTGTCCCAGGTTCTAGGCCAGCCTCTGCACCACAGACCCTGGGGCTCAGGAGGAGCCCCACCATCTCCCTGTGCCTCAGGTCTGCCTATCACGAAAGAAGGGACAAGGGTTAACTCTCCAGGAAGCCCTTCCAAATGCATCATTCCTCCTTCTGGATTTATCAGCAGGTCTTTGTTCATTAGGAGCAAGGACTGACTCTGCAGGGAACCTCTCATTCTAAACTGGACTATATCAGGTGAGCCTAAGAGAAGGACATTCACTGGGAACTGTCAAGATGTCAAAAAACATAAATCCGCTGGACCATGTTTCCAATCCTCTTCACTCCCAAGCAGAACTCATTATGAAGCAGGTTTGTCGTGGACCCCGTCCAATAAAACTTGGTGAAGTCAGTCTCGGCCAGGAGGTTCCCATTCACAAGATGTGCTCACCACACACAGCTCAAAACCCTCCGGTGAGGGGTACATCCAGGGAAGAGCCCACCACCCCACGTACAGGCAAGACACCCCCAGTGAGCTCAAGGGAGACCTGAGAGTTGTGATGGTTTGTTTGCTGTTTGTTTTGTGTGGTGTGGGGGACGTATTTTAAAAGCATCTGAGTCCATCGGAAGGAGGCTAAAAACCCCCACAGCACTGAGAAGATTTACCAGCTCTGCTTTGTGAACTCAACAGGACCAGACAATGCAAGGCAAATAAGGTACTCGGCTTAGGCACAAAATTTAAAGGTGCCCAAAAGTTCAGTAATCAAGATAAATAATATTTTAATGCAATATTTTAAAAGTTAATACCCAAAAATTCACGAGTAAAATATCAAAATTTTAAAGAAAAAGAGTGGCAGTTTAGGAATGACCAGACAGCCTACGGCTTTTAAAAGCACAAGTCTGTTTTGTGTGAAAAAACAAAAACAAAAACAAAAAACATAATATCTTCTGATCCCACTTTAAATTTAGATCTAGGAAAATAACCAGGATAAATTCATGCGGAAGACTCATCCAAGTTTGCATCCTTGTCACATTCGCATCTGCATTTTCTAAACATTTCTTTGGTGAACATTCAGGAATGAGTGCTATGGCTGTGAAATTACATAGTGTGACAGGCCAATGGGAGCCTAACTGTGGAATCACATGGTGTGACAGGCCATTGGGAGCCCAGATGTGAAATCACATGGTAGAACAGGCCAATGGGAGCCTAGCTGCCTTCCATCTTCAAAGCCTAGACTGGGTAGAAATTTTCAGGGATACCTTCAGAAAAGTTTGTGACCTAGAAGGAAATATTGTCCTCAAATTTTTAAATTCTAGAATGACAATTTTTTAAGATTATTATAATGTGAGTGGTGCTAAAGTCTTGGCCTGCATGTTTTCCTCTAAAAAGAAGATGATTCTACATACTGCTGTATGTTTATTTTCTGGAGGAGTAGTTCTGACAATACCACCCCTTGCTCAAAAACTTTATATGGGAGTGCCTGGGTGGCTCAGTCAGATCATGATGTCTGCCTTCAACTCACATCACGATCTCGCGGTCCTGGGATCGAACACCACATCAGGCTCCCTGCTCAAGGGGAAGCCTGTTTCTCCCTCTCCAATTCCCCCTGCTTGTGCTCCCTCTCTCGCTGTCTCGTTCTGTCAAACAAATAAATATAATCTTTAAAACAAAAAAACAAACAAAAAACAGCTTACGTGGCTCCTGACTGCCTACAGACTTGAATTCAAACTCCAAAACCCAGCAATGAGGAGCCTTGCTCTCTGCGCTAATTGAGATGATTCTGCTTTATTCCCTTTTTCCTCCACCCACATGCCAGCAGGCCTCTCCCTTTTCCCCAGCGGGCTTTCCAGCCCTCCTGCCTCTACTGAGGCTGTTCCCGGCTAGGAGCAGGAACGCCCTTCTCCCACCTGCCCCAACCCATCTCTCCTCTTCCAAATCTTACTCATGCTCCCTGTCTCCATTCTAAAACTGCCTTCTCCGCAAAGCCTTAGAGCTCTGCTGGGTACTAAATAACAGGACAAATTAATGTAAGATATAGCTCCAAGAAGCTTTGGCATTTCAGTTTAACCCAAAATTAACCAGAACACTGAATTTACCAAAAACACCCCACTGTCAAAGCATGCTGATTATTCCTTCTCTGTCCTCAGGAGCAGCGCCATTGCAGCGAGGGGAAAAAAAGGAAAAATGGAAACAATTAAAACTCCTTTTCCTCACAGAGTCTTCCTGGAACAAAGTAGGCATTCCATAAAAGAATAAACAAACACATCCAACTTCCAATAAAGACAAAGTATGGAAAGGAGGTCCATCCAAGAGCCCCAGATGCAGATTTAAGATGCATATTCTCTGGATCCTGAAGAACACACACACACAGAAACACAACACTCTTGGCCCATGCAGGGGAGGAAAGAAAAATTCCATTTCTACTCTAGAAGCTTAACTGGAGCCCCCAGCTCTCCCAGGCCTGTGCCGCCTGCCCCGGGTGATTTGCTCCCACCGCTAAGGGCCTGGTGCTCAAAGCCTCATTTTCCCCGAGCAGAGCAATTCAAAACCATCTTAGTCACACAGATAGAAGGTGAAAGTATATTCCAAGCAAACTACTGGACTGAGGTCGAGTTTATCAAACCAATTACACCGAGATGTTATGGGAAGGGGGGGGAATGTAATCACATATGACAGGGATTATCAAAACTGCTTACACCGTAAATCAGGAAACTGATAACAGGCTGACAACAGCATATACCTGACTGAGAAATTTCAGGCTCAGATTCCCCAGGCTTGTAAAACAGAAATAACAACCTAGAACAAGCAGTGCAGCAGCACCAGGCACCTGGACACCTCTGGGGCGAGGGACGGAGGGTGGAGAAAGGCTGGTACAGGGGGAGAGAAAGAGCCTCTCTGAAAGGCTTGCCTCACAGACCTTGTTTTGCAGGAAGCCATTGCTCATTACACCATTCAAAAACATCTTAATGGGTCCTGACCTTGGACACCACAGAAATATAGCACTAAGGCAGGAGAATCCTCAGGGAGCAGAAAGAGACAGACAGGAGTCAAAGTTGCACATTGCGGTGAAGACTGGAGAAGATCAGAGCTCTACCCCAGCGGAGGAGTCTGGGAACAGTTGTTCTGCAGAAGTTTTGGGTGGAAACGGACTTTTCTGACGAGTGGCCTAGAAAGCTATGTAGGACTTCCTGACGTATGGAGCGCCACCCACGCGGGGAAGGTGTCTCTCCTTTTCGGCTCCTACCTCTCAGGTGTTTTGATGGCCATCCCAAGGTATGCAGGGCATACAGAGTGGGCTCATTCTGCATCCCAAATAAAATAGTAAGAAGTTAACTTTTTGGAATGTCGAGTCACCGCGGGATCCGTGGGGCCCAGGGCAGAAGCCAACAGCTAGAGATACCTCATGAATCACTGACAGACAGGACACCAAAATAGAGGCCCTAAATAAAGCTACTGACCTGGAAAAGGAAATAAATACGTGCATTTTCAAGGTGGGGCCTCGTATTCCTCTGCGTATCACTGGGTTTTTTTCTCCCTTCACAGTGTGGTGCCTTGAAACACCCTCACAAGTTCTGGGCTGACTCGGGGCCCAGGCTTAAACTTTATCAACACCAGCGACAGTAATGATTTGCATCAAGTACAATGGTGTCCTTTTGGCAGTTGTTGCACTTAATTGAGTGAAAAAAGCTGTCAGTCTAAAGCCCCGATCCCAGGGTAAATTCAATCTGAACTAACCATCTGCCAGGGCTTCTCCCAGGGTCGTCAACACTTATCATCCAGAGGACTGGATTCACTTCCTCATAATTAGATCATTCCTGAATTAAATTGACGGTCCCAGGGAAAAAAAAAAAGAAGCAAAGTGTGTTTTGAGCCCAGAAAGCAGAAGCCAACTTGTTTTCCACAAATGCAAGAGAGTCTACATACATTTGCACAGAGATAAAGTGGCACAGTAAATGATTTTTTTTCCTAAAAATCTTAGGTTTCGTAATTATTATCTTCCACACCACCCTCCCAATTTACATTGGGGTTTTTGTTTTGAAAGTTGAGGCATTTCAGAGAAGCACCTCACACAAACCTAGAGGATGAGTAGCTACTGTTTTCAGATCGGTGTGCCCAAGCAAAGTCAGACGGGGTTGACCAAGCTTACTAAATTGTGGTGAATGTCAAAGTCCCTGTGAATTTGTCGGTGCATCCATGAACCTGCTGCTTATTCAAAATAAAGGGAAAGAACCACAGGCAGTTTCTTGTATTCTGCAGTAGCCACGGAGGTTAGAAAGCTTGGGGGCATTGGGATAGGTAAAACAATCTACGGAGAGAGAGATCTGGAACCAGGCCCCAAAAATGACGCAGTCGTGCTGCAAGCATAAAGAAATGAAGAAATGAAACAGGGGCGGGTGGGATTCTGAAGGTTTTTCTATAAACATGGTTTCATTCCCTGCCAGTAATTGGGTGATTTGCCTCCAGTCAGATTCAGTCCCGTGGGTACCTAACTGCACAATGGTTTTCAAACACTGCACATTAATTCGAAAATTTCCAAGAAATATTTCTGAATTAACCAAAGTGCTCGGTAATTCTTTCTATTGTTCTTCAGGAATTTGCACACCACTTGGTTATCACTGGATTTCTGACGACACAGAGACAGAAAGTAGTGAGCCACTCTCTCAGAGTGCCTCCCCCAGCCATGGCCAGGAAAGATTAATGTAACACAGAATAGAATGAGACCAACTCATTTTTGCCTGAATGGCCAGATTAGACATCTCAATGCCCACTTTTGTAGGGAAGTGATGTGAGAGGTAGGGATAAAGGAAGAAAGACAGAAATGGAGAAAGAACCACTAGGTCTTCCTAATGTCACAGCCGAAATTGAACCTCAGAGGTTTACCATATGTGATATTTCTCAAAGTCCCCTCACTTTAATAGCCACCTGGAGCATTTTGTAAAAACCATGGGGTTTTAGGTTCTTCTGGCAGAGTCTTAAATTTAGTAGGTCTGGGCTGTGTCTCAGTAATCTATTCTTTTGCACAAACTCACAGAAGCCAAAACTGAGGATAAAACAAAGCCCAGAAGCAAAGCAAAAACATTAGAGCCAGAAGTGATGGCCTCATGATGCAAAGATGGCCTATGCGCAGAGGGGAACACATCCCTAACAGTATATACCCTGGGGAGGGGGAGCGGAAGGGCTGGGGTGCCAATACCTTTGCAGGGAACAGAGATGTGAGATGCATCTTTGCTAGCCCAGAAACTAGAATCGAGACTGCTACTGAAATAGAGATCCATCAAAAGTGCCCCTTCATGAAAGCAACACTGAAAAAACTCTACCTAGGGAAACAACAACAAAGAAAAAGAAAAGAGAGAGAGAGAGAGAAAAAAAAAAAAAAGGAAAGAAAGAGAAAAACAAAACAAAACTTGTCATCTACTTAGAATTCCAGATGAGGAGAAAAGGAAAAAGTCTCCGCTAGGAGGTTGAAATCCTGAACCTACGCAGTGTGCAAATGTATCAGGTTCTGAATTTATGCTGCAGGACGGGGGCACCTCCAAACTCAAGATATACAGGTTTCCCTGGGGAAAAGTGATCCTGAGGAAGACAAATTTGCAATAGAAAATTAGGGTCACATAAGGAAAAGATCCACTATAATAGGGTACAAAGAACAAAAAATCAGCACCCTAAGAACTTGACATAATAGAATATTATGGAAGTTTCTATAAAATAAGGAAGTCTAAATTGTTAAAGAGATTAAAATAAAGAAGAAATAAGGATAAATAATGAAGTATCAGAACACTACGGCAAAAAATAGACAAATTTGGAAAAAAATTCTATAAAAGAGAAATAGAAGTAATTTAAAATTAAGGATGTTACACAAAAGAATATATTTAGTATGTTTCTATTCATATGAAATTCAGTAAGAGGGAAGACTAGTCCATGATGATGAGCGTCAGAAGAGTATTTAGCTCTGGGAGGGTACTGCCTGGGAAGGACTGTTCAGGGAACAGGCGATATCCTTTATTTGATCCGGTGATGGTTTCACAAGTGTGTTCACATGGAAATCATCATTACTGCATTGCACGTATATTAAACCAGTATTTAAAAAAATTCAATGGGCAATTTATATAGCAAATTACATGGAGAAGACTAGTGAGTAAACTCGAAGAAAAAACAAGGAGATCGTCCAGAATGCTGAACACAGAGAAAAAGACAGAACAGCTATAATGGAGAAGAGAAATAGAAAATAAAATGAGAAGATCACTCATATATCCAACAGGAGTTTCAGAAAGAGAGATTAAAAGACAATATCAGAGAATTTTCCAGAATGAAAGGGAAGCATGAGTTATCAGAATGAGTAAGCACACAAAATCCTGAGCAGAATGAATACATAAATCCACACCTAAACATATCACAGTGACCCTGCACAATACCAGAGAAACAGAAAATCTTAAAAGCAACCAGGAAGACAAATTACCTATAAGGAAGCAACGATGTGACTGATAGCAAACTTATCATCTGCACACTCAGTGCCTCCTATTGGTCAAAGGCCACTGCAAAGCTGTTGAAGATGTGGAGAATGGGTTTTGTTTGAAATGATTGCATGTAGAATGTATTTTTTCTTCACTAAGGCCTTCCGTGTCAAATGCACCGTCATTTGATCTTCAACAGGTCTTTACCGAGCACCCACCACATGCCAGGCTGGCCAAGGAATATTCTTGCTCTTTAAAAGTCCCAAAGGCTGAATCCCACTAAGTTGTAAGTGCTGTGACAGTGCAAATGTGGGAGCTCCAGAAGGCAAAGGAAAGGTGTCTAACCCAGAGGAGCGAGGTCAGGGAAATCTTCCAGGAAGAAGAAAATCCAAGCTGAGATCTGTCAGATGAACAGGATTAACAAGTAAGGACTGTAAACTCCCTGGGACAACAGGGACTTGTCTCTCTGTGAACAATTGTATCCCTAGGATTCAGAATAGTAGCTGACATCCAAGAGGTGCTCCATCCAGAATGAATGAATGAATGAATGAATGAATGAATGAAGCGGCTAGAACACAGGTGTAAGGGAAAGCACGTGGAGGTGCAGAGGAACACAGCATGTTTGAGCAGCACAGTTCAGTACAGCTAGAGGACAGAGGATGCACGTAACCACCGGGAGGACAGGTGAAAGATAAGGCTGGAAAGCTATAGTGTGGGCCAATTTAGGCCACGTTAAAGGGGTTGGTTTTATTCCAACAGTGACAAGAATTCAGTGAAGGGTTTAAGCAAGGAAGAGACATATTAGATTTGCATTTGCAAAAATCACTTGGGTCCTAGTGTCAATGTCAGAGAAGTTGGCACTGTTCTATAAAGAGAAAGAATACTTCCTCACCAGTAATATGATGAGCAGCTTTCAGATTTCCACCCAAAAGAGCTGGAGAGAGAGGAAAGGAGGGAGGGAGGGAGGGGGAGAGAGAGGGAGAGGAGGAGGAATGGAGAGAGGGAAGGAGAGAGACCGTGCGTGAGCAGGTCTAAGAAATAAACATAAAATCCTGGCGATCCAAATCCTGCAGTGGGTGTGTTTTCCAACCAGCCCCAAGGCTTATGGCAGAGATAAAACAGGAAAGGAATATGTCCCCAGCTCCAGCTGAACATTCTGTTCAGGCTTTTCAACCTAAAAACTTCAGTGTGCTGGTCGGCACTGTGGCTGTTCTCATGTTGTTTGCCCTACACTGGGCCAAACCCTGCCCCAAAATATCAACGTGTCACATGTGGGCCCAGGCAAGGCTTACTAACTTTTATAACGTTTGAGTTTCCCCACTTCTTGCAAAAAGGAAGGAACCAGAGGTGGGTCCGTGGCAACCATTAGGACTCTCCCTGTAGGGACAGTCTCCTGAAAGGGACAGCAGGCCCACAAGAGTCTGGCTGAATAAAACCGTGCCCCAGCCAACGCCAAGTTCAGCAACTTCCCCGCGGGCAGCTCCTGTTAGGGCTACGAAGCACTGGAGGAGCTGGGGAGACTCTGAGAATGTGCCGACCTTGCGTTCACAGGCTCTGCTGTGTGGTCAAATCCACATCTTTAATACTCATCATCCACAGCACACACATATCTGCCAAGCTGCAAGCACAGGTTGCTTTCAACAATCGGTTCAAGTTACTTGTCAGAATTGCACGCAAGAGTTCCTCCAGCCAGATTGGAGTTTCACTTTGTCTTGTTGGCCGGAAGTCAGCTAAGCTGGTAAGGAAGACCATTCAATCTCAAGGAGTTCTCTGGCACGACCATCTCAGGCCTTGGAAGGGCGACAGGATACCTAAGGAGTGAAAGGAAAACCTGCAACCGGAAGGATAAAGAAGCTGCCACAGGAGCAGCGAGAAGGCAAGAGAAAGTTAAAAAAAAAAAAAAAAAAAAAAAAGGCAATCTCCAGGGGCAGCTGTGGTCAGCTGACTTGGCTGAACACTGCACAGCTCCCAGGAGCTGCCTCTGCCTAGTACAGCCTCCCGCCTCCGCAGACGGAGAGGAGCACAAACAGAGATGGGAAGGAACCCCAGGGCACCGGAGCTGTTGGGTAGACACATTTATCTCGGTTCGGGGAGGAGGGGGGCTGTGGTGGTTGGTGATTGGTGTGGTATGACGTTCTGGACCCTGACTAACTGACTCTTCTAGGCCTCAGTCTTCTCATCTGCAACATGGGGTCATAACTCTTACCTCCTAGGGCAACAAGAGAATTTTTAAAATGAGCTCAGTCTGCCTAGTGCCTGGAACAGAGTAAGTATTCAATAAGCAGAAGCTTCTAACTATTGTGAACTATCAAATCGTATCTCACAGTCCAGGATAACTGTTCTTGCAAACTCATCAAAGATACACACACTCTTTTATTATTTCATTAACCTCAGCCCCTAGCACAGTGCCTGACAAGCATGGGACCAGAATACATAGTTGTGCAAGAAAGGAAGGGGGGACTGAGGGAGGTAGAGAGGGAAAGAGCCAGGGACTCTGTCTTTTATTTCTCTCTTTGGCACCCAGCAACATTGCTAGGCACTACTGTGAATACTAACCAAGTCACAGATCCTGTTTGCTACAGAAAGTATTTATTCGTCATTTACTCATTCACAAAACTATGCTCGAGTACTTGTTGTCTGCAACCCACTGTGCTGAGTTTCCCATAAAACACAAAACTTACTCTACTGCATCCCATCCTCAAGGATCTCACAAGTTAGAGACTCATATGTAAATAATCCTACAAATGATCAACATGATGATACCGTAACACAGTTCCAAGTAAGGAAGGCTGGCCTTCCCACACCCGCCAAAAAAGAGAAAGGACAACTTTTTCCAAACTGGTTTTTTCCTGACTGAAAGAAGGAAAATGTTCCCTCATTAAAGTGACAGGAGAGAAGGATAAGAATGTGGTCATGTCTGGATACTGCTTGCTCTTTCTCTGGAAGGCCGGGACGCACAGAGCCCTGGGCAGCCCTCTCTGCCCATAGCTCCTATATCTGAGGCTCTGCATAAGGGAGCATCTGGGGTTTACTACAGTATGTCCTAGTTTATCTTTCTATACAATAACCTACCATATGGATTCAACCCCAACCCCACAGGCAAAGCTTTCTCAGGACCCAAGAGGCCGGGCATGACACTCTAAACATCACTTTCATCGCTGGGAATAGGAAACAGTTTAACATCTAAATTCCAGAAGATATTACTGATGCTGCTTATAATTTGCATGCTAAATAAAACTGAGTCAAGTTGCTGGCTTTCCTAGGTCCAGCCCTATGGTGCAGCTGGAACAATATATGTGTGTGGATGAATATACGTTGGAAGAGTATATGTATACGTGTATGTACAGACATATATGTACACACACACGCACACACACACACACATTTCCTGTGATTCCAACCTTTTCAGAAATGTAGAACAGAGCGTATTTACAAAATACATTAACCACATGGAGACGAGGAAGGCAAATGGAGTAGCCTTTCTCCTTCATTTTACAGAACACACTAGCCAAGGACAGATTCCAGGAAACTGAATGGACCTGGGAGCATGTGAAGATGGAAACATATTGCAGGTTAACCACATTTCCAGAGTAAAGTCTAAACTGGAAAGCCATCTGAGAAACATTGAGAATACTAAGCTGCTACCCTCCATTAGCTAGGAACTTACCCATTATAAATGCACATTCCATCTTCACTCACAACACAAAAAGAACAGCAAATATCGAAATTACTAGAGTTGTCTAGCCTATGGCATCTCTTTTAAGAAGTCAACAGCCTGAACCCTTAAATGAGTCCTCTCTTCTTTCCACCTACCTTTCCTTTGCAATTACATTTAGTAGTTTTTTGATTCAGAGCTGAAAAGCAAAGCACAAATTTCTCCGTAAGTATTTCCCTCTCTGGATTTGCTGTTGTTCATAATGGTTCTGAAGACTTCCAGAGGAAAATGCTGAAAGTCAGGGTAACAGATAGAGTCCTCAACTCCTGTTTCCAAGTGTTTCGTCACCAGATGAGTAAAACAAATGTAAAACTACAAGCAGGCCATCACTGGAAAAGTTCTTGAGTCAAGTTCCCTCCTAGGAAAACCTCACATTTAGAGTTCTGTATCACAGAATAGGATGTGTAATGAGTGCTTTCACTTTTACTGATAGTTACTACACACTGCCTAATCACATGTTCACTGACCCAGAAGCTCAGTCCACTGACTTAGGAGGTTCCAAATGGTTTCAAACATAAGACTCCAGCCTGTTCTACAAAGGAAGGCATGGGATAAAGAATTAGCATTTCTCTAAAAGAGACCTATACTTTCTCCATATGGAGTAGACTACTGTGAGAAGTGCCCCACAGGGAAAAACTAAAAGAGAGAAAACACTTACTCTATTTCATCACCTGATTACTGGATAAACAAAATGAAGTATATCCATACAATGGAATAGTATTGAGCTATAAAAAAGGACCAAGGTATCAATACCTGTTACAACATCAATGAACCTCAAAAACACGATGCTAAGTGAAAGAAAGACACAAAAGACCACATATTATATGATTTATTTAAGTAAATGTCCAGAAAAGGCAAATCTGCAGAGACAGAAAGTAGATTAATGGTGGTCTTAGACTGGGAGTAGGAAGGGGCAGTAATAGCAAATGGGCATGAGGGCTCTTTCTGGGGTAACAGAAACAATTTACAACTAGATTGGGATGGTGGTTGTACAACTCTGTAAGTTTACAAAAAATCATTGAATTGTCCAGTTAAGAAGGGTGAATTTTATGAGATGTCAACTTTAAAAAATGGTAGAAACAGTAAGTAAAAATGGTAGTAACAGTACTTTAAAAAAGGTAGTGAACAGTAAGTGTATTCTTTCCTGGATCCTTAAAGAAGTTGGGTCTCTGTTTCGAGGTCACAGAATGACAAGATGGCAGGACCTTATAGCTCAGTGTGTTCCTGAGAGACACCTGGAGTTTACCTGAAAAAGGTGAGGCAGGGGACGGGGGTTGGGGAACAGTCAGTTGCTCAAAGCCACTTACATAATTAGCTTTCTGGGATCAGAACCTAGGTGTCTTAATTACGTGTCCAGTGCACTCTCTGGTTTGAGATCTTCCTTACTGTGTTCCATGCAAACTCCCAGGGCATTAACCACACAGATAATAAAATGAATTCACAAACAGATGTGCTTGCATCAAAGATCAATATGTTTTTGGAGTATATACCATACTGGATCATCCATGATTTAGTTATTCTTTGCTTGCCTTTAATGCTTATATATTTCATTTTCTTCCTGTCTCTGTGTTTGTCTTTTACATGAACTCCATACCTGGGTACACCTTTAAATCAAAGACTCTTTCCTCACCCAAAAGATTCATAGATGAGTTTTTTAGAAGCTGAATCAACTCTGAAAATCTCACTGCTTTCAGTACAACGAACAGCAAACATTCTAATTCAGACCTAGCCACAGGGGCTTGTCTTTCTAATAGAAATGTAAAATAGATCTTTATTTGCCACAAAATTAAAATGTGATCCAATTATGCAGAATATGAAGGAACTTGTTGAATTACAAAAAAAAAAAAAAATCACACACACTAAATTAAAACAATGATACCATAGCCTTAATTACCTTCGGTTTTACTACTGTAGCTTTCAAACAGTACCGGAATAGGATGAGACACGGTCACGCCTAAGATAAAACAGACATAGAAAAACAGGACTCTGTTTAAACAAACAAATGAACAAATTAAATTTAAACAACTTTTTAGAGCTACATCGACCACCCTGAAAGTCAACCAGTGTTACGGAGCGCACGGATGTGATCCCCGCAAATTCATATATTGAAGCCCTTAGCCAGAACGTGATACTCCTGTGAAGGTGATGAGATTTAAATGAGGTCAGGCGGTTGGGGTCCCTGTGATGGGATTAGTGCCCTCAGAAGAAGAGGAAGAGACACCAGAACCTCCTCTCTCCACCATGAGAGGACATAAGAAGAAGCCCGCTTCAGCAAGCCAGGAAGAGGGCCCTCACCAAGAATCAAATCTGCCAGCACCTGGGTCTAGAACTTCCCCATTTCCGGAACGAGGAGAAAATAAAGTTCCGCGGCTTAATCTACCCAATCTCTGCTATTTTGTTATTGTAGCTGGAGCGAAGACAATGAAATACTTACGTTATAGTTACGCAGACTTCTGTACTATTCATTACAGCCATCAAGGTTAAGTGGTTATACAACATCCCTTTCTCAGGAACTGGATCAGGGGTTAGTTATTCGTGTGCATTAAAGTATGTGAGAAAATATTTAGCCTTCCTAAATCTGCATTTTGCAAGGGCTATTCTTGCAGTGACTTACTTATACATTTATAGCCTATCTCCCAATGCTTTTGCCTTGGCATAAAGTGAAAATTAAAATAGAACTGCATATTTAGCTCAACTTCCCTGTCACAGAACCAGCCCTCAACTTTCTAAAATGTATGACTTTAGCCTTAAAATGATGCCTCCAAACCGCTTCACTTTTTAGTTGTCTGTGTACACGGGGGCCAGGCGCACGGATGCTCCCAGGAGGCTGGGGGTTCCCCAGGAGGCAGATGTCTCCTCCTCTGGAAACACCGAGGGGGAAATATGCAGTTAATGAGGAAGGGCAGTGCTTCACTGACCAGTCTGTGTGGAAGCTCAGATTTTAAATAAACCGATGACCTCACACTCAAGAGGCTCCAAATCACCCCTAGGGATCAAACTTGTCCAGCCAGTCTTTCTTTCTCTAACAAAGACCAATACTCTTCCCCAGTCCACCTGAATGACCCGAGTGATACCTAAAATGGGCAGAAAAATTCCACAACAGAAGGCAATACGTGTGCAATGCGGCCTATCTGAACCCTCAAGCCGAGGATCTTTGGTTCAGTTAAGGAACAAAGATTCTTTTTCAAACCACAGGGGCTAAGCCCATATGTATTCAAACAGAAGAAAATAAAATCACTTCATATGCACAACCTCTAAATGATCAATTCCTATACACGCCCCAATTTTCTCAAGTGACTCAGTTTACCTAATTTATAGAAGAAAAATGCAGAACGGGTGATCCAGAACTATCTGGCCTAGGCTAAAGCTATAGATACTATTTCCTTTGGAAAAAGAAAAAAAAATACATTCATTGAATCAAAATTAATCCTCAATGTTTGGCAAGCTGACATAGGACACCCAAAACATAAAGTAACCTATGCGTCTTCATCAAGAGCCATAACTCTCTTCCTGCATCGCTGCCCAGAAAGGCCATGACCTTAGGCTTTCACTCTCAGGACGGCGGCCAGAGCAAGAGAAGTCAAGCTGGAGAACTCTCTACGGTGGTTCTCAGGTAACCAGCTGGTTAGATTTCATCTTGTAGGTTAGCTTTGCCTTGCTAGCAATGGAGGCGCTTGGCCTGGGCTTCCAACGATTTCTGTTTAGGTTTCCTCAGGGCTCAATTCTAAACAGCCCAAATAAAGGCTCTGCTGTCCTGAAGGGCACCTTTCAAGAGAAACAAAAATAGGACGCTCGCTTAACAAAAGGGGACTGTTTGGCCACCAACGTCCTGAACGGGGTCTGACCGTAGAACTGGAAGGGCTTTCTGCAAAGTTAAAAAGAAGAAGAAAAACAGCAGCAAGAAAAGAATCATCACAAAATCACCCACTCCAAACCTTCCTTCCCCCTCAGAAGTGCCAACAGATAAAATATAAACCTCTTAGAAGGAAACTCCAGCCGGAGCTCAGCTTTCAGATTTTAGAAGACACTGGCATCCCAAGGCCTTCCCACTGTCAGATCAAACACACACAAAATGGTTCCCTGATATTTGCCCAGTTTCCCCCATACCATAAAAAACAGGCTTTCATTTTAATCTACTTACCACACTGTGGGTGAAGGCCTCTAATTTCACAGCACAGAGATAACACAAATAATTCATATGACATATTAGTGAAATATCTACAGGGGAAGTATTTAGTCAGAGCTCACTGAAAACAAAGGGGAGCTTGGCTACCGCCTCAGAAGGCAAAGGAATGGCTCTTCCCACAGGCAGAGCCCCTCCTGTCACACTCACTGGAGTCAAAGATAAATTCAGCCTCTTAGTATCCAAGTTGTTTTAAGTCAACAGGTCTCCCCAATAATGCAACACTTCTCTAGTCCCTCCACACGAGGTGACATTATCCCCTCCTTTCCAGGACCTCCAGAGGCTACTCCACGTCAGCAAGCCCCTTGAAAACACTAAGTGCCAGAAACACACAACAGCAATCCCACTATAATCATCATCCACCACCACCGTCTGCCCCGCCAAAAAACACTTGTGCCTTTCTGTGTCTCTCTCAACTACAAAGAAAAAAAAAAAAACTCCCATTTAATTTCCCATGGCCAGACCCATCCTTTGAAGATCTCATACCCTTTCTCGAGACCCTCTTTCAACTTTCTCTCTCCCACGAAGCCTTTCTCCCAGGATAATGTGGAGACCTCTCATATAGCTACTATTCATTCCATTTCTCCCAACCTTGAGGTTCTGCCAAGTGTGAGGCAGATTCCCCGTAGAGACAGGATAAATCAATGCTGAGTTGTGTAGAAAGTTTTTTTAAAAGGGGGGGGGGGGAGAGGAGGGCAACAACTCTACAATCATCAGTTAGACACGATGGGAAGGAGACCACCAACAAAGCAGATAAAATTCAAACGCAACCTATAGCTGCAAAGTGTATTAAAACCTCACTCTAACTTTAGATACATTCTTGGTGGGGTGATATTTTTGTTTTTGTTTCTTTTTTAATGCCTTTAGTAAATGTGAGATTTCTGAGTCTCAAGCCAGTTTTCAGAGATACCTCCCTCTGTCAAGGCATCAATCCATCTCTTTCACATTCTCAACCACACCCACTTGGACCTTCGGCTTATCTTCTCTTGATATAAACATGTACACATGTCCTGGCAGAAAAATATCACCTTCCAATACCCTGTTAAAAACACTGCTCCACCACGCCTCCAGCCCAGCTGTCCCTCCTGAGCTCCAGGCCCTTATTAAAATACTGTTTTTCCTGATTCCCTGGTTAACACGCTCCCTGCCAGCCCCAGATTTCCAGCTGCCCGTGAGACACTTCCCCAGAACCTCCAACTAAGCCCTGGGGACCCGTTCACAACCCACCCCGAACTGTCCCAGCCAACAGTTCCACCGAACTCACGTACTGACTCCTGCCATCACCTCCCTTGTGAGCCTAGGATTTTACCTCCCAGGAAATGCTGCCTCGGAGCCTACCCTTCCCCCCATCCAAGCCCTGGCCTGCACTATTTCTCTTCAGAATTGTCACAGAGATCTCCTAACTTGGCTCCTTTCCACCCCAACTTCAAACACACTTATGCTTAAGGACCTTAACAAAAAGAAATCTGATATTTTTCACTTGCACAAAATTTTGCATAGGAAAATGTTCAAGATGCTTACCTGGTCCCTTCCTGGTTTGTCCAGCTTCATCTCCTGGTCCTCGCCAACATACCTCATGCCCCGGCCAAGCTACACCTCATTCACCCTACCCGAATGTGCCATGAACTTCCATCTCTTGTATCCTGGCCCAGAATGCTCTCTCACTTTTTGTCTTCTAGGTAAATCTCTCCTCATCTTCCCCCAAACTAGGCAAAGCTACCTTCCCCAGTGAACTTTCCCTGACCCCTCATGAGGGGTATTCTCCCTCTTCTGTGTGCTGCATATTTGGTAAGTATCTCTGGTTATAGCACTCTCCACTATTTTTTAAACTACTGTGTCTTTCCTGCCTATCAACTCCCTTAACTGGTACCTCCACTGACCGGCACGTGACCTGACACACAGCAACTGCTCAATAAATACTTGATGAATGAAGGAACGGAGGCGATACATGGCCTCACTTTTAAACATCTGAAGCTTCTGAAGAATACTGGATTTTCTTGCCTCATCCCAGTCTTCCCACCACTGGCTCGTTGTGAACATACCGATCTAAATTGCACGGTCACTAGCATCCTGAGGGCACTCACTGAATGCCCAAGTGACAGACAGAGAAATGGGGACAGAATACTCAAGACAATCTACAGCGCTGTCCCCCAGGAACTGAGACCAGTGAGAAGATCAACACAGCGAAGCAGTGAAACAGAAATTCAGTGAGGACTCTAACTAATGAGTGACAAGACCGGAGTGCGTTTGCTCCTAAGAAATAATAATGGGAAAGACTAATTAATAAAGGGATGTCATCAAACACCATGGTAATTTTCATTGTAACATTTTACTGGGCGCGATATTGATATGTTTTTCATTGAGGTTTATAATAAAACTTCTCCACTCAATGTATTCTTAATCCACATGCCAGGCATTGATGCTGTGTGCTGTCTCCTGAAAGGTTCACAGAGTTTAAAGTCAACATTGCTGATCTGTGATACAGCGAGGGCACAGTTGTTTATGAAGCAACTCTGCTTTCAATGTTTTGGTCATCAGAGCAAACAAGATATATATTAAAGTTAAATTTATTCTAAACTACATAAAATCTCCCCTCTTTGGATGAGGTCCTTCTGAGGTTCCAGATTACCACATGGTGGTACTGACAATGGTGCAAAAGCAAAACTCTGAAACATGGGGAGGGGAGAGATGGAGACGACAATAAAATCCCTTCTAGAAGGCCACTGCAGGAAAATCCCTTCCAGATGGCCACTGCACAAAAACATGGGAACGGAGGCTTGGACGCAGCAGTCCATCCCAGAGATGCCAGGTAAGTCTTCAGAAGCTCCCCGGAAATAATACCCCCCTAAGAGGTGGAAACTCACACAGAGTGCCAAATGACCCCACCCACGCCAGTGCTCTTAGGAGTAAAGAGATAAAGTCACAGGGCGCCTGGGTGGCTCAGTGGGTTAAAGCCTCTGCCTTTGGCTCAGGTCATGATCCCGGGGTCCTGGGATCAAGCCCCACATCAGGTTCTCTGCTCAGCAGGGAGCCTGCTTCCCTTCCTCTCTCTCTGCCTGTCTCTCTGCCTACTTGTGATCTCTGTCAAATAAATAAATAAAAAATCTTAAAAAAAAAAAAGAGATAAAGTCACTAGAACCATGGCAAAGCCTAACAGAGTCACGGACTTCCTTATTCACATGTCCCACAGGGCAGAACCACACTGGATGCTTCATCTCAGATCCCGTTTCTGCTCCAGGCTTAGCTAATGACTTCAGGCTTAAAAATATGTCTCTATCTCTGTGCTGTGGAAGAAGTCCTTTGGCCAGTGTCCTTCCTTGGGAGACAACTGACAAAATAAAATAAACCTCATTCCTGGGCCTTAATGCTTCTTTCCCACCCTGAGACATATCAATGAATAGAGGTTCTCAGAAATGGTAATGAGGACCAAGAGGTTGAAACAAATACACAAAGCCTTGCTCTCAACCCCTGTCCTTGATACCATATTGACCTGGCCTGAATAACTGACATGTCTCCCCATCAGGCTAGCCGGCTTGCCACAGTCATCACGGATTTTCTTGATCTGCCTGATGGGCATGATATACGTGTATGCCTGTGTATATATGTGTATGGACATGTGTTTCTGCGTGTGTGTATACATCCATCTACATTTACATTTAAATATATAAAGATGAACTTTTTCACTAAACAATGGCTTATTTTCACTAACTATTCAATTATTAAGGATTGGGGCTTCTCAGCCAGAGTCTGTTTCTTAAAAAACCAGCTACTCTATGCCTGTATGTGTGTGTATTACCCACACCATCACAATACAAATTAGACAAAATAGATGTGTAATTAATGGTGTCATTCAGTTTACAATGGCACTATTACAATGCCATTACTCTATTTTCATGGCTACTGCATATTAGAACTGGCTTCCAACTCCGTTGAGTAAAGAAATAAAACAACCTCATCAGAGTGTCAATTAATTCTGTATAAGTCACGTAGAATCTCGAAACAAAAACATTTTCACGGCGTCCAAGAAATACCGGTTTCCACTATTGGTTCACTTTCCTCTTCCTTGCTAATGCTTCTACCTACTATACTTTGACCTATCCTAGTCCAATTATAAGCCAAAATCAATACAGGACCCTCAGCAAGTTTAATTGCTTCTCTAGGAAAGGATATTATAATCCATCAGCACACCCTCCCCTTATGCTAGCGGTACTTCCCCGGGTTTACCCAACACCGTGGTGGTACCCTTAACTACTCTTTCTCACACTGCTCTCTCTCATCAGCTCAACTACTGGAACAGCAGAGCAATTTCGAGCAGGTTGCGAGTCTCTGAGAGTATTGCTTGCAAAGTGCATGTAAATTATTAGATTACGTTACAAGTGAAAGACTCAGCAGTGGGTCACCGTAGTGGGGCATTAATGCAGAACAAGTTGAATGGAACCCTCACAGACAAGCTTCTGCAACGTGATTTTTTGGCAGGGAGGAGAAAGTGAGTAAAGGGGAAGGGAGGGCAGGGAATGATGACGGGTTGCTGAGAAATGAGGCGTGAGAGAGCTCTGGAACACACTGGGGAGGAGGGCGCTGCCACAGCCTCGATGGCTGGAGGGGGCAGCTGGAAGCATGGAAGGAACAGCAAGGGTGGGAGGAGGGAACGGGCAGGCAGGCCCTTCTTCTGGTTCACTGGAGGGTGTGGGGTATCAGCTCAGGAAGCCCAAGTGGCTGACAGGGTTGAGCTTCAGTGATTTGTCCTCACAAGGATCCAGTCCGTGAAGGTTGAGCTGTGTGACTGGGGCAAAGCCAGTAAGGAAAGGGAACTAGCAGTAAGAGATAAGGTTTTTGATGCCTTCGGATACTCTTGTTTATCTCACTGAGCAACCCATCAGAACCACAGAGTGATGATCGGAGGAAAGGGAGTCGGAGACCTGAGGAAGAGAAGGTGAGAGGTGGCCAGAGGGCCCCTGTTTCTCTACGTGCTCCATCAACACTACCAGAACTGGGGCCGCATTCCACGTGTGCCGAGCATCCTGCTAGGTGTCGTGCATGGACAATCACACGTGGTCCTCAACCATCTTGGGAAGCCAGCATCAGAAACATCTCCAGTTTTCAGGTGATGAAAGAAACACACTGAGCGGTGAAGGCACTTACCTAATTTCACACGGTTAGCACCGGGCACACCTGGGCCTCTGGCCCACGTCTGCCTCACGCCGAGCAGGCTTGCAACAAGCACGCATGCGGGTTCCCAACATGTCCAGCCCTCATCTGAGTCGCTCAGGACTGGAGCAGGCCTGAACCCGCCACGGAGGGGAGGCTGAGTGGTTCCAAGAGAGACAGAAATGGGACAAACAAGGGCTCCTGGGTCCAAACGCAAGGCTCAGCTGGAAGTTGAAGCAAGTAGAAGCGGTGCTTGCAGGGTCGGTAGGACAGAGCTGAATCTATTGAACAAGTGACCAGCTGGGCAGAGCCCTGTGACGGGGACACTCTCTGCACAGCTGATGAGCACTTATTTTTGCAAAGCACTGTGGAGGAGTGGAAGAATAAACCACGGTGCTGGTCTTCTTGGGGAGAATAGTCACCTCTCTGGGAAGTAAGACCGTAAGACAATAGAAAGGAATCTGGCAAAGAAAGAGGTTGCATGCTTACTGCATGAGCAAGGCCCACATGACTGACAACTGTGGAAGACTAGGGTCATGAGAATGGCAGGAGGGAGAGGGTGAGTTTCATCTTCCAGCCTTATGGAAAACGATTGCAGGCTTACAAGCAGCAAAGAGAGATAGGGGCAGAAGATGGGAGATGGGGTTGGGAAGAAGAGGGGAAAGGTGAACACATATATGAGGAACAGGACTAAAGAAGGCCAAAGCCAAGACACAGGTAGAAGAGAATCATCAGAAGTGACACAGACCGTGGGCTTCACTGAGAGATGCCACCCCTAGAATGCAAGATCCAGGAAGGCGGGGATCGGCCCCCTCTCGTGTGCTGCTTTCACACGCAAGGTGCTCAGCAAAACTTTGTGGAATGAAAGAATGCCACCCTCGGGCTTTTTGACAGTGACATCAAATCCAAGCAAAGGGGATTCCAAAATCTCCATTCTAAGCCCGCCTTGGCAGATGCGTGTCTAAATGAAACAGGATATTAATGAGCATGTGCTAAAAGTGGCATAAAGATACCACATGACAAATAGTAAGTATTTACATTATTTTTCCCTCCCCCACCTCCTCCCTGAAATCATAATGAGTAACACCTGGAGTCCAACATCAGTTACTGTGGAAACACCCCATCTCTCCCGCCTTCCCTCCAACTGCCAGGCCATGGCTCACAAAAAGGCTGCTTCTACCTCGTGCCCAGGACAGGGTTTTTAAAACTGTGAGAGGCAGCCCATAAATAGATCATGAAACCAATCTGGTGGCTCATGATTTGGATCTTGTCTTAAAATACCAGAGCAAAAATAACAGCACATCCCAGGTAAAGGATAAATATTTTACATGAGAAGTTTATTGCACACGCATGGGGTGTATGTGTGTGTGTACGTGTACTGACTCACAAAGTACTATATTTCTCTCATTGTAGGTCACAATATAAACACTTAGAAGATATTGCTCTGGAGGGGCAGGAAATTCCACTACTGGACATTTTTTTTTCTTTCATATTTAAGCTGAGTGACCCTTGTTTTCCTGACAATCCTGGCTGAATGTGGCTGTCAGAGGTACAGCTCTTTGGGCCAGTAAACGTGGCTCATCCTGTAACATCAAGAAATTCTATGCAACATACTAAGTTCAGAATTCGTTCATTCCAAGTACACCCAGTTTCACAATATACAAACAATCTTTTTGGAGGAAAAAAAAATAAGATTTATTTTTTTCTAGTTACAAAAGTAATACATGTGCAATGCAGGAGAGTCAAAAATACAGAAGAGCACAAAGAAAAAAAACCTCACACCGGAGATAACCATTTTATCATTTCATTATTAAGGTGTATGTGGGTCTTTATTAATACACACACACACATACACACACACACACACACAAACACAAACATTCTGACTATAGTTTTTTACAAAAATGATTCATTCTATGCACACTGCTATGAAGGTCATTACTTTTCACTAATAGATGACATTTTCCCTTATCAAGAGATATTTTTCTACTACAACATGATTTTTATTGGCTACATAGTATTCCACGGGTGGATTTGCTGGTGAGAGTCTCTATAAAAGGCACTGCCTTAAATCCTTCACCTTGAGGAAAGCAGACAGCCGCCAAGAGCCAGCCTCCCCCACTCCACCGTCTGGCTGCATCCAGCTCCAGTGAGCACCTGCCCCACCGCCCCCAGGCTGGGACCAACAACAAGATGCTCCCCTCCAGAGCCTCTATTCTATATTCTGCCAGATCATCAGCGCATGAGACATGGGCACTATTTTCACTATGCTTTAGGATGGCTTTACTGACACCACCACCAGTTCACTGGCTAATTTTGCTACAATAATAAAAATACCCAGTGGGATCTGAAAACATAACCGTTATTGATAATGTTCCATTATTGATGCACGGCCAACATAACGTGTGCTGACTTTCAAACACATCAACTACCTCATGCTGGATGAACTTGTGTACACATTGTGATATTCTCAGGCGGCTCTCCTGGCGGGGGAGGCCTTTGAATCAGTACCTTACCAGAATTGCTGAGCATCTCAGCACAGCGCACAAGGGCCAGGGAACCCGGAACCCTTCCACAGAAGAAGACCCGTATTCTTGTCACAGCCTTGCTACTTAGTAGGAATGGGAACTCGGATGCATTATTAGACTTCTGTGAGCATCAGCTGGAAGGAGGAGGCCAGGCTAGATGATTTGCCTCTAACAGGCTTTGGGCTAATAAAGCACAACCAGCGCCTACATCGTGAGTGAGAACAACACACCAGCACACACCCTCGAGCTCAAGATTAGGAAACAAGCTCGAGGAACTTGCTAGAGCCTCTCAGTGTCACAGCAGTTCCTCTACTGATTCTCTGTAGGGCCTCAAGAAATTTGGGAGCCTCACTAATCTTCAACCTTCCTCTTCCATGCTGTGAAATGTTCCGTCTTCTGGGTTAACAGACTGCTCTATGGAAATTATCCAGGTTCCCGCTTTCTGAAGACACGTGCTCATCAGAAGTGGGCCACGAGGGCCGGAAAGGGTAAATGCAACTTGCAACTTCACGCTTGTCCTCACTGGTCAACTAATATGATCAGTAAAAGAAGAATCATTTTTGATTATCAAAGCGTTTCATTTGTCTTTGCTTTCCAATGCTTCACTACCTGGACAATTGAGAGTTATGGGCAGCTCGTCCTCCCCGATGCCCTGTCCTTTCAGACATAACATCCCCATCACACAAACGTTCCTGGGAGTACACGCTGTATCCTTACCACGGCCTTCTTTCCATCCACTGGCTTCATGACTGTACAGTGAAAATGAAAGCAATGCAGTTTATCGAAGAGTTTTTAGACTTGCTAAATATACCCTTGTTTCTTCTGTGATTTGTATGTTGAAAATCCATAAACTTCTATATAGACAGTCTTCTCCAGGACTGGCATCGATCGTATGGGATGAGAGAAGCTTCTCTGCTTCTGGAAGGGCAGAATCGCATCTGGTTGTCTTTTCTCCGTCTTTGTCCATTTCTTCAGGTTTCTTCAAAACTAACTGGAAGAGTCAATAAACATGCCCGCCAATTCCCTTAACACACTAGGAGGCAGATTACCATGCCCTTCAGACCTGTTCTTGTTCTGTGTTTCCAAGTATTCCCTTACCTGCCTTTGTCAATTGGCATTCTCGACAAGTTCGTCATAACTTCTCAAAGTGTCAACTTTTCCTCTTTTCATTGCCCTTGTTAAAGATAATTTAAAATTAGAAAGTCACATTCCCCGCCATTTCAGAGTCAATGCTAATTTCATTTTCCTTTGCACAGAAGTCTCCTTCCCCCTAGAGATTCCCTTCCTCATTCACAGCCCCCACTCCCCGAGCCCCAAACAGGCATTCTTCATCCCTGTATGCGCTTTCATTCCCCTACTGTACCCTTCTTATCTCTCCCCAAAAATACTTCACCCAGTAAAACACACTTTAGCTTGTGGTTCTGCTTCCTTCACTCCACTTCTGAGAGAAATGTCTGTGTCTGGAGATTGTAAAGTCACCTTCAGGAAAGAGGCATACAGTTGGCTGTCAATTAATCAGGATAAGACAGAAAAAAATTACATCGTGCGCAGCTTCGCTTCTCAGTACATGCATTTATGCTTTGGGGATCAAGAGGATTTCTCCCACACAACCTAAAATTCATATTTATGCCTTTTGTTTGGCTATAACTAATTCTCTACCTAGCAGCACAGTAGTTAATAGTCTGGATTATTTAAAACAGTGATTACCATAGCTCATTATAAATTCAAGTGTAGGTCCCTCATTTTCCCCGTTCTGTCTCACCTCCATCCTTTGCAATCTGCCTATTTATCCTTGTTAGCACTCTTTGCTCATAAGTCCAATAATTTTATATTCTGTAATTTTTAGCCACACATCTAGTTTGACATACAGATTTTAAGCCAGTTTATTTTCCCCCATTAAGCACAGACCCAAACGTCACCATTCCTGTCACGTATACAATTCCATCAAGTTTCAGAGTGTCATTTATACACAATTTTATTTCTTCTTACTTCTTTCACACACGCCTACCACTTACGTACAGCAACTTCACTACATTCATATTTCATAAACTTCATCAGTATTCAGCCAAATCCTCCCCCGAAGTAAGCTAGGTATTTTTAACAGTGCGCTGCCTCTTTCACAGGCTTGAGGATCCTGTACTAAGTGGCACCCTTCCTTGCACCCCAAAGGAGTTTCATCCATTATGGTCTGTTCGTGGATGGAGGAACTTCCTGATTATTTCAAAAAACTTTCAGCTAGTTCACAATCAAAACTCAAACACCCAGTTACATTGCTAGAGATGATTTGAGGCTGGCAGATTATAAATCCTCTATGCCCCAAGCATTGCTACTCAGTTCCAGCCTCTGAGTGAGCTTTGGGGAAGAACAGCACCGGTACAGAGACTCCCCGGGCTGGCCTGCAGTCCTCCGGCACCTTCAAGGGTGGAGGAGACCTGTACTCTCAACTGGTGGTGGACACTGGAGAGGGCTCTGTAGCCGGCCACCAGGGCCTCAGTTCTGAGGATGAGACAATCACCAGGAAAACACAGGACCACACCACTGTCAACATGTCAGAGCACGTAAAGCAATAAGACAGAGAGTAATAATGACATGTCCACGGAGGCCATACACATCTGGTAGGGGAAAAAGGAAAATAAACAAACAAACATAAAACAACCATTCTTCCACCAACACAAGGGAATTGTTACCTGTAATTCCTTTTCACATTGGCATGGAAAAATGAAAGCAAAAAGCAAGCCACGAGACATGGCACATTTATTCCTCATCACCCCCCATTCAACCTCCTTGATGCCCTTATTCCAAAAACAAAATAATAATAATAATAATAATAGTAGTAGTAGTAGTAGTAATTGGACTGTCACAAAAGAAGACCCTAGCCCCTAAGATGAATTTGCAAAGCTGTGACATCAAGGATACCAGAAGATAAACACAGACTATCATGAAATCACGTGGGATGGCCCTGAGAAAGTCAGCCTCTGATGGTGCCGTCCCGGGCACGCTTTCCATACTGGTCCAGTGAACAAAGGCCCAAACTTCAAAGGAGAATTTCCTTTGGGGGAATTAAATGCTCTTTATTGATATTCTTGAAAGTCTTCCCACCAACCCTAGAATTTCCTAGTTTCTAGGATTTATGATACCCTCTCAATGTATCTAAGGAAGAGGTAAAATTACCCATCATTTTCTATCTACCAGAAGTTACATAATGCTATGGAAATACATTACATAACTTATTTGTAAATACAATAGTCTTCCTAAACATCTGAGAATGATTTCACATCCTCTGTTAAGGATGAAGAATAAAGGCTCTAGATTCAGGTTGAAATTTTCCTAGAAAGTAAAAACCTCAATTAACCAGAATCAACAAATTAAAGTGAATTTCCGTTTTGCTCCTTGCGAGCTAGAGACCAAGAAAGGCAAATAACAAAACATACTGATATTGAGGATTTAACAGAAAAAGAAAACAATTTCCAAGCTGGGATCAGGGCAGATTTAGTCCAATCTCTGGCATGTCTCCATTCACAGTTCTATAATGCACAATCAGAATTCATCCTCAGAATAGTGACCCTGTGCCACTGTAAGATCCTCAAACCTCAAAGAAAGATTTGATTACATTCCCCATGTTCTTTCTAGGGTAGGAAAGGGGACCAGCACATTTAAAAGAAACATATTCAAAAAGAAAAAGACAGAAAAGATTCAGTTAATCTACTGTTAGCCAGAAAAACTAATTCATTAGTAATGCCTTGGTACCCTTATAGAAAAATCATGATTTACTGTATATTAATCAACACTTGAACACTGATTATCTGGAGAATTTTTTTAAAGCATTATTCAAAATGATTCACTTTTATTTCTCTTAACATACGTTTTAGTAAGGTGGGTGAAAAATTTAACAGTTCGTTTCCAAACCAACACTTCCCATTATGAATCACACAAACAGACACATACACACACACAGGCACGCACACAATACTCCCCCCAACAACAACAAAAATACCCACATTTTTTTAAATGATAGAAGAGAGAACAATACAGAGAAAAAGAGACAGAGACACTGTTGCTAAATTTTCAACAAGGATGATAGTCTTCATATTCAGAAAGATACTCCACATTCTAGGTTAGGTTTACTCTGGTACCTTAAGGCCTTTCAAAGCGGACTCTTGTTGCTCCCGAAGAATCTATCACTAATCTAGGATGATTGATCAGGAATCTCCCTGAGGGAGTGGACGGTGTCTACCTCGGAGTACCTGAACAATGGCTCAAGGAAGACAAAGAGGGTAAGCAGCAGGTTATGTCAAAAGAAGCAAGCTGGGTTTTCTATAAAATTTTAGTCTTTGGCACACAGGGCAGTCATATTATAATTTTTCCCCAGACACCTGAAGTGTCATTATGTATCTTGCTTCTACGAATACGTAAGTACAGAAGCACGATTCATTAAGTAGATGGACGATGAGTGCGGAGAGGAGGAGCACTCTCAGAAAAAGCGGCCTACGCTGTAAGAAACCATACCACACAAAAAGAATTTTCAGTGACATCCAACTCAAGTCTGCCCTTCCAACAACACACCACAACTTTCTGGAAGCAAAAATGGGAAAATGTGCATCTTGCTATCAGAAGTGACAGGAGTGTGGCCCAAGGAGAAGCAGCCATGGGCTTGTCTCATGTGCATTCCAAAGGTTAACTGTGGACACGGATTTGCTTCCAAAAGCAATTCAGCTGTCACCCAAAATCCTCAGAATGTTTCCCCTGGGGGCACAATTACAGCAAATGAAAATTCTCGAACATCCCTACATCCTGCCTAGGAGCAGGATGTGTGGAACTAGCAGTGTGTGCCGCACCCCTGACCGCCAAGACCTCTGCTATCTTAAAAACACTAGATGAAGGGTCTCAGCGGAGGGGATTCCACGCAGACTCCGTATGTCAGTTTTGGAAATGGAGGCATTTTCTAGAAAAAGCCAAGGCTCTTCGTGATGCTAGTAGGTTCTGGAAAATTCCAGCAAGTGACTAACATAAAAAGAGTCTGCTATAAATGTTTTAACCACTCAGGATTTGACTTCTGGATTAATAATTCAATTCATTTTAAGGAAGAAGGGGTAAGCAACAGAAAAGTTATCATACCTATCACCAAATGCATTTTCTAAAATTATTCCATTTTTTCAGGGTATAATTATAAAGGTTTTTATGATCAATTTACCAGAAAATTAAAAGTCCCTTAGTTTAAAAAACAATCATTCCATCCCTCTGGCAAAGGATTTTATCCTAGCCAGTAGCTCTTTCAAACTATGGGGCATCACTTGTTCACTGTGGAGAGCCTGAGTTAGAAAAGTTGATCTAGAAAAGGTTATAAACTGCCAGGCAAGAAGGGTACCTACCAGAAAGTGAATCAGCCAAGACAGAAGGGGAGGAGTGGAGGCCAGGCACTTTGGTTATGTGGTTGTAGAAGTCCTCAGGGCTTCAAATAAACTACAGGCCTTGTTAACCGATTTTCAGTCAATCTAAACTGAGCCTCCAGGGGGTTCAATCTCAACCCAACTGAGTTTTTCAATGTTAATCCCATCTTTTGGTTTCGATTTTTCCCTTAGGTCGGCCTGCCCTAAAAGTCTTCAACTTACACATGGGTGTTCCAAACCAACTGCGTGCCACACAGCCCTGTAACGATAACTTTCGGAAAGTAAAATATGTAAGCTTCTCGCATGCATAGAATAACGAGATTCTGGAAAAGGGGTTTTAATAATAGTTATGTCACAATGCTTACAGCTCCCTGAAGTCCCTGAAAGCCTTGTTAAATTAAGATTCGCTGTGGTTTTTTTCCGTTTCATTCTTACTTCCCATGTTGCCTCTTGCCTTTCTTTTTTGCCTTCCATTGTGTTGTAGAGATGGTACTGAACACCAGCCATCGTTAATACCACCCAGAAAACGGGACAGTTTCATTACAACTGCTAATGTTCCCTGCTAGTTTTAAGCACGGGGGAGGTCCATCTTTCAGATTACAAAGTCACACATCTGATTCTGGTAGCGCAGGCACTAAGGGGACGCAGCCCATTCACACGGGGACTCCCAGGAGTTTGGCATTCAGCAACAGCTTCCAGTCTACCTAGGTAATGTCTCATGAGGTCACCTCAATGTCATGAGAATCCAGACCACAGTTTCTGGGGACTGCAAACACTGGTTGGCTGGAAGCGAACCCTGCTACCTCTCTGGAAAGCATCTCCCAAATCCAAAAGCTTCCCATTTCACCCAATGCCAAGAACTCCATTCAATCCTCCTTGAGGTTGAAAATGCTAATTATAAGGTGATGATGTTTGCTTTTCCTTTTGAGTTGTGTGCCTTTCTGTTTTAAGTATTAAAAAGGCGTAATCACCTAGTGTGTAGGTTAATTTCTTTCCGATATTGTAATTTATGCAACATTAATACTGGATGCCAGCTCCAATTTTCTTGCTGCTTACACTCTGGGAGCCGACTTGCATATTCTGCCAACTCCATTACATCATCTGAAAACCCAAACATTTCCCATTTTCAAATCACTCTCATCTACCAGGCATACCTACACTTTCTCTCTTTTTCTCCCTAGGTCACACACACAAAGATTGGTATCCCTGAGGAGCAGACACTACATCTGAGGTTAAAGTCTGCAAATACACAGAATTTCTGGAAGCTATTACTACTGCTGTGTTAGCTAAAGGATGCCTCCATCTCTGACCTTCCTTTTTCCATTCAGACTGTTATATAACCTAGTGCCTGCGTGCAGGATGTGAGTTGAGTGTTTGGGCCTTACCTCTTCTCCCTCCCCCTAGTAAATCTCCGGAGAGATGGATAAGGGGTTGGTTCAAAGGAGAGTGAGCAGACGGTGACCCTCTAGGGGACAAGGGGACAAAGGTCAACAGGTCAGTTGTACAGGGTGCATCCCACCCCTACTTTGTCCCTCTCCCCTTTTTGCTAAGCCTGGGGGGGCTAGTGGTACTGAATGCCTCAACGTTATATAATTTGCAAGAACAGCAAGTTACGGATTTGTTAGTTGGTTCTGCAGCCTGCCACCCTGATCTCCTGCAAGAACACCTTCTGGCAAGAATGACACCTGAAGATGCTAATAACAAAGGGGAGGGGTAGGTTACGGGAGAGAGGGGGGTGACAGCACAAACCACAAATTAGTGTGGCTTCTTATATCCTATCCCCCCCTTAAAAAAAAAAAACTCAGAAACACATGAAGGGGATTTTCTCCAGTGTTTCTGATTAACCCTGTTACATAACCCGCTCGCATTCCAAATCCACCGTCTCAGGGTCTAAATATACTCTTTGCAGCCAAAAGCTCTCCACACACAAACTCACGGAGCTGGCGGCAGGACCCGGCCCCTGGCCCTGATCCCCCTCCCTTCCTAGCCCTTGCTGCACACCCCTCCCGCTGAAACCGCGGTTCCGCGTGTTCACTCCTCGGAAATCGCCTTTAATTAAATGTTTTTCGTGTGTGTCATCCTGATGGCTTTTACTGTACTCGAATTCCGTGAATGGGAAAGCGCCCGGACAGGGGGTGTGGCTAAGAGGGGGGGGGATGAATACTGTAAAACAGCCAGCACATGATCAGCCATATTCCTACCTCCAACTATAACATCGAGAGGAAGGGAGCGGCTCCCGGGCCCCCACTCGCCTCTCTCCAGCCCTCCCCAATCGCCGCCAGAAGCCCAGTGTCAAGAGGAGGGGGCGCGCTGGGCCGGTGCCCAAGCCCGGGCTGGAGATCCTCCTGATCCCCAGCCCTGGGCTGCTCGCGCGAGCCCGCTTCCTCCGGAGTGACAGGCGTGATTTATACATTATTTACAACAGTAATTAAAGCCGTAGCTTCCTCCTGTTCTTTGCAAACTCCAGGCGCAATCAAATAAATAATCCCCCACCTCCAAGATAAACCCCCACATCAGGTTCCGACACCTTTAAGAAAGAGAGAGTGAGCTTTCCCCAACACTCGACTTTAGGAAAAGGCAAGGAGGGGGCAATGGAGTCTCCCGCCCCCCCCCCAGCACAAACGCTCCAAAATGAAGTGTAAAAATCGCTCGGGGGATTGGGGGGGGGCATCTCTCGCACTATCCAACCAGCATCCAACTCTCGCTGACCATTCCCAGGTTCTTGCAGAAACGCTTGAACCTCAGAGAGGGAAGGAATCCCAGGGCAGAAATAAGTTTGGGTGCATTTCCAGCTTTCTGTTTCTGCTTGTTTGCTTTTGCAGCCGCTCACTCCGAATGCGCGTGGAGCGCCCCATAGCACCACCGCCCTCCGCGCGCTGGCGCGCACACGCCCCCCGCCAGCCTGGGCGCCCGGCTGCGAACCCCGGGTCTGCAAACTTGAGGATCTCCCCTCTTCGCGCTCGCCAGACAACTTAGCGAGCACCTCACGCTCCTGTACCCCCTTCCTCCAGCCCTTCCTCCAAATCCCAAGCCCACCGTCGCGTTCCAGAGAAGGTGCCCACGTCGCCCCCAGATCCAGGAGCGCCCCCTCTCCACCCCCGGGGCTTCCCAGGTCGCTCACTCCTCCCGCACCCCCTCAGCTCTGCGGGGGACCGAAAACACACCCCGTCTGGGGCAGCCAGGGCCGAAACTGTCAAGAGGAGAAAAGGTAAAGCGGGAGGAGGGTGGCCATAAACGGATTCTTTTTTCTTCTTAAAAGGACACTGCCGCTTTAAAAGTTTCTTTCCCGGGCCCCCACTCTCCGGTTCTCCGTATTTTGGGGGAGCGTATTTAATTTGGACTACGCGGCTTTCCTCCTCTCTTCGCAGAAAAATCAAAGCCAGGGGGTGAGCCCGCCGGCTGTCAACCCTCCTGCCTCCTCCCCCGCCCCCCTCTCCTCCCGCAACCCGAGAACCGGCTGCAAAAGTTTGCAACATTTCTGGGGGGCGGAGGGGGGAGGGGAAGGGGGCTCCCCGGGCTCGGGGCGCCGCTGCAGGCTCGCGCGCGGCCCCAGACCCCGCGCTCCGGGCGCCCGCTCCCGGCCGGCCCCCGCTCCGCTCCCCGGCTCCCGCCGCCCCCTCCTCAGCCCCTCTCGCAGCCTCCTACCTCTGCTGGTGCTGGAATAGCTCTGTCTGCGCACCGGGGCGGGCGGCTCGCTCTTGCGGGCGGATTCCTGGTTCAGCGGGGTCTCCCTGGCGCCGGCGGCCGCGTCCGCGCCGCTGCTGCCCGGCTCGCTGGCGGCGGGGTCGGGGGCTGCCGGAGCTGACTCCATGTTTTTTCCCAATGTAGAGATCGCTGGAGATGGCGAGCTCCGAGACTCCCTCTATCTTCTGTTTTCAGAGCAACTCTATGGTACCAAAAAAAAAAAAAAAAAAAAAAAGGGGGGGGGGGGAGAAAGAGACCGGGGAGAGCTGGAGGGAGAGAGCAGGCGGCGGCGGCGGGCTAGCGAGAGCGCGAGGGAGCGCGCGGAGTGTGTCTGGGTGGACGTAAGTGTGCGCCCGAGAGGGGTTGGGAGGCGGGTCTGGCCACCGGCAGCGCTAGCGAGAGCTTCTCCAGCCGGCCCCCCCACCCACATTCCCCACCCTCCAGACCCCAGACCGAGAGCCACCGACTGGCTGCCAATTTTGGGGCGGGGTGGGGGGTTGGAGGGGAGAGGCTCTCTTGCCCCGATCCTCCCCTTTGCCCAGCCCAGAGACAGAAACGAGGATCAGCGAGATGATCCTGTGCCTACTTCTGAGAATCTCTCGGGAACAGCACTCGTCCCCATCTGCAGCCAGACTGAGAAGAGACAAATGCGATCATCCACGTTGGGGAATCGCAGGTAGCTCCCTGCCAGCCCACCCCAGAACTAAGGAGAAACTAAAAAGGAATTCGACCTGGCCCAACACCCCAAGGAAGGAGGAGGATGGGGGGACGTGGCACTTTTTACTTCGGGATGGGACGCCCAGTGGGTTTCCAGACTTGGTTTGATACGTCTGTGTCTAAAAGAGGCTTTAGGTCTTGAATTGCCCGGTACAGCCAATTTCTGGTGTGGCTGAAAGAGGTGGCTTTCAGCCCCTTCCCTGCTTTCTCTGAGAAGGATCCAGAAACCACTTGGCAGGGCAGTTTCTACTGAAGAAAACTTTGGCCTGTTTGGTTGATGACTATCTAAGCTGGTTGTAATATGGCGTACTGCATCTAGTTCTGTGTGGCTGCTAATTGTCAATTCCCACTGGTAATCTTACTATTAAACCTGCAGTCTCATCCATAAAAGATATACTGGAGAGGCATTAATAATGTCTTGGTGATAAAGTTCAGATAATTAACAGCTCTTAATAAGTCACATCATTGTAGACATCATTCTGCACCTCCCTTCCATTGAAACACACCCATCACATAGTAGGTGTTTAATAATATCAAAGGAAAGTAGAGAATTGCATCAATATTACCTTGACCCCAAACTCCAATATGAAGGGACAATACAAACTAAATGAGTAGAAAACATTCAGGTGGTATTAGCCTGACTTCTCTGTCTCAATGCTCAATTCACCAATTCTTTCTGACTGCCCAAATACTGATGAAATCAGTACATTTTTAACATACACCCCCACCTTCCTTTCAGAAAGCTCACAAAGTTTGACAATAAAAAATATTATTATATACCAGAAGGTGGCATAAATATGTGTATTTAGGGGGTTGGGATGGGAGAAAGAAGTAGGGAACATTTTCCTTTTTCTACCTTCCTAGTTTGGAAAAAGGCTTTTTAAAAATGGGGTAGGGGGGCTTGTTAGATAATTCCTTAAGATGAACCTCCATGTGCCAAACTTCACACATGATTTGTGTTACTGTTACTGATATTGGTCTGATTTCAAATACACAATGCTCTTTGCCGTGGTCTGTGTGTTAAATCAACAAAACCTGTGGTCCACTCTTCGGAGTGATGTAAATGAGATGTGAACGGTTCTGATACCTTAATCCAGTCTGCAAGGATCCCTGGCTTTAGCCTGTCTGTTGGCGCCTACAAACAATGCCCCGATTGTCTCCTCCATCCCAAATCAGATGTGTGGGTTCCCCCATACATCAAAGCACAGATTTCCAGAACAGCCTTCACACCATTTACAATTGGTTAGCCTGTTAATAATGTTCTTGATGTAATTGACCTAGCTTGTCACTCTTGACTTTTCTAAGTAAACAAATATATCAAAGTGCACAGTTTCATAAATAAGCAAGGGCCTCTGGAGAAGTGAATATCTTAAAATATATCCACTGCTCCATATTTATTTTAAAATATTTTAAACAATTTTCATATTAAATTTCACCAATAATTCTATTTGGGATACAAGTGGCTCAAAACATATCCCCGGCTCCTTTTTAGGTACCAGTAGCAACTCATTAACATTTTTCTGGTTAAGTCTATTCCCCTGAGCCTTCAACTGGTTCCTTTCCTGTTCTCCTTTGACTAAGCTGGTATTTATTCACCCTGGAAAGACCTTCCTGAAAATGGCCCTAGTGACCTTAGTCAATTAAGACAGAATCCATATTCCCTTCAGCGGCAAATTCCAGCTCCAAAAAGCCATTCCTCCTAACTCTCTAAAACAATTACTGCTTCTGCGATTTAAAACAATTGGGACCGAAAGTGCTTTCCCCAAGGGAAAAATAAAAGTGAGTTAGATACATTCCTTGACTGTCAATCATTGTTACTAAAGTATAAATTACCCAGATTGGGGAAGCATTTGAAACCTGGAAAGCACAGTGATTAGGTTTATATATTTTCCTTCCCTCATGCCCCTTGTCTGCTTACTAATTAAGGCTTTCCAATTTTTCAAATATTTGGAAAGATGGAAGCCTTCCTTAGTCTCTGCTCGTTGACAAAGGGCAATAATGTTTGCTTAAAAATGGTTATTTTACTTTGCACTACTGAGTTCTCTGACAGGTGATGGCTTAGAAAATCTATACTTTGTAGAAGAGATAAGCCTAAATCCATTTTTTGCAGACTGTTCTCTCCCTTCCCAAATTCTCCAGGACTCTCCCTATCTCTTTGCCAATCCCAGGCTTCCCTCTTGATACCACTAGTTTTTCTCTTATTCCGACCTAATTCCTGGGAACCTCCAAGTGAGCTTTGACTCCTCTCTCTCACCCCTGGCCCTAGCTCTCTACATCTTTCACATACTTGCCAAGTGCTTTAAATTCTACCTCTGTGACCTGTGACCTTCCTTTCCACAGCCTCCACTCCAGTTCCAGACATTGTTCACCTACACCATTACAGTAACCTTCCAAATAACTGGCCTTTAGTCTTATAACCATTCTAATCCATCCCAAATAACACTTCCAAGTTAATTACCCTGAACTACAGCTCTCATTTCCCACCATGTCACTCCCCTGCTTACAAGACTTTAATGGCTCCCCATTGCCTATCCAATTAACTACTAACTAGTCAACACGGTATTCAAGGCTCTACCTCGCTTATCTCTGCCCTCTTGCACCAGGGATGGCAAATTGATCTCATCTCATGAAGGAACTCCAGAGGTTGGTTGGAAAGGTGTGGGCTGTGATTAATTAATGCCGTCTCCCATGGGTGGAGGATTGGGACTGTGACACTCATGCAGAGTTTGCCAAACTGCCTTACATCCTTACATAATCCCAGCAATCCCTATGTAATCCTCAAACCAAGCCACGTGCTGCTTCCTATGCTTCCTCCTGCTTTTATTTTTTTTTAAGATATTATTTATTTATTTGACAGACAGAGATTACAAGTAGGCAGAGAAGCAGTCAGAGAGAGGAGGAAGCAGGCTCCCCGCCGAGCAGAGAGCCCGATGTGGGGCTTGATCCCAGGACTCTGGAATCATGACCTGAGCCGAAAGCAGAGGCTTTAACCCACTGAGCCACCCAGGCGCCACCTTCCTCCTGCTTTTAGTGCGGGAGACAGGGACAGGCGCCTCTTCTCCCCAAATGCTTTTCTTGCCTCCTCTGTCTGCTGAAACCCTACCTATCAAGGTCCATTCTGAAAGGCAACTCTTCTGTGGAACCTTCTCTGATTTACCCCAAACCAAATATTTGAGCTTCGTACTGTTGACCCTTGAACAACACAAGGGTTAGGGGCACTGACCCACCGTGCAGTCAAAAATCCACGTGTAACTTTTGACTCCCCCAAAACGTCACTAAGAGCCTACTATTCACTGGAAGCCTTACTGATGACATAAAAGGTCAATTCACATTTAATTTGTCTATGTTTCATATGTGGTGTTCTTGGAATAAAGTATGCTAGAGAAAAGAAAATGTTATTAAAAAAATCATGAGGAAGAGAAAATACATTTAGAGTACTGTACTACATTTATTTAAAAAAAAAGAAGAAAGAAAGAAAGAAAGAAAGAAAGAAAGAAAGAAAGAAAGAAAGAAAGAAAATCCACAGATAAGTGGCCCCGTGCTGTTGAAATCTGTGTTGGGCAAGGGTCAACTGTACTTTGCACCCCTCCTCTTAAGGCACTTGGCACACTTTATCTACTTTGTGCTGTTCTTGGTTGAACATTTGCCTTACTTTTCCTGGTAAAAGATATGTTCCCTGAAAATAGGGACTCTGCCCTTGCACATAGTAGGCACTCATTAGAATTAGTGGATTTGGGGATTGATAAACTAATCATAATGTAGCATGTCCACACAGTGCTCCATTACACAACAAGAATGAAAACCTAAGCATTTCAACTTTCAATCACTTGAAATAAGCATTTCCTTCCTGGATAAAAGATTAGTTGACATGTATGGGCTGTTAAAATTTATATATGCAAAAAAATTGACAGTTACTTTCTTTGCATTTCGTGGAGAGGGAGAGCAGGAAAATTATGGAAATATGTAGTAGAGTATCCTTGGGAGAGGGGAGCTTTCTACAACATGCCTAAGAACAAAGAAGACAGAAAATTAAAACCGAGTCCCAGACAACAAGTTTCTTTTCTTTCAAAAAAGCATCAAGAACCTGAAGCTGAACCCTTCCGGAAATAGACGAAACTCAAATGAAAAAGCAGCACTGCTTTTGGTGTGGGAGGGGCTCCATCCTGCTGAAGGTTTGGAGGTTCGGAGTCCGGCCAGCCCCAGACGCGAAAGTCTGGGGTGGGAAGAGCCCACTGTTCCGATAACAGAAGGAAGCCTGTAAACCTGAGGTCCTCACAGGTGGGAACAGGAGAGCCAGGCTCACCAGATGCTAGGAAATAATTAAGAAGATTCACTGTGGCTGATCCCCTGCAACTTTCTTCCCATTCTGTGAAAGAGGGAACTCAGATGCAGAGGACTACCTTGCTCCAGACCACCCAGTTAATCAGTGGCCTGACCTGGTAGCCTCAGAGCGGGAATTCCAGACCCAGCCCTGCCACTGAGGAGCGGTGGGTGGACAGTAAGTCATAATCCTTTCTAGATGCATTTCCTCATCTCCAGATGAGGGTTGATAGGAGGATAGATGAGATGGTCCTTCCAGAATGTCTGCCACTCAAAATTTTGCTATTATTCTTAGTCATCTTATAGGATTTAACAAAATACTGTATAAAACTGCCTTGTCCAGGATGGTAACCACTAACTATGGGTGGCTGTTGAGCACTTGAAATGTGGCTAATCCAAATTGAAATATATGATATATATTAAAACCCATATTAGATTTCAAGAGACAGTATACAAAAATGTAGTGTCTCACTAATAATTTTATATTGATTGCATGTTGAAATGACAGTAGTTTGCATCTATCAGGTTAAATAAAATATTCTGTTCAAATTAATTTCATCTCAATTTAACTTAAAAAAAAATCTGGCTCTTGGGGACACCTCGGTCGTTCAGTCGATAACGTCTGCCTTTGGCTCAGGTCATGGTCCCAGGATCTTGGGATCGAGCCCCGCATCGAGCTCCTTTTTCAGTGGAGAGCCTACTTCTCCTTCTGCCAGATGCTCCCTCTGCTTGCTCTCTCTCTGACAAATTTTTTTTAAAGATTTTATTTATTTATTTGACAGACAGAGATCACAAGTAGGCAGAGAGGCAGGCAGAGAGAGAGGAAGGAAAGCAGTCTCCCCGCTGAGCAGAGAGCCCGATGCGGAGCTCGATCCCAGGACCCCAAGATCATGACCTGAGCTGAAGGCAGAGGTTTTAACCCACTGAGCCACCTAGGTGCCCCACAAGTAAAATTTTTTAAAAAAATCTGACTACTGAAAATATAAAATTCATATGTGCTTTATACATCTATCAGATAGTGCTAATAAGGAACATATATTACACATAGTAGGTATATGATGATTTAATTAGAGTAATAACTAGTGTTCAACTGGGGTACCACTGGGTCAAGAGTTACATGATGTCTATCTTGGCATTTTACAAAATCTTCATTGAGCTCTTATTACTCTATAGGGAAAACAGAGACAGATTATGTCTTACAGAGAAGGTAAAAATTGCACACCAAAACTAAGTGGCATTCAGTGATGAGGCTACAACAGCCCTAGAGACGAGGATCTAAGTTGCTAAAAGTCTTGCTCAGGGACTGGAACACAAGGGACCCTGCCCTGGGCAGCTACCATTCCCTTTGTTAGCTTCTGAGCTAACAAACTGGGTGTGGAGACTTCAATAAGAGGAAAGCATGTGACAACATGAAAATGCCAAGGAATCTAGAGGGATTTCCTGCAGCCTAGTGTTTGCAACCGGAAACACGTAAGCTTCACCTGGGTGAAGTGGAGGTGATGTGCTGGGTTCGTTGTCCTTTGTAGAACCATCATAATCATACTGATTCTGAGCTCTCAAATATTTTTGGCTGTCTTTGAAAAACATAAGGGTAAAGAAGGCTAGATTGTAAGCTCCTTGAAGTCAGGGACCTTGTCTCACTTGTTCACCTGGGCAAGCCCTGTGTCCAACGCATGATGAATGTGATCTTTGACAACTGAATGAATGGATGAGTTATGGTTTTAAAAAAAAAAAAAAAGGAAACAATACATCAACAAATAAAGGAATATAATTTATGGAGTACCTGTGGATTCTAGATACTTTCTCTCCTCTCATAATTATTTTATAGATTAGATTCTTCCACATTGCCATGAAACAATTTATTTCTTTAAAGTTCCATCTTCCCATCTCTAGAATGGACATGATAGCCTTTGTATTTTCAACTACTTATCTCACAGGAGAATTGGTGAAGGTCAGATAACATAGACAAAGGTGATTTGGAAATTCTTAGAGGAGTCTTCCTGATAGAATCATATTTGTGTTGTCCATCCAATATGATTGCCACTAGCCACACGTGGCTATTAAACACTTGATATATAGCAAATGTGATTTTAAAAACTGGATTTTTTCACTTTTATGTAGACTTGATCTTTCCAGAGCAGTTTTACGTTCAGCAAAATTGAGCAGGAAGTACAGAGATTTCCCATATACTTCCTGCCCCTATACATTCACTGTCCCCCTCCATAGGGGTACATTTTTTACAACTCAAGAACTTACATTGACACACCCAAAGTCCGTAGTTTACATTAAGCTTCACTCTTGGTGTTGTACATTCTTTGGGTTTTGAGAAATGTATGATGATATATACCTGCCATTATAGTATTGAACAGAGGAGTTTCACTGCCCTAAAAATACTGTGTTCCTCTTTTTCATCCCTCTCTCTCCCTGACCCCTAGCAACCACTGATTTTTTTTTTTTCTTAAAGATTTTATTTATTTATTTGAGAGAGAGAACACGAGGGTCAGGCAGAGGGAGAGGAACACAGGGCTCAGTCCTGGGACTCCAGGATCATGACCTGAGCCAAAGGCAGACATTTAACTGATTGAGCCACCCAGGCACCCTGTAACCACTTTTTTTTTTTTAATTGTCTCCATAGTTTAGCTTTTTCCGGAACATCACACAGAATATAGTCTTTTCAGGTGGCCTTCTTTCACTTAGTATTTAATATGTATGTAAATTTCTTCCAAGTCATTTCATAACTTAATAGCTGATTTCTTTTTAGCACAAAATAATATTCCATTGTCTGGATATATCACAGTTTATTTACCAACTGAAGGGCATCTTGGTTGTTTCCAAGTTTTGGCAATTTGAATAAAGCTGCTATAAAAACACCCATGTGCAGGTTTTTATGTGGACACAAGCTTCCAATTCCTTTTGGTAAATACCAAGGATACTGATTGCTAGATTATAAAGTAAGAGTAGGTTGAATTCCTTTAAGAGATTAACAAACGCCCTCCCAAAGAGGCTGCACCATTTTGCATTCCCACCAGCAGTGAATGAGGGTTCTCATTGCTCCAAATCCTCACCAGCATTTGTTGGTGTTTGGAATTTTGGCCATTCCAACAGGAATATTGTAGTATCTCGTTGTTGTTTTAACATGCATTTTCCTAAGGACATATGATGCGGAGCACTTTTACATATGCTTATTTTCTATCTGTATATCTTCTTTGGTGAGGTGTCTGTTCAGGTCTTTTGCCCATTTTTAAATTGGGTTTTTTTATTTTCTGATTGTTGAGTTTGAAGTGTTATTTTTATATTTTGGATAACAGTTCTTTATCACATATGTCTTTTGTCAATATTTTCTTCCATTCTGTGGCTTGTCTTCTCATTTTCTTGATACTATCTTTTGTTGAGCAGAAATGTTTCATTTTTTTTTAAAGATTTTATTTATTTATTTGACAGAGAGAGATCACAGTAGGCAGAGAGGCAAGCAGAGAGAGAGAGAGAGAGAGAGAGAGAGAGAGAGGAGGAAGCAGGCTCCCTGCCGAGCAGAGAGCCCGATGCAGGGCTCGATCCCAGGACCCTGAGATCATGACCTGAGCTGAAGGCAGAGGCTTAACCCACTGAGCCACCCAGGCCCCCCAAAATGTTTCATGTTAATCATGTCCAGCTTATCAGTTATTTCTATCATGGTTCATGCCTGTGATGTATCTAAAAAGTCATCTACATGTTGAAAGCCATCTAGATTTTCTCTTGTTTTCTTTTAGGAGTTTGATAGTTTTATGTTATACATTTAAGCATATGATCCATTTTGAGTTAATTTTTGTGAAAGATTTTACAGTCTATGTCTAGGTTCATTTTTTTCCATGTAAATGTCCAGTTGTTCCAGCACCATTTATTGAAAAGACTATCTTCTCCCTATTGTATTGCCTTTGCTCCTTTGTTAACAATCAGTTGACTATATTTATGTGGGTTTATTTCTGGGCTCTCTATTTTGTTCCGTTGATCTATTTGTCTGCTCCTTTGCCAATACCACCCTGTCCTGGTTACTATAGTTCGGAACTGGATTTTTAATTTTACTTAAGATCAATTAACTTAAACAGCCACATGTAGCTAACAGTTATCATATTGATGGTATCGGCTTTTCATTTCGAGTTTTAATCTTTTGAACTTCCAAGATACCCTCACATGGATATTCACTCATAGATTGGATTTGATTCTATAAATATTTATTTTGCACCTGCTAGGAAAATGCTTTAAGAGATTCTAAGATGAATCAGATGGATTGTACATCCTCTATGGGGAGCTAAGACAAGTCCATCAGTATCTATACTTTAGATATTAAGTGTTGAATGCCTTAGGACACATTAAGATAAAGTCCTAGAACTTCAGAAGAAAGAGGCAGTATTGGAGAAATCAAGGAAAGCTTTTTGAAAAGAAGGTATTTCATGGGTTGTTTCAGGACTAAAGATACACATTTGGGAAGTGGGTATGGGTTATGGTTATGGTTAAGATGAGCTTTCTCCAGAGAGATGAGGTCCCTGACACCATCTATATTATCCAGGTGAACATATTCTTACTGTTGTATACAGACATTTTTCCACTGAGGAAGAACACAAGAATCCTCCCTATGCAAAGCAATGTCCCAGATGGAAGACATCTCACACATATATACTTTTCATTCTAGTCAGTGGTCATCAAAGTACGGCCCCCAGATCATTAGCAGTAGTATCACCTGGAGAACTTGTTAGAAATACCAATCTCTGGTCTCACGTGCAGTGAGAATCTCTGGGGGTGCAGTCCAGCAATTTGTGTTATAACAAGCCTTCCTTGTGATTCTGATGCACCCTCTGTGCAATTTGAGGACCACTGTCCTAAATTCAAGCGCACCTGATTTATAAATGCACAGAGATAAACAAGTATGAATCCTAAAGGAGGGCTCTTATGAGAGAAGAGACCCATGCCCCTGTGTGCCTAACTTGGCCTATAACTAAAGCACAACCACAAGTTTCCCAGCTCCAAGTAAGGAAACTTACCACAACAGCTATGCCTGTCTCATTATTTGGGTGGTAGTTACATAGAGAGTGTTTTTCTGTTCTTCCCCCCAAAACTTGGATAGAGCTAAAATTTAAAAATTAAAAATAAGAAAAAAGAAAAAGTAAAATAAAAAAAAAGTGCTGTTGAACTAGCCTGGGGCACTGATGATTCAGAATGCCTGTTTCTGCCCTGGTGAAGATAGATATTTAGATGGAAGGCCTGTGTGAAACTGAGTAAGAAGTCAGCAGGAAATATTTTCTGCTTAACAGATCAGAAGGGTGACAAAGACAGTAGCACTGTTCCAAAAAGCTACATCATAGTAGATATTATGGGTCAAACTTTCCTTTAGAAATAGTTCTGAATTGTAGCTCTCTCTTATGCCAGAAGAAAAGTAGTTGGCCCCAAAATGTAGTTGGACTTCTCACTAAATATTTTTTTTTCTATTTTAGGTATCTTAGTTACCTATTATACAAAACTGCTGCATAACAAACCATCCCAAAATTCAGTGGTGTACAGAACAAAGATTTATTTCCAATTTTTATGTCTGTAAGCAAACCAGGGTTCAGCGGCCTTGGCTCCAGGTGGCTGACTGGATTTGGGTTGGCTCTTTGCATCTCCCATTCTTCTTGGGACACTAGTTGACAGACAGAGGCCTGCTCTGTTCATGGTAAAGGCAGGTAGGTACACAAGAGTGCAAGCCCCTGAACCAAGTACATTTCAAGCCTTTGTGCATATCACATGTGCTAACATCCCATTGGCCAAAACAAGTCACATGACCACATCCAAAGTCAAGGCATGGGGAAGTACCCTTGCCCATGGAGAGAATAGCTCAAGGATGTGAATGTGTAGCACTAATAAAACAGAGTGAGTAATTGAGGCCAATAATATAGTAATCAGGGATGGCTTATCATAGATCAGAGGTTCTCAAGCTTGGCTGCACATTGTAATCACACAATACAGATGCCTGAGTCCCACCCCTAGAGATTCTGGTTTAATTGGTTTGGGGTAGAGCCCAGGCTGGGAGTAGTAAAGGCTCTCCAGGTGATTATAATGAGCCTCCAAGTCTGAGAACTACTGGTGTTAAACCAAATGCTATTGATTAAATAAAAAAATTTGACCACTTCTTTGGGGAGGTCCTTTTCCTATTCATTTTGGGAACTCCCTATCTTTTAAGACCTTTTAGAGTTAAAGCACATTACTATGTCAGATGCAATTTCTGTTCCCTCCAGTGAGCAGCCTCAGGTCAAATTCATAAAAAGGTATCATCAGAGATTTTTGTAGTGTTGAAAACTAATGAATTGCTGGCCATTCTGTTTGTTACTTATCTATTATTAAAGTGAAAACACTGGTGTATGTGCTAATTGCAAAATGTCTACATTTCTGGAGAACCTGTGTATAGCCGTATAGAATTCTGCTGTGTATGAGAAGTTAGGATCTACTGTCTCAACACCTAAGACACTTGCAAAGGTAATGCAAACATTTATTTTGCTTTTCATTTATTTTCATATTTTCTGTATGTATGTACATTAAGAGAGAGTTCCTATTTTTGTGTGTGTGCCTTCTGGCACTCGAAATTCTGTAAATACATAGGAGTTATAAAGGACCTTATAACTGTCCTTGTAAAGATCTGTTCTAGGGGATTTGTTTTCTGTCATACATTCTAGAAAAAGGATATCTGAGGCTAATTAAAGTTAGCAGACCTCGTCTTTTGTACACTATGTTTCTTCCCAGCATAATGTCTTCCACTTAAGGGTCTCAGATTTTTAAAAAGATTTATTTATTTATTTATTTATTTATTTATTTATTTATTTGAGAGAGCTTGCATGCACACCTGGGGGGCGCAGGGGATAGAAGGCGAGGCAGTGAGAATCTTTAGCAGACTCCCCTCTGGGCGCAGAGCCTAAAGCAGGGCTTGATCTCACTGCTCTGAGCCCTGAGATCACAAGCTGAGCTGAAATCAAGAGTCGGTTGCTCAACCGACTGCACCACCCTGGCACCCCCATCTCAACATATTTTTAATTTTAAAACTCTCATTTCATTTATTGCATCGCTAATTTTATTTCACAGTATTCAGTACAGGATCTTTCTGAATCTCTTTATGACATTGTGAAAACAAAACTATTGCATTACAAACCCCTTTCTGATATTTTTTTCCTTATAAGGAAAATACTATTTTAAGGACCAACCTATGTTTTAGAAAAATCCTTCATTTCTTTTAGGGATCTTCCAGATATAGTGATTAAGTAAAACATCCTCTCATAATTTTTCAATAAGTTGTCTGGCTCAGAGAGAGCTCACTTGTTGGAAGAAAAACAAAGATAAATCTTCAGTTTGCATATTATATCCTCCCCCCTTGACTGCTGGTTGTCAGGATGCTTGAGATTTTGAATAACCAATCAAATTATTAATTTTGGGGTGAAGTTCGATAATAGTATAAATGCAGATTTTAGGGGCAGCACTGTGTAGAAGGACAAAAATGTCAGTGTGGGAAAAGGAAAAAAAGATACATTCCCCCTCCAGATGAGTCACTGGGAACATATTGGATACATTTATCAGAGTAGGAAGCACCATTGAGTCAATAACATTTCAGTTTGACACTTATTTCACATCCAAAAGTTAGATCTACAAATATTTTCTTCCCAGGGACATGTTGTCATAATAAAGAAAATAAAGCCTTGGGTCTACACAGCTGTTACTCTTAACATTTATTCCGTGATGATACGACCAAAAAGGAAGCATCATCATGCAGGAACCACTGTCTCATTGCAAGGGTGGAAGGCAGACGTCAGAACAGCTGCCAAAAAGCTGTGTGACTTTGGAGAGGTTGCTTATCCTCTCTGGGTTTCAGTTTTCTCGTCTGATAACTATATCACTTCCAAGGTTCCTCTGCAATTCCATTAAAGTGCCTAAAGGATACTTGACACAATGGGGCACCTGAGTGGCTCAGTTGGCCGAGTGTTTGACTCTTGATCTTGGCTCACTTTTTGATCTCAGGATTGTGGGTTTGAGTCCCGCATTGTGTGCCATGCTGGGCATGGAGACTACTTTAAAAAAAAAAAAAAAAAAAAAGACTAGTTGGCACTACAAAAGACATGGTGTTGGAGGGAACTGTGTTATAAGACATGGATAAAAAGCAGATGTCCAATATGGAAGATGTATGGTGGCATGTTCTGTTGCTGAAGAAGTTCACTAAGCAGCGGAATAACACTGTGAAGAACAAGAAGGGCCTTAACGGTCGTGAGGAAACTAGAGAGGTCAGTGAAGACTTGGCCAGAGTCACTCCAAGAGTTGGCAGTGGAATGAAAGAAGGACCCAGGACTCCCAACGCCCCATTTAGTGCCCTTCCTCTGCCCCAGGCTGCTTCATTGGACCAAGTTTAGCAGCCCGGAACTTTACTGGCAGCTCTCCTCGTTTGGCTGACAGAAAGGTCACTTTAAAGCGCTATTTGTTTTAGTGTAAGCAAAAGGATCTTTGGGGACAAATCTAGCCTTTAGATTGGGGGACAACGTGATCCCAATGAATGTGGCCTCAAGTGTGGTCAAATTTTTACATTTTTTGTTAGCCATGCCTTAACCACATGATTCTGCAAGGTCAGCAATCAGCCTCAGTCTTAACTGAATGATCAGGCTGGATTTAACTTAATTTGGACTTGGCCCATTAAGGTAAATAGTGCCACGATTCAATTTTGGGAGTGTCCTGGAGGAGATACAGTTAAGATTTCGAAACTTTGCATACTACTGGTCTATGGCTTTTGGGGAAAAATCAACACGTCTTGAACTATGTGAGGAGTGTTACTTTATCACAGGACTAGGAACTGGATAATGGAGTCTCTGCTTTCCAAAGAAGCACAGCCCAGGTTAGTAAGGGGTTTGACCAAAGCTCCATAGTTAACCTTCAGCAAATATAAGCTCTCAACCTCAGTCTAATTCCAGTGCCCATGTTCTCTCTATGACTTTCTTTCTATGCATTTTCTAATGCAAACAATAATAAAATAGAAAACAAAAATGAAACTTAAATGTCAGGCTAGGGAAATGAGAAAGAAAAGGGGGAGGGGAAGGGATGGGTTAGTAGAAATAAACAAGAACTGAGAAATTTGGATTCATATCCCAGGTCTTTCTTTTAGGTCATCATCCCATTCTCCTCATCAGCACATATTAGATATTATTATATGACTAACAGCTACCGACCATGTGCTCTTCAAATGCTTTAAACATACTTCCTGCATGTACACTATTTCCTACAACAATGCAATGAGCAGCTACAACCCATGTTCTGGTTAAGGAAACTGATGCATGGAGAGAGGATGAGTAACATGGCCAAGATCGTGTAACTTATGATGATGGCAGAGCTGATACGGGGACAACCCTTCCCCACCCACCCACCCCAGTTTCCGACTAACACCAAATCTACCCTTCACTGCCCAGTTCACCTGCTAGAACTGTTCAGAGTCCTTGGACAGCCACTTTCCCCTCTCTGGACATCAGCTTCTGCATCAATCAAACAAGGAGGGTAGACCAGCTGACTCACAGGGTCCTTTCCAAATCTAACATTTGCTGATTCTGTTTAAGAAAGGAAGACTGAAGAAAATGCATACTTAGAAAGAAGCTAGAATAAGAAGGGAAAGGAGAGGAAGAGGAGTTCTTCAGTTTCATTATTTCTGAAATAATAGTCTCAGTAACCACAAGGTCCCTTTCTATCCTTGTAGGCAGTGATTCCACGGAAAGTTTAAGCCTCTCTCCTCTCCAGTATATCTTCCTGAACTCTAACATTTTACAGTCTGATTTAAGGCATGTAAGACTACCATGAAACTGACTTTTATAGAGCGGGAGTATATTGAATGTATACATGCCATCAACCCCTCAGTAGGCGGTCATTTATTTCTTCACACAATTAGGGGACCATTCCCTCTACCAATAAAAATTATATATATATATATATATATGTGTGTGTGTGTGTGTGTGTGTGTGTGTGTCTGTGTGTGTGTGTGTGTATAAAATAAAAGTAATATTTGTTACCACTTACTGTAGGCCAGACATGTTGCTAGGTACTAGGGATAAAGATGCGATAGCCTAGAGTTTCAGTTCAAGAAAAGAGCAGATGGAGTAGGTGGTGGAAAGGGTGTGGGGTGCAATGAGATATGCATTGTATTAGTTTGTCCCATCCATCAGAAGCATCATGTCAACAAGTCAAATTATGAAAAGAATGGGAGTTAAGAAGCTCAGATCATGAGTTCAGATGGCTAGCTCTGTTATCTTTTGCCAATCTTTCTCCATGGACTTATCAAGTTATGTTTCATTTCAAGGAACAGATAAATGAACTCAAAATGGCTTAAACAAGAAGAATTTGTTATAATACAGGAGGTCCTATGATAGGATGGTATTGGGGTTGCCTGATCCCACCCCTCAATGATATCAACAAGGGCCTTTTCATCTTCCTACTCTACATTCTCTGAATGTCAGCCTGAGCCTTGTGCTTGCTTCCTCATGGTGATAAGATGGCTGCTGCTGCTCTTGGTATCCAGCAGGAGAAGGAGGCCATCTTGTCTGTGTGCTGTTTTGTTTTGTTTTGTTTTTAAGAGAGAAAATCCCTAGAAATTCCTCAAAAGAGTTTCTTCATCTCTGTTGGTCAGACTGGGTCACAAATCCACTCCTAAACCAACCACTTACAAAGGGATTGGGATTATCAGCATTGGTTTAGGCTAAATGAAATTTAGTCTAAATTGTTGGATGGTCACGTTCCCTGAGGGGATAAATACACAAGCACAAATGCAGTTTGATTAGTGAACGAGCTAACTGTGCTACAGTATCTTCCATTCCTTTGTTGAAAGTGGGGAAAAAACAATTCCTCCTTTGCAGGGCTGCTGTAGGAATTAAAAACATACAGCAAGATTTTGTACACTTTAAGTCCCTGCTGCCAATATAAGATACAAGGATTCCTCTACTATAAAGCAGAGGCTCTCAAACTGAGTGAGGGTCAGAATCCCCAGGAGGGCTTATTAAAACAGATTGCTGGGCTCCAGAGTTTCTGATTCAGGAAGTCGGGGCGGAGTGTGAGAATTCGTCTAACAAATTCCCAGCTGCTCCTGGTAATCAGGAACCACATTTTGAGGATCACTGCTCTAGACTGTGAATGTCTTGAGGATAAGAACCAGGTCTTACTTACATTTATATCTCTAGCTCCTCAGTGCCTGGCATATACAGTAGAAGGTAAAGAAGAATAAAAGTTAATATTTGTTCTGTGCTCAGCACTTTACTAAACCTTTTACATATATTGTTTCATTTAATTCTTACTGTAACACTAGGAGGGAGGTACTTTTACTACATCTATTATACAGGTGGATAAAGTGAGGCATTGAAGCAGAAGGCCAATAAATAGTGGAGCCAAGATTTAACTCAGATCCATCTAAACCAAGTACTGGCGTGATTCACTAAAATTTGATCCTGAATACAATAAGTGGTTGCTAATTGTTTTTTGAATGAATGAATACATTTAATACCCCAAAAGAAGGAAAGGCGATGAGGCGAGAGAGATGAGGCAGGACAAAGGCATGGGGATGTGGTCCAGGAAAAGCCCTTGACAGTGAACATCCTGGGCAACACAGCAGGCCCCTGGGGGAGGGACCATCCCCAAGGGAGCTGGCTCTGACCAAGGGGAAATGGCCTGTGCTCAGGAGCTGGGCTCCCCTCCCTCCCTAATTTACCGTGGCTTATCTTCCACTGACACAGCAGCCCAGCTGACAGCATGATGGGAACAGAGGGGCAAATAGGGGGTCTCACTCTCTCCATTTCCACCCTTGGCTGTCCATGCATCGCAGGAAGAATCCTGAGAGAGCATCTCTGGATGCGAAGGAAGTCCTTTTGCAGATGTGCACTCACTCCCTAAGTCACCAGGGTACCATTTGGTAAATTGTTGCTGCGAAGCACTGAATGGTACCCTGGTGGCCTCCCAGACTGATTGTATCCCTAAAAGTGTTTAATTTATCTCTGGGGGGAATTTACACCCTGGGAAAATCTGGTTAAGTGTATAAATGAATCTTCTAACCAGCCAAGATTGAAGATATAAAATCATAAAGCCAGAAGGCACTCCCTGAAAGCAACAGGTTCACCCCCCCACCCTCCTGGCACACTCTCACTATACAGTCTCGGGCAAGTGTGACAGCTCTGATGATTTCAAGAGAGCACCAGGAAGGACATTCCAGAATGTCATCCTACCCTTTGACCTTCGGAATATTTTTGCTCATCTAATTAACTCCCTCTGATGTTCCTTTGGGCTCATTTCCACCTTCTCTGTCCCCCAGTGGGGAAGGAGGACAATCAGTAGCATTGTCCCAATCAGAACTTTCTTAAGTGTGGTGATAGCTATTAAGCTTCTAGTGGGACTAAAGCTTTTGAGATTAAGCCTCAGTGTAATGACTCTCCTTATTCCTCAAGATAAAAAAAGGGGGAGATGGAGGATCACGAACCTGTCAGGAGTGTCTCAAGCAAGACAGACTCTTACACTGTAGTAATAATCAACCGCCCTATCTTGGTAGCTTAGAACAACTAAGCTTTGTGCCCTACTTACCCTACTATTCATTGTAGGTCAGAGGTCAGGGCTCTGCTCTTCAAAGTCATATGTATATTACGAACCCTGCTTGTCCCTGGACCAGTGGGAAATCAGGCGTGGGCCCTTAAGGCTTTTACCTAGAGATACCACTTGTCACTCTGCCCACACTGCATGGGCCAAAGCAAGTCACACAGTCTTACCGACTCAAGGGGGCAGAGAAGGGAAATCCTAACATGTTCCCAGAAGGGAGCATGGTAAATTCTTGGTAAATCAGCACTAAGGATGACCAGACCATAAAGAATGTTCCTGGGTGGGAAATTCTTTGAAAGACATTTTTCATTACACATTTGGAAGTATCTGAAAACAAAGTTCAGCCAGGTTGTGGGTGTGTGTATGCAACAGAAAGATGAATCTACAGTTCTCAATTTGATAGTATGTGTGTTTTGTTGGAACTATGTCATCCCAAAAATGAATATTCCCATCTCATGTAGTGGTAACACATTTAAGGGCCAACAAAGGGGGCAGGAGATTAAAATCAGATGAGCCACTGCTTGTGATCCTGTGTTACCTGCTTAGAGTATAAAAAGAGTAAGAAACTCTCTGGTATTGGAGAATTGAGAGTCCCAGAAGGATAATGTCAAACTAAAATATAAAGGTATTGTAATGCATTGTATCATAATGGTTAAGCACTGGGGCCTTGGCACCAAAAAAACCCGGATTTGCACCCCTGGCTCTATTTACTCAAGATTCTTCTTTGCAGACTGCCCCTAATCATAGTGGCCTCCCTGGGAAGGCTTGTGGGCATTGAGGTAGGTGATCCGTGTAAAACTTTTATGGCACGTAGTAAATGCAATGCTCACAATCAACATTTTATTGGAATAAAGATGCAGGAGGTTGCAGGAACAGGAAGGGGGCCTTGGTCCAGGGCAATAGAGATCATTTCCTGAGAAAGTGGCACCTGCACTGCACTTGAAAGATGAACAGCAGTTCATTAAGGAAACAAGAAGGTTAAAGACCCTCTTAGCGGTAAAGGTAATATATCCACAGTCTGGGGCCTAAATCATAGCCAGGGCAGAGCTGGGTCCTAACCTCTACTTTGCCATGTATTTGCTGTGTGGCCCTGGTGGAGTAGCTTCACTTCTCTGGGCCCTGGTTTCCCAACACCTTCCTCACTGGGTTATTCCCGGTATTACATTCCAAGTCAGGACACAATAAATTGTAGATGAAATAAAGGAAAGGCTTAGAGCAGGTGCAAGGAATGGGAGTGTGAGAGGCCAGGGTTTTTGTCTTTCCTCCATTTTTACTGATGCCTCAGTTTCACAATAGAAAGCACGAGAGGCTTTCTGCCATTATTCCATGAACAGCAGGTGGAAGAGAAAAGTGCTGGACAAGGGCAAGAACAGAGCTGTGTGTTTTTTAGTGATACGTGGTAAGCTGTCTGGTAGCAAAGGAAGGTAATGGACATATAGTTCCCACTAACTTAAGAGGCACCAGTTTGTGCCAGACGAAAATTAAATAATTAGCAAGGAATGTTCCGTTCCAACATTCTCAGCCAACTGCCTATTTCTCCATAAAGATGGGCCCCCAGGGAATGGAGAAGGAGGTAACTGCAATTAAATAGGACCATAAACCTCACAGAGAGCTGTCACCTTGGGGCCAGAGTGTGGCTGGGATCTCTTCTAGAAAACTCGCCAACTCCCGCTCAGGGTGTGCTCTGGGGGAGCGTGCATCAAAATGGTAGCTAGCACTTCCAGATTTGCATATTCTTTACAAAGTTAAGTCAGGTAAAAGAGTTCCATTGAAAGGGTTGTCTATGAAAGATGATTGCTATGTAAAACATACTTGAGAGGGGATGATATTTTCTTTAAGGTTTTGAAGTCACAGGCCCAAATACAAAGGACGAGATGTGGAATGAATAGGTATCAGCCTACCTGAAATTCTCAGAATCACTACTGTCTTGCCTATCAATGGAAAGATATGCCTCCTACAAACATTTATTGAACATGTACCACATTCATGGTCCAGTGTCAAGTCCTGTGAATCTAATGCTGAGTAAAACATAAGCCCTCCCTGTGTTTCTGTAGCATTCAAATTCAGCTACATGTAAGGCCACAACTGAAATGCCAGCTCCACAGAATCAGGGACCCTGGTGACGTCTGTCTCACTGCGCTGGCCTCTGTAACATGATGCCATATGGTCCACTAGGGCTGCTTTAGCTCTGGCCTCCATGTCCACAGCTGATAAAGATGTAAGGGCAAGATAGACCATGCCTCCTATCTGTGAGGATATTTCACAAAACCCAGACACATCCCAGTTTCAAGGAAGCTTGTAATTATTCTTTATTCTGGTTGATCTTGTACCCAGCTAAGTGAGGGTTCCGTTACTAAGGAGAACGGCAAAAATTGATATTGACGGACAATTAACAGCTTTTGCCACAGGATTAAGGAGCTTGCTTGCTTGCTTTTCTCCATTGCCTTATTTATAACCAAATCATTAAAGCAGCACCATTCTCTTCCAAGAGGAAGGAAATGCCCTGGGCACAAGTGTGTGATAGGAAAAGTTGTCTTGATTTTCTTCCTATCTTTCAGATTACCAACAGCTGAAACTCTTGTATGAAAACCAGAATGGGAAAACATAAACATATCAGAGAACTTTTAAGGATGTCCCTCCAGAAGATCATTGTTCAAGCTCTTGAGGAAAAATAAACTCAGAGGCTGACTTCAATGCTGTCTATAAAAAGGAATTCCATGAAGATTAAAAATTCAAACATAAAACCAGAAAGTATCCTATAATTAATTTAAGATGTTACATACTTAATTCAGTGGGAAGGGTCATAAACAGAACACACACACACAAACACACACACCATAATGGCACATAGATGGCATATTAGGAAACATATTTTTTAAATAAGTGTAATAAAAAGGTAATCATACACTTAATGTTAAAAAAAAAGATGAACTCTCTAAATTGAAAGTGACAAAGGCAATTCACAAAACCATTGTATTTAACTGACATGAATTCAAACATAATTCAGACAAAAATAAACAGATATAAAGGGAATGAAAAAACAAAATGAAAACCATTGGGGTCATTTTGTCCACTATCCCACTCAGTGAGCCTGAACCTGAGACTGCACTTACTGCACACAGACCTATCTTTCTGCATTTAATGGACAATGTAAGGGATCTGCCAGAGTCATTTGGACTCTGATTTTTTCCTCTAAGTGCTATCTTTAGAATCTAAACATCATATGCAATGCAACTTCTCTTTACCCAGAACTGATGAGGAGTTGGGGAGACAGACTTTCTCCCACACAGCTGGTGGGAAATAGAAGTTGATAAGAGCTTTCTTGATGGTAATTTGGCAATGCACGAGACTCGACAGCCCAGGAGGTGTTGGAGAACTGTAGCTTGTTCAACAAGCAAGGGGACAGATTGTTGGCAAAGTTGGGTAACAAATTAGTGAAGCATTTCAAGAAGATGGGTTTGCTAGTTGGCCATATTTAAACATCCTGATTATGTGTCTCAACAGAGATAGAGGATTATAAGCCAGTTTCCCTAGTTGGTCTTGGGCATAGTGGTAGTCTCTGGTAATCTATCAAATGTTCTCCTAAGTCTTTTCATGGTTTAAGAGGAGAACATTGAAAAACAATCCTGTTTCCATAAGTTTGAAATTAAGCTTAATTAAAATTTTCTAGAAATTCAGTTATAGTCTTAATAATCTTTATATTCTTAAATGCTGGCTGTGCACTACTAGAATTGTATTAGTTATTCCGTCTTGGCTAATTTCAGATAACCAGGGTAGTTAATGTCGGCTAAAACATTTTTTTATGTCTCTTGTATGTTATTTTTGTTTGAGAAATCTGCATTTGTTGCTGTGACTCTATTGTTGGATGATATTCTCAATAAACCAAAAGGGTAACTAAATCAGAGGCCATTGACTGAAGTATATGGGTGGCAATAAAATAACATAATTCAAAATAATGTCTAAAAGATGACGAGTGAGCAGGCCCAATGCAAACACAAACCGTGAGTGTCTGTGCACTGGGACACATGTAGGTACAACTGTGATGACTTTTCACGGTCAAAAAAGAAAAAAGGTAACAGTAGGAATTATGATAAATCTGAAAATTAAATCTTGTTGAGCCATCCATTCATTTACTCTCCATTCTAAGTGTTTGATAAGAAACTGTCAATTAGTGATATGAAACCACCACATTAGGAAAAAAAAAAAAACCCAACTCCCTAAATACAGTGACTTCTCTAGTCAATACATTTAGATTCTCCGTAATAAACGCAAAATAATGCTTTCTGGCACAAAATTGATAACATTGTTGCCAAAGGCAAAGAAGAGACCCAAGCTATAGAAACACTCTTCAAGTCACATTCCTTACAGCACAAAAAAATGTGTTACTCCTGGAAAGCTTATAAATGATCCCTAGTACAAAAAATACTACACTTAGAAGGAAGAACAGCTATTGGAAAAATTCCTTTATCAAATGATACAGATGGACATAGTGTAACAACCATAGTATATACAATGTGAAAGAGCAATCACTCCCACATACAGGTTTGCAATTGGAAAAAACTGGTGATACGCAGTGCACAAATCAGGGCCCGCCAAGATGATGGTATATGTAGGAGGGACAAGTGCTTGATAAGCTTTTGTTTTTTGATCACTATAAAATGCACATACAGGAATTTAGATCATGGCATTTTGAACTATGATAAAAATGGAAAAGGTGCATTATGATAAATATGGTGGAAGACCAGACATGGATGCAACCAAAAAAGGCACTACTACCTACATGCAAAGAATGTTTCATCTGAACACCCACTCAGAGACTAATTTATTTAAAAAAGGCAATTAGGAGCAAACATTCTTCCTTCTGACCTTGATTCATTCCTGAAGAAAATACTGACATCTGTGAATACAAGCAAATCAGAGCCACCAATGTCTACTCTGCTACTCTAGTCTTCCAATCTGTTACACGAAGAAACGAGCAGCAGGTAAAAGAATATTCTATGCTGACATATGCTTGATGTGAAAGGAAAAGGTATGAACCCATGTTTTTAAGGAAAGGGGTATAGCTTACACTTACCCAAAGCACTCTTGAAAAAGAAGAGTAAAGTCAGAAGGCTTACTGTGACTTCAAAGCTTACAATAAAGTTCCAATAATTAAGACAGCCTGGTGCTGGTAAAAGGAACACGTAGATCAGTGGGGTAGACTAGAAAGCCCAGAAATAGACTCACACTTATGCCATCAACTGATGTTTTAAAAAACGTTTTAACGTTGCGATAAAATTCACATACCGTAAAATTCATTATTTTAAAGTGTACAGTTTTAACACATGATTTTTTTCAGTATATTTGCAATGTTGTGCAATTATCCCCATTATCTAATTCCAGAAGATTTTTATCATTCCAAAACAATGTTCCCTTCTCTTTCACCCCCTAGTAACCACTAATCTAGTCTCTGTCTCCAAGGATTTGACTACCCTGTACATTTCATATAAATGGAATCATATAATACGTAGACTTTAGTGTCTGGCTTCTTTCAATTAGTGTAATATCCTCCAAGTTCATTCATGTTTTAGCATGTATTAGTGCTTATGCATTCCTTTTTTATGGTTGATAATATTCCACTACATGGACATACCACATTTGTTAATCTGGTCATCCAGTGATAGACATATGAGTTTTTCCACTGTTTGGCTATTATCAATAATGGTGCTATGAACATTTGTTTTTCTATGAACATATGTTTTCAATTTCTTGGGTATATACCTGAGGAGAGAAATTCCTGGATCATATGGGAACTCTAAGTTTAACTTTCTGAGGAACTGCCAAACTGTTTTCCATTTTACATTTCCAGCTATACCATTTTACATTTTCAGCAGCAATGTATGAGAGCTCCAATTTCTCCAAATCCATGCTGATACTTCTTATTTTCCATTAAAAAATTATTATGATTACAGCCACCCTAGTGAGCATAAAATGGTATGTCATTATAGCTTTGATATTCATTTTCCTAATGGTTAATGACATTGAGCATATTTTCATGTGACTGTTGGCTATTTGTATATCTCCCATGAAGAAATGCCTATTCAAATTCTTTGATCATTTTTAATAGGGTTATTTGTCTTTTTATGGTTGGTTATTAGGACTCTTTAAATGTTATGGGTATTAGACCCTTATCAGATATACTATTTACAAATACTTCTGTTTTGTAGGTATCTTTTCATTTTTGGGATAGTGTCCTTTGATGCACAAAAGTTTTAAATTTTTTTTAAATTTTATTTTTTATAAACATATATTTTTTCCCCAGGGGTACAAGTCTGTGAATCGCCAGGTTTACACACTTCACCGTACTCACCATAGCACATACCCTCCCCAATGTCCATAATAACCCCACCCCACCCCCTCCCAACCCCCCTCCCCCCAGCAACCCTCAGTTTGTTTTGTGAGATTAAGAGTCACTCATGGTTTATCTCCCTCCCAATCCCATCTTGCTAGTTTTAAATTTTGATGATGTCTAATTTCTATTTTTTCTTTGGTTGTCTATACTGTTAGTATCATACCTAAGAAACTATTACTTGATCCGAGGTCACAAAGACTTTCATCTATATTTCCTTTTAAGAGTTGTATTGCTTTTAGCTCTTTAAGTCTTTGATTTTTTTGAATTAATTTTCACATATGGTGGGTGGTTGAGATCCAAAGTCATCTACTGCTTGTGGATGTCCAATAGTCTGGACACCATTTGTTTAAAAGACTGAATGATCTTGGCACCCTTGTCAAATATCAATTGGCCATAGATATCTGAGTTTATTTTTTGACTCTCACTTCTACTCCATCGATCTCTTTATCTATCCTTCTGCCCGTAATGCACTGTCTTTCTAGTAAATTTTGAAATCAGAAAATATGAGTCCTCTAATCTTTTTCAAGATTTTGGTCATTTGGTGTTCCTTGCATTTCTCTATGAATTTTAAAATCAGCTTGTCCATTTGTGTAAAAAATGCAGTTGGAATTTTGATAGGGATTGCACTGAATTTGCAGATCAAGTTGGGGAGTATTGCCATGTTAACAATATTAAGTCTTCCAATTCATTAATATAGAATATAATTCCATTATTGCACTTCTTTCAGCAGCGTTTTGTAGTTTTCAGTGTACTTACTCAGTTAGACTTGTAGTTCCTTGGTTAAACTTATCTTAAGTATTTTATTTTTTTTTTGATGGCATTGTAAATTGTTTTCGTGACTTCGTTTTTTTAATAGTTTACTCCAAGTATATAGAAGAACAACTGATATTTTATATGGATCTTGTAGCCTGCAACTTTGCTGAATTTATTCATTCATGTTAATATTTTTTTTATGAATTCTTTGGAGTTGTCTATATATAAGATCTTGCCATCTGCAAGTAAAGATCATTTTACTTCTTCCTTTCTTTCCTTTTTTTTCTTTTTAAAGATTTTATTTATTTATTTGAGAGAGAGAGAGAGAGAGAGCATGAGAGGGGAGAGTGTCAGAGGGAGAAGCAGGAGCCCGATGTGGGACTCGATCCCGGGACTCCAGGAACATGACCCAAGTCGAAGGCAGTGGCCTAACCCACCGAGCCACTCAGGAGCTCCTACTTCTTCCTTTCTTACTAAAATGCCTTTTATTTCTTTTTCTTGACTAATTGCTTTGGCTTGAACTTCCAGTATAATTTCAGATATAACTGTCAAGAGCTGACATCCTTTCATTATTTATATTAGGAAGAAGTGTTAAGCTTTTCAACATTAAGTATGATGTTAGCTGTTGGTTTTTCACAGATAGCTTTTGTCGGGTTGAGGAAGTTCCTTTCTATTACCAATTTGCTCAGTGTTTTTGTCATGAAAGGGCATTGGATTTTCTCAAGTGCTTTTTCCTGCATCTATTGAGATGATCATTCTTTTTTCTTTATTCTATTTATATGATGAGTTACACTGATTTTTGTATATTGAATCAACTTTGCATTCTTGAGATAAGTCCCACATGGTCATGGTATATAATCCTTTTAATATGCTGCTGGATTCAGTTTCCTAGTATTTTTATTGAAGATTTTCACATTTATGTTCACAAAGTTCTTTACTTTTCTTCTAAAACGATGTGTTTGTTTGGTGTTAGGATGGTATTGGCCTCACAGAATGTTAGGAAGTATTCTTTCCTCTTCTATTTTTTAGAATAGTTTGAGAAGCATTGGTATTAGTTCATCTTTAGATATTTGGTTGACTTTAAATTCACCAGTGAAATAATTTGGTCAAAGGCTTTTCTTTGTTGGAATTTTTTTTATTACTAAGCTAATCTCTGTACTTGTTATTGGTCTAATCAGGTTTTCTTTTCTTCTCTTTCTTTCCTTCTTTCTTTTTTTTTTTTTTTTTTGTGTTAGCTTTGGTAGTTTGTATGCTTCTAGGAACTTGTCCATTTCATCTAGGTTATCTAATGTGTTGGTAAACATACAGTTTTCATAATAATTTTTAAATTCCTTTTATTTCTATAAATTCAGTTTTGAGATCCCTCTTTTGGTCTTGATTTTAGTAATTTCTTTCTGTCCTGTGAAGTCTAGCTAAGGATTTCCCAATTTTGTTGATATTTTCAAAGGGCCCACTTTTGGCTTTGTTGATTTTCTGAACATGTTTTCTATTTTCAATTTTGTTTATCTCTAATCTTCCTTTTACATTTTATTTTATTTTTTCAGTGTTCCAAAATTCATTGTTTATGCACCATACCCAGTGCTCCAAGCAATATGTGCCCTCCATAATACCCACCACCAGGCTCACTATTCATTTCTTTTTTTTTGCTCAAGGTTTAGAATGGAAAGTCAAAATATGGATTTGAGATCTTATTTTAATAGGCCCTTAAATCTATAAATTTCCTTCTGAGTACTGTTTTTACTATATCACATAAGTTTTTGTATGTTGTGTTTTTGTTTTACCTTATATCAAGGTGTTTTCTAATTTTTCTTGTACTTTTTTCCTCTAATCCATTGGTTATTTAGAACTGTCTTGTTTGATTTCTTCATATTTGTGAATTTTCCAAGTTTCCTTTTTAAATTGATTTGATTGAATTCCACTTTGATTAGAAAATTTGCTCTATATGATTTTAACATTTTCACATTTACTGAGACTAGTTGTGTGGTTTAATATATGGTCTACTCTGAAAAATGTTCCCGAGGCAGTACAGAAAAATGTATATACTGCTATTGTTGGATGGACTCTATAGAGGTTAAAATGATTTTTTACAAAGGTACCAAAGCAACTCAATAAAGAAAGCAAAGTCTTTTCAACAAATGGTGATGGAAAAACTAGATATCCATATAGAAAAAAAAATGAATCCCCCTTATACAACACACAAAAATTAATTTGAGATAGATCATAAACTTCATGTGAATTAAAACCTTAAAACTTATAGTAGAAAATATAAGACAATATTTTTGCGACTTGGGAGTTGAAAAATTCTCTTAGGTAAGTCACAGAATATAATAACCATAAAAGAAAATAAAGATATATTAGACTTGATGACAAAAAAAAATTTCTGTTCCACAACAGATGCTGTAAAGAAAATGAATAGATAAGACATAAACTAGGATAAAATATTCACAAATATATATCTGTCTGAAAATTGGTATTCAATAGACAGAATTTCTACAACCCAATAAAAAAGGACATTGGTGGTGGGTATTAAGAAGGGATGTGTTGCATGAAGCACTGGGTGTGGTGCATTAACAATGAATCTTGGAACACTGAAAAAATAAAATAAAAAATATATCATGTAAATTAAAAAATAAAATTAAATTTTAAAAAGGACAATTCACTCAGTATAAATTGAGTAAAATATTTGAGCAAATATTCTACAAAGGAAGATACACAAATGGTTAATAAGCAAATGAAAATGTGCTCCCAATCATCAGGTAAATGCAAATTAAAGTCATAATGAGATACTACTACACACCACTAACATGGCTACAACTAAAAGGATTGACAATACCAAATATTGTCAAGGTTGTGAGGCAACAGAAACTCTCATGCACTGCTGATGGACTGTAAAGCGCTTTTATCATTTGGGAAAATAGTCTGGCAGTTTCTTATAAAAGTAAATGTACACTGACCTCATGTCCCAGAAACTCCATTCCTGGGTATTTACCCAAGGAAAACAAAAACACATATCCACAAAAAGACTTATACAAAAACACTGATAGCAGCTTTGTTCATAACAGTTCCAAACTGGAAACTGTTGGGTGTTCATCAATGGAAGAATGGCTAATTAAACTGTGGTATACTTGTATAACATAATAGAGCAAGCAATAGAAAAGAATGGACTACTGATACACCCAATGGCTTGGATGAATATTTAAAACATTATGTTGAGTGAAAAAGTTCTTACAAAAAGTAGTCCATTGTGTATTCTCTATGATTCCACTTACATAAAGCTCTAGAACAGGTAAAATTAATATTTAGTGAAAAAAAGTCAGAATATGATTGTCTCTGAAGGATAGGGATGGAATTGTCAGAAAGAGACATGAGGGAGCTTCTTGGGATGATGGTTCTTTTCTACATATCAATAGGAGTTTGAGTAACATAAATGTTTAAAGTTGTCAAAATTCATAGGATAGTATACTTAATATTTGTGCATTTCAGTATATATAATGAATTTTATTTTTATAAGGAACTGTCAAATATTTTGAACTCTAGTTAATGATAAGCATATTGCAATTTACTTTGAAATACATAGAAAATGAAATGAATTAGTGGATGGGTGGAAGTATGAATAGATGGAAAGATATATGAAAAGGGGATATATATAGTACATCTAATTGAACATAATAATAACAATAATAAAAATAAAGACCAAACCTGGCTCAGTTTTACAAAAAAAAAAAAAAAAGAAAAAGAAAGAAAGAAAGAAAAGGAAGTACAATAAAATGTTAACTCTTGAATCCAGGTAATATATGAGTGTTCACAGTACAATCTCTGCAACTTCTCTGTATGTTTGAAAATTTTCATGGTAGAATATTAAAAATATCGATTAAAAATAAATAAAATAGTTGTTTTCATAATCCTTATAAAGACCATTTCTGGAGCACGTGGGTAGCTGAATCGGTTAAGTGTATGACTCAATTTCGGCTCAGATGATGATCTTAGGGTCCTGAGGTCCAGCCCCGCAACAGGCTCTGTGCTTAGCACGGAGTCTTCTGGACATTTTCTCTTTCCCTCTCCCTCTGTCCTTCCTCCCCCATGCTCACTCTCATTCTCTGTCTTTCTAAATTAAATAAATCTTTAAAAAAAAAAGACCATTTCTATGATTTCAGGTATTAGTAATGTGGTTTTCTTAGCAATAATTTAAGTTTTTTGAATAAGAGAAACCTAACACTTCAGGGGTTTTTTAAAATATTTTTTATTGTCAAGGATAAAAGTTAAGACATGTTACAAAGACCAGGTGGTAGAAATAACAGAATCACCAAGAATTTGGCATTTCCCATCACTTGATTTTCTACACTCATCAGAGAATGAGAACCATAAGGATATGCAGAAACATTCTCCAAAACCAAATGCAGTAAGAGCAAAATTGGGACTCCAGTTGCTGCTATGTCTCAAGTTGAAATATTCAACCTTCTGGGTTTTGAATATGATATGTTCATTGATTTAGCATCTGACTGAATGATAAAAGTAGTCTTCAGTGGGAAATCTCTTTATAATTTCTATGTCCATATTCAATCCAGAACCATTTGTCAGAGCCACCAAAAACTTGCTGCCATTCCTGACAACCTGTGACTGTAGATTTGGATTTTCTAATATAGTGAACAGAAAGAGCAAAGAACTGGTACAGAACATGGCCTATGGCTCAAGTTATCTGTCAGCTATTAATTAATAGCCTTAGCCCAGGTTCCCTAGAAAACAGAGCCTAAGGCAAAAGATTATGTGCTAACATTTCATTGGGAAGTACAATTCCAAGGAATTAACAATGAGGGAAAAGGGAATTAATTAAGAGAAGGAGAGAGATTAAATAAAGGAATACATAACTAAAATGGCCAAATTCCATAACAGAGCTCAGTTGTTCATTCTTAAGAGAGGTATTGTCAAGGCCATGTGCAACTTTGGTGTTTCAGAACAATCCTAGGTGGGGGGAGGTCGCGAGAGATGGAACAAGGAGAACGGTTGACAAAATTAGCTTCTGGTTCCCTTTGCCTCCCCTCTTCCAGGGTCTGAAATCCACCTGAAATATGGCAACTTTCCTTTAGTCAAAGCCTCCATGGGTCCACTCAAGCCAGAGCACAGATATGGAGTCCTCTCCTTGTCAGCTGATACCATAAACAGGGACTCCTTAACTGTGGACTTGGTGGCAGCAGCTAGGCTTTAGAATCTTACGAGTGGAGTATGGTGTGGATAGAGCAGCTCTGACCAGGAGGCAAGGCAAGAGGCTACTGTATGTAGGAATGGATAGATACAGGAAAGTTTGTAGTGAGCCTGGTACAGATAAGTTGGTGACAGACAGACTATAAATACACACTTGACATAAAGCGGACTGACATAAAAATATCATTACTGTTTTCATTTTAAAATGTTAATATTTTATTATAAAATTTATGGTAAAGCTTTTAAAAATTAACCAAACATTGGTTGGGTTTTTTAAAAAGTTTTTATTTAAGTTTCAGTTAGTTAACACATAGTGTAATATTAGTGGCAGGTATAAAACGTAGTGATTCAACACTTCCATATATCACCTAGTGCTCATTCCCACTTTGGTTGTTTTTATGTATGAAGAATAGCCTTTGAGTGGTACTCAGTGGCCAAAAACTGGAGAAATTGAGCTCTATACTGAAGTCCTTAATGTTTCATGTGGAAAAATTCCTATGTCATAGAGTTCAATGTATTGGAAGAATCACAAAGCATTTTCCCCCATTATTTAGCCATGTATATTTCAAAATTATTTCAAGAGAAACAAAGATAATCATAGTAACCAAAGTGTTAAAGTATGCAAGTCCATCATAACAGAAATACTCCACAATATTCCATAACATGAAACCTCATGTTCCTTAGTTTCACACTGATGCGTCCATCACATTTGTGTTTTTCCTGAGTACAGTTCAGGATTCTTTGTCTGAGAAGTGAAGCTTTTCTTTAATTCCTCTAAATCTCAGTTAACATTTCACCAGCACTGCCATTTTGTCTTGAATTACTGATATATATTACAGCTTCTTTTTCTGTTATCTGTGACTCTTAAGTTTTCATTTGTACTCTTTTCTTTTCTTTATCTTTCCACTCTGCAATCTGGACAAATTCCTCAGTATTCTCTTTCTAGTCACTAATTCTTTTTTCAGTTAGTGTGGTGTCTATTCTACTTCATGTGTTCTTCCTTTTCATGGCTGTATTTTTCATTTCCAGGATTTCTAGTTGGGTCCTTTTAGTCCTCTGTAAGTTCTTTACTGCATTTATGATTGCTGTGTCTCCTTAATCTTTTCATAGGTCTTACACATATTTATTTGGAAAATGCTTTCAGAATCCCTTATTATATCCATCTCCTTGAAGTGAGATCATCTCTGGTTGACGAGGTATCCTTCATACCTCAGCTTTCCACATTAGATTTGACATTTTGCAAGCAAGTTCATTTTGTGTGCCAGTTTTGTTACCTTTTTCTCTTTGCACTCAACCTTCTCTACTGGAGGCTTTTTGGTTGCCTTCATAGGGGCCCCCAATTCAGAGTCCCTAGTTCAGAAACAGGACTCATAGCTGGGACCCCCTTAACTCCATGGGACTATATCATTAATTACCTAGCCATTTAACAGACCCAGGTAGAAGTTTAAACCCTTTTTAGTCTCAGTTCACCCTGAAAGCCTCACCCTATAACTTTTTCACAAAGCAAGTCTAAATAAGATCTATCACTATGAATGGGTGTATTTGATTCCTTTCTCCTGGAGCAAGTCCTGGGTTGCTTTTGTCTGCTTCTATTCTGGAAGTCTAGTAGGACCAAGGTTTCAGCTCCCATTTTCTTCTGGGCATTTGTGATCTACAGAAATGCTGGTCTAATTTTTCAGTGATAGGTCTTTTTAAATTATTTCAATGGAACTATATTATTAACCACTGTTATGTATTTGGAATAAGAATGTGCACGTATAGACAGATTTCTGTGATAACACATCTCAGTATATTGAGTGAAGTTCAAAACTATGATATAAATTGCCATCATTGTGATCTGGAACATGTTAGATTATTAGAAATGCAATTTTAGTATTAAATATTAAGTATTTTAAATGCAATACTTTTCGAATAAGAAATAAACTTTTAGGATGAAATCTAGGGGAGATAATTAAGAAAGTGCAAAACTTGTGTCTCCTATGATATTAATTACAGAATTATTTAAAAGCAAATAAATAAAAAAGAAACAACCTGAATGAGCAACAATGGAAGTCTGTAGGACTAATACATACAAATGCAATTGTTACATAGTTATCACAGCAGTTTACCAACTGTTCACTTCTATGGTCCCATGTGTGTATTTGTGTATTTACTGAAAGGAGAGATAATAAAATATTGACAATAAGACTACGGGATGATAGAAATATGAAATATGAATTTAAAAATTTTCCTTTTTAAACATGCCTTTGCGTTGTTTTGTTGTGTTTTCAACTCTGAAGTTTCTCAAGTTGGACACTTTATTATCTGAGTTTCCATTGTCTTATCTATAAAATGGGAATAATAACAGTAAATTTTTCATAGTATTATTATGAGGACTAAATGAGATCATTTTTTAAGAGAGCAAGCACATGCATGCGAGTTGCAGGCACCGGGTCAGAAGGAGAGGGAGAGAGAGAATCGCAAGCAGGCTGCACACTAGGATAGAGCTCAACACAGGGCTAAATCTCAGTACCCTGAAATCATGACCCTGAGCCAAAATCAAGAGTGGGCCACTTAACCGATTGAGCCACCTAGGGGCCCCTAAATGAGATAATTTATAACCTTTAATTCTTTTGTGACTTCGAGAAGTGATTTTGTTTCTTTAATGTTTTGTTTCCTTATGTGTAAAATAGTAATAATGATACTAATTAACTCATAGTAATGTCAAAGGGATGGAATTCCATAAAGTGATTAGTATAGCTTTTGCCACTGGTAGGTATTAGGTAGGCATTAGGTAGCTATTAGGTAATGCATGTTAGCCAACACTATTGCTGTTGTTACTGCTATTTGCTGTTGTTTTGATATTGTTTTTAATCCTTTCAATGTTTTCCTTTTAACAAAACAGACTTACTAACCCTGAGCCTCATTTTCTTGGGGCTTTGTTTGGGGGTTGAACTGTTTATTGATATTAATAACTTAATGTGCTTCTTCCCCTTACAATATATTTGTAACAGAAGAATTTAATATCATTAATATGAAAAATTAAGAATGTTAACCATTAATAACATTAATTCTTGATGAAGGTCAGGGAGAAATTTGGAGCCCATATGAACTGAAGATTCTCCATCAGATTGGTTGCTCTTCCTCTGAATTGCTAGACTAACACTGAGATTTTGTGACTTGCACAAATGTATTGAAGTACAAAAACCTGACAAGTCCTTACAAAGCTAGTAAATTAGAAATAAATATAAATAAATATATTGTAACTGAATAACAAAGCCAAACAATAACAATGGGGTATGATACCTCATTGTATTATAAACAAATTCATGTTAAATCATGCCAGGAACTTTTATATAAAGGAAGTCAGGTTTGGCTAGTAGGTGTTTCATATCATTGGGAATGAATATTTAAGACATTATCTGTGAGGTAACTATGAACCCAGGAGACATGGAATTATATCTTTAAGAATCTCTCAGCTTTTGGGGCACCTGGGTGGCTCAGTGGGTTAAGCCTCTGCCTTTGGCTCAGGTCATGGTCTTGGGGTCCTGGGATCCAGCCTCGCATCAGGCTTTCTGCTCAGTGGGGAGCCTGCTTCCCCCTCTCTCTCTGCCTTTCTCTCTGCCTACTGTGATCTCTCTCTCTCTTTCTCTGTTAAATAAGTAAATAAAATATTAAAAAAAGAATCTCTCAGCCTTCATTGTTGGGTCAATAAAAAAATGTGTTGTACTGTCAAAAGTGTCATAATGAATAGGCAGGACTTCCAGGTTTGTCCAGAACAATGGTAAACACCTGTTTACAAATTACAATTTTTCTTTTCCTTCTTCAGCCCTAAACAGAAAATCAACAAAAAAAAAAAGTAACAAAAATATGCAAAAACACATCTGTATTACTAGGAAAAAGAGAACTCTACAAACTTCAAATGAATTGTGATTAGAAAAACAAAGAAATTTCAACAGAGATCTTGCTGCCTATCTATTGCCTCTAGTCTGTAGATGCACAGAACAGGTGAGGAGAGACTTAAAAGACATGGTAATAAAAGGAGAGGGTGATAAAAAAACAAAAACATGGAAAGCTCTGACAAAATCACCTGCAGAAAGAGAAAGGATAACACTATGAACACGGATCGAGTCTTGGTTGTTCACAGATTTGGCTACAAGGAAGGGGCTGAAGAAAGTGCAGGATCAGAAATGCCAGCCTTGGAGAAATGGTGCTTTGGCAGGGGGGATTAGATAAATACAGAAAAGACAATATCCCTTGAGGATGGTGTAGTGAAGAGGAAGAAGGAAAGAATAGGAAAATTAAGGATTCTGATGAAATAAAAGAGAAACAAAACACACAACTCTTGCTCCTCCACTGTCCAACAACAAAAATCATCATTAGATTAACCTACTCCAAAAAAGACAAAACTGACAGGAAGAGTTGTTTTCAAACTAGAAACTCTGTCAGTGCAATGAATATGACCAAAAAACAGCATACCACGTCTACACAAAGTTACTTCAGAAAGTCAGATGATGTGAATAAAACTCTTCTGCTGATGAAAATTCTCCCCCTCAATGAGCCATGAAGGTGAAGAAAACTTTAACATGTCATTCTAAATGAGATTTAATATCATCACACAATATTCAGAGATATGAAAAACAAAAAAATACAGCCCACCTCAAATCCAAAATACAAAAACTAGGAACACAAATGGACAGAAAAAGGAAGAATGAAACATGAATTATCGGAACTCAGGAAAGAAATAGCATAAAAAAGTAAAAACTAATCAGAAATGAAAACTTAATAAAGAGCAATGAAGTAAAGCAGGTAAAACAACCATGAGAATGAAAATTAGATTAAGAAAGAAATGAAATAGTTCAGAGAGGAAGTGATTGAAAGAGAAGGCAGGCAAAGGAGACTGACTGTGACCATAACTAGTGTCCCTAAAGAAGAAACTTGAAACAACAGATCAGATGTAATATTTAATACTAAACCCAAGAAAACGTCCATAAGTAAAAAAGACCAGAATCAGGGTTCACTGAGTACTGTGGAGAATGATTTAGACATCTGAGAAAGACCCCAGTGAAACTATTAGACTTTAAATATAAAGACAACTCTTTAAGGTCTTCAGACAAAAAGATAAAATAAATTACAAAGGCAAGAGGAACAGGATGTTCTCACATTTCACAAAACTCCACATAAGGCAAGGCAACAGTGAACCAGCTTCTTCAGTAAGCTTGGAAGAAAGTTCAAACCAAGGCTATCGTATCCAGCTACACTGTCCTTCCAATATCAAGGCCATACGACAAAAGTTTTCAATGTGCCAGAGCTCAGAATACTGGACAAATTTCATTCCTGTGGATTCAGAACAGAGGTCAAACTATAGCCTACAGGCCAAATTCAGCCTGCCACCCATTTTTAAAAATAGAGTTGTATTGGGGCATGGCCATACCTGGCTAAATAGCACCATTTCAACTGAGGAGTAAGTAAGGACAGTAGAAAAAGTATTAATACAAATGTAACCCTTAGAATAATAATATCATCTTTCTGGGGGCGCCTGAGTGGCTCAGTCAGTTAAATGTCCGACTCTGGATTTTGGCTCAGATCATGATCTGAGGGTCCTGGGATTGAGCCCTTTGTGGGGATCCATGAACAGTGGGGAATCTGCTTGAGAATCTCTCTCTCCCTCTCCCTCTTCCTCTGCCCCTCCCACTCACACCTGTTCTCTCTCTCTCTAAAATAAAGAAATAAATCTTAAAAAATTATATTGTCCTTCTGAAATACTAGAATAAAATTTTTGAGAAAACAAAGAGGATATCTAAAATAGAGAAACTTAGTAAATACAACATAATACACTCAATAATTACAAATAAGATGATGCGGCAGCACCAAGACCAAAGGTTACATTTATAGAAATAAATATGAACAGAGTATTCTTGCTTATTAAAAGATTTTCAAATTTTCATGTAAAGTAAAATCCAAATCTATAATGTTTTAAAAGAGCTTTGTAGAGCGCCTGGTTCTTAATATCAAATTCTAAATTCATGGTAGCTAGTGTTGACTGTAGTTACTCTTTGTCTCCAATCTCTTATTTCAATTCCAAATCCAAAAAGCGCTGAAAAGTTTTTCTTTAACTCATCAGGCAGCAATCACTGGCCTGATCGGAACTCATTTGATAGCAAAACCTGACTTAAACTGATTGATTATGGGGTGTTGTGTTCAGACACTGAGACATGATCTATGGCATACTCACCATACAACCTTTCTAAAATCTAAATGATTCTGAATTCCAAAATGTAATTGCCCCAAGGGTTCTCAGTAATGGATTGTGGAATATTTCTTCTACTACTACTTTACTACTCTTTCTACTAAGTAATCCCCAAAATAGGGGGAGTCAGGGAAAGGGAGAATAATATATTGCAAAATTTTTAATTACAAAGATTTGGAAACAACTAAAACTTGCAGTGGGAAAATTATTAAATATAATAGAATTTACCAACTGATAAAACTTTTATAGTCACTTCTGATGATTCTGTAACAACATGGAAAAATTACTTATACCATAATAGTAAGCAAGAAAAAAAACAATATAAAAATTCTAACTAGGTGAGAATTTAAAATGTACTAGTATTTTCAGTAATGCAAATGATATGGACTAAGGTGGCATAGTAAAAAATAAAAATAAGTGACTTGTGAAAATGGTAAGATTTTAGTAATTATTTTCCTGATTCAAACAGAAAAATCTGCATGTTATAAAACTGTCTGGGAATTACCCAGGATGATAGCAAACTCAAGGCTGCCTCAAAATCAGAAAGAGCAATGTAGCACTTAAGAATTTAGCAGTATGAGAACCGTGTATTTTTTACTGAGATTTATAATCAAGAATAGAAGGGCCAATTCTCTGTAAAAATCATAAAAGCAGCAATTGATCTGTCAGAACTTCTCAGTCTTCCTTGTCAGTCCAACCCTTGCCCCATCAGACCCCACGACTTACATATCACAGTTGCCACTGTGAGGGCCGCCCCTAACATTTGCTGGGACCAGGACAAGAATATAATTGGAGGCCACATACAACAAGTCCAAGTACGGATATTCCTTAATTTATGATGGGATTACTTCCTGATAAACCCATTCTAAGTAGAAATATTTTAAAGTAAAAACGCATTTAGTACACCTAACTTCGCAATCACCACAGCTTAGCCTCGCCTGCCTGAAACAGAACACTGAGCTTTGCCTACAGTTGGGCAAAATCCTCCAACACAAGCCTATCTGACAAGAAAGGGTTGAATGTCTCCTGTCATTTACTGAATACTGGACTGAAAGTGGAAAGCAGAGTGGTTGTCTGGAGACGGAATGGTTGTGAGTGTATCAGTTGTTTCCCCTCATGATGGGGTGGCTGCCTGGGAGCGGGTCTCCTCCACCCTGTGTCACCAAGAGGATCCTACACATCCCACCAGCCCAGGAAAAGATCCAAATTCAAAAATCAGAAGTATGGTTTCTACTGAATATGTATCACTTTGGCACCATAGTAAAGTCGAAAAATTTTAAGTCAAGCCATCGTTAAATTGGGAACTATTCTGTATTTAAAGGGATCAGTGGTTTAACAAACAGTTAAATCAAGTATATTATGACACATAATGACAGAATTTAAAAATATATGAAAATGTATGGCTTCATATGCCTAAAAATAAGAAATTATTGAAGATAACTAATTTAATCATTGTACATGTCTGGGTGATCTGTGGATGGGCTTTCTGTGCTAGGAAGAGCAATAAAATATTGACACACACGTTTCATAAATTATTAGGTCTCAATTTTATAAAATTTATTTTTCTGGCCTTTACACAGAATCATTTAATTATGTGTTACCATCAAGACTCTGATTTAAATTGTGTCCTCTGACAGTAATGATTACAAAAATAAAATGAAATTATAGTCAAGCCTACAAAATGAAAATCTGTAAAAACTGGCAAAGCTGGCATCCAAAAAAATTCTTCCCTACAGTGGAGCTCTAGAGTGACACAGCCTCTGGACTGGGGATGTTGTGATACACACAGACCAGATAACATGAGGATGGCTGTGTCTCCCGGGCCTGCTGAGGCTCTCCAGAGCCCAGTGCTGGGGGCTGTAGACTTCCCTACTTAGTTTACATCAGCTGTCTCTGAAAGTGTTTCTCACCAGCCCAAGAAAAGCAGGAAATCAGTTTAGCAGAGGGAAATAAACAGATGGACAGAGTCATTTATTTTGAGGGGAACTCTGTGCTATTTGAATTAAAGTAATGAGCACTTTAAAATGCAGTGAAGCTGTTTTTACATTTCATTTGAGTAATTCAAGATGTAAACAGAGCCCCATGGCAGATGAGCAGCACCAAACTTCTTCAGCGTCTGAATATTCTAATAAAGAAGTATGGAAGGGAACATCCTCTGTCTTACAGAAATTAAGAGTAATAGTAATAATGACACGGATGCTAGCAACAACAGCATCTTCTTTTTGAGCAGGATTATGGTCAGGTCCCATGGAAGACGACTCTTGTGTCAAATTCTCACCTTCACTTTGCAAGTCCCTACGTACAGATGATGAAACTGAGTCCCAGAAGTCAAGAAATTTATTATAGTAACAGAGCTTGTAAGTGGTGTCACTGAACCTACTTCCCTGTGATTTGAAAACTCCTACTCTAGGGCGCCTGGGTGGCTCAACCAGTTAAGTGTCTGACTCTTGATTTCGGCTCAGGTCGTGATCTCAGGGTCCTGGGATCGAGCCCCCATCAGGCTCCCTGCTCAGTGGGGAGTCTGCTTCAGATTCTCTCGCTCTGTCCCTGCCCCTCCTCCTACTCAAGTGCTTCCCCTAAGTAAGTAAGTAAGCAAATAAATAAATAAATAAATAAACAAAATCAATCTTAAAAATGAAACTCTCACTTTCTGTCACACATGGAACTGAGGAAGTTCTGCTATCACTCATATTTGCTCTGCTTTTATCTGAATTTAACTGCTTTCTTACCAATGCTCTGTAGCTAAAGTAGCAAGCAAAGCCTGTATTCTGTCTGGCTCAGGCTCCAACACTACTAGTTTGGGTTATCATCGGGTCACCTTATGTTTCTGGACTGCACTTTCCCATATTTAAAAGGGGCCAATGCTATCCTGCCCAACTAGGGTAGTGAATAGAAAAGCATTCTTGGTTTTTTTGTAGACTTGCTGCTAGGGCAAAAGTATACCAATTATGTGACAAACTATTTACTTGGTACCAATTATACCATACACAGTAAAGTATAGAATAGACTACTATAGTTTAGCTCTGAATAGACTAGACTAGACTAGTATAGTAGAGTATAATATTATATATAGTATTTATATACATATTTATATATAGTATAGTATTTCCTTCATTATATGAAGGAAACTCTGCAGTGTTCTCTGCTTGCTAACATTTAACTGCTGGGGAGTAAGTTATTTTAAAATTCACATTTAAAAAGCAGATTGCAGACTGATGTATCAGATAATAGTAACTGGCATTTAATCAATCTACAACATTTACTGCATACTTATTATACATTGGACTCTAAAGTAAAAAGGGATCATAAGAGGAGGATAAGTGTGAAGAAGTCTTCTGATTTCTGCAAACCAATTCTAGAGATCTCTGGCCTTTGGTAACTGTGTCCTCAGGCTGCTGTCACAACATCTTGGGTGGCTAGCTACTGCCCCTGTTCCATCGGCCTATGAGTTCAGCCCTTGGAACCTTGACTGGTGCCAGGAAGCAAGCCGAAGTATTGTGTAGGATGTGACTTCATGAGGGCTGGGATGCTGACTGCCTTACTCACCTGTGTGTCCCTAGTACCTGGCATAGTACTTGGGGCAAAGTAGGTACCCAGTAAATGATTACTACATGAATTAAATTAATAATAATAATTAAAAAATGTTCTATATCCATCAAAATAGGTTATAGAAGTGCATTTATTGACATGGGGATAAAGTTGCTATTATTAACTGAAAAGTGATTAAAGAATAAATGAAACATTATCTTGGAATTTTATTACTAATATAGGAGAAATATGTTTGAGTACAGAGAAACATATACACACATATATCCAAAGAAAAATACTTAGGAAGATAGACAAAATATTGACAGTACTGGTCTGTGAGCGGTAAGATTTTAGATGTCTTTAAATTTTATTTTATTATCCTTACCTTCTTAATTTAGATAATAACTATGTGTGGCTTCTAATAAAGGTTTATGCCAGTAGATGAAAAACAAAACAAACAAACAAAACCCTTCTTTTCCCTGTCAATGTCACACATGTCAACAGTCCCATGTGCCTGGCAATGGGGGAGTGTCCATCTTTATCAACTGGTGGAGCACAGTGGCTAATGTTTCTGACGCTCAGTAATGAGGTGAGAGAGGGAGACTTTGTTTAACAGGGAGCAGACCATACTTGAGCTTCAGTACTTGAGCTTGGAGCCTGCTGGTTGGATTTTCATATCTGTATGGGATTAAGTGCAGAACATTCTTAGTTTCAGGTTCCTCCTCAGGGTAGGATTCTAATAAATAATAACTGTTTTTTGAGATTCAAATTAGTTTGGTTCTCCACTTACTGTTGGCTCCATGAGAGAAGCAGGTAGCATACTGGTGGAGCACAGGACAGACTGGTAGTGTGGACTTGGGCACGCTTTTCACATCTCTGAGCCTGAGTTTTCACTGGGGATCAGAGCATGGGATCACTGAGTTTTTTCTTGGAGTAAATGTTTTTGGAATTCTTTTTCTACTGTGATATCCCCTTGGGGATCTGACTTCTTAAAACCAAACAAAACCAGAACTGATTGTTTTAGAAGATGACTGTTTTCACCCAAAGTCACTGCCTCTCGGATCAGAAAGCATTCCTGCCTTGGGGCCAGGCACCCTGGGCTTGGCCAGGGTCTGGAGTTCTCACATGAACAGTCTTGACTTGAAAGACGCTCAACATAAATTGTTATGAGGAAAAAATAAGATACAAAACAAATGTTAATAGAGATTCACTTTGGGAGAAGCGCTGATAGAGATGTCCAAGCAAGGGGATGTGGGAAGTTCATTTCTTGGGACTGAAAGCCCTCGGCTCTGTAACAGTAGCTTTGCGCTGCTTGCTAGCATAGATGTCAGGGGTGATGAGGTAGAAAGGGTATGGCACAACTTCCCAGAAGATTTTGTGTGAGTTGTGCTGAAGTGAACATATATAAACAACGACACATAAGGGCTAATAACCAGCAGGTACCCCTGGTGGTTATGACCGTGGTCACTTGTAAATGTGATCTACACTCTTCTCTTTTCCATCTTACCACAACGAACATTTCATTCCTGCCTCCTGGGCAGCTGCTCAGACTTCCAACCTTCCCCTTGTCATTTTCCTACATCTAATGCCTTTCTCTTCTGTATGCAGGGATGACATCACACATTTGGGATCCAAATGGTTAACGCAGAGCAGAAAGTATATAGTGTCAATATTTAGAGTGGCACTATTTGACCGGCGGTGGTTTTTCCCTCCTCAGAGTAATTACTCTGTGTTTGGATTCCCGGTTTTCATAAAAGAAACTTGGCTTGCTAGCTATTATATATACCAAATGAACCTAAGCTTGTGTAAATGTTGAATAATGAATTAAAATGAAATTGCTCCTTGTGACAGGCTTTCCATGGCTTCGTGTGGTTTTGGAGGCATGGTCCACTATGCCCGCTTCCATGAAGGAGAAGGCCAGAATAGGCACAGAGCATGACCTCATCACAGCCCCATTTGCCTGGAGGATAGCGACTATCCCAGAGATCATCAGAGACCATTCCTTTCTGAGCTCTCCCTTCCTGCAGACGTGGGCTGTCCAAATCATGGCGCCTGCATAGCAGAAGCTCCTGAGGACAGGGTCCTCGGAGGTGCTCTCAGATCTGGGAGGCCTAGCTGCTGAATGCTGACTGCACAGACTGGAAATGGTTACCTCTCTCAGGACACACTCAAGGGTTTTTAGTATTTAGCAAGGAAGTTTTCAGACATGATTGTGGAACAGGGAGTAAAGCCACTTTAGCCAATATCAATCAGAAGATGCTTAAAGTTCCTGTATCCTTCAGTTTGGTTCCATTCGATGAGGTCGGGCCAATCTCCACCGCAGATCATGAAATGGGCAAAAAATAAGTGTCGTGCAATCATTATCCAAGGGAGGATGATCTGAGTCCGCTGCCCAGTAAAGAGGGAGGTAGGAGATGATGAGCAGAGGGGCCTTCAAGAGAAATGTGAAGTGGAGAGGTGGGGATGATTAATTTTGGTGTGGTACAGTGTGGACTTAGTCTAGTTGGAATTAAGAGAGAGCTTGCTTCTAATATTGTAGACAGACATTCCTTGATTGGATTAATTAAGATTTTTTTTTTTTTTGGAACAGAGATCTTTGTTAAAAGAGGATTGCTGTGTTTCTCTTTGAACCACAACCTTGCCCCGACTCTAAAACCTTAGAGCCCTCTAACCTCTGCAAAAGCCATTTTCTACCATCAACCAAAGCAGCTCAATCAGGAACCAAGTTCATTCTGCTCACTTAAATTTGGCAAATATTTACCGTCTATCTTTCATTCTGCCAGAAACTGGCAAGACACAGGTGAAGAACTATTTATGCTTCCTGAGCTCACAGGAAAATAAACGCCTATTGAACACCAAGCTTATCTTTGTCCCCTAAGTGAAAAATTAGAAGTCCCCCCCAAGTTAACACAGTGGCATGGACAAACAGTGCCTGCTCTGGGATTTCTGTCTGAAAGAGGTTGAGGAGTATCAACCTAACTTGTAGGTGCTGGGGTGAGGTAGGAGGAGTAGGTGGTAGGTTGGGTTGCCAGATTTACCAGATAAAAGTAAAGGATACCGAGGTCAATTTGAATTCCAGATAAACAACAAATATTCTTTTAGCCTAAATATATTCCATGCAATATACTAAAAAATATTGGCTATTCATCTGGAATTCAAAAGTATCTGGGAATCTTAGGTTTGATCTGTTAATCCTAGTGGTAGTGGACTTGTCTTGAAGATTTAATGGTTTAGCATTTTACCCAAAATTGAGACAATATCGGGGCGCCTGGGTGGCTCAGTGGGTTAAGCCGCTGCCTTCGGCTCAGGTCATGATCTCAGAGTCCTGGAATCGAGTCCCGCATCGGGATCTCTGCTCAGCAGGGAGCCTGCTTCCTCCTCTCTCTCTGCCTGCCTCTCTGCCTGCTTGTGATCTCTCTGTCAAATAAATAAATAAAATCTTTAAAAAAAAATTGAGACAATATCAAGTTAGAAAGCCCTCTTAAAAGGAGGTCTGAAAATGAGTACCTAGATCCTAGTGATTCAAAGTGTGATCTATAGACCAGGAACATGCCATCATGTGGGAGCTGGGTGGAAATTCAGCACGTAGAGCACTATCCCGACCCACAGAACCAGAATCTGCATTTTAACAAGATTCCCAGTGATTCCTATGCTCATTAACATTGGAGAAGCCCTGGTCTAGGTGGAAAAGGGCAGAGAGCAAATAAAAGAAAGTGGCATGCGCCAATGCAGTTACCCAAAATAGCATGGCAGACTCCTTATGAAAAATCAATCACTTGTTGGATCCTCAATTACACCTAGCATTAACACTACCTTGCACCTTATTTTTTTGCATATATTTCTCTTTTCCTCCCCTGACAGGAAGCACGAGGGCCCACATCCCTCTTATTTAGCAGAAATTATATACTGGGGAATGGTTAAAAGTTTACAGACATAGAAGTTACAACATACTTATTTTCACTCTTGTTCAAAAAGCACACAAAAAGCTAGGATTCGGAGTGTGGTGTGCTACATCCTTTATGTGCATAATTATAGCACCCATTAGGGAATATTCCTGTATTGCATTTTGCAAATGCAGAAACTAGTGTCTTAAGAGGTTGAGTGACTTGTAAGTGTCAAAGGTAGGAATTCAATCCAGGAATGTCTGACTCTCCAAATCTACCCTTTTTGCCTGCTGTCTTCAAGTACCAAGTGAATGTAAACAATGTGAAAAAAATTGTGATTTTTTAAAAAAACTTTTGGAAAATTCACATCAAGCACACTTGGCCTTGAATATCTAGGTATTTCATGTGGTAGGTATTTTTGTTTGGTTTGGTGTGGTATTTTGGGAGGGGGAAGGATTAACTTGCTAATTGCAATTCCATGCCCTTGTCCTGTGTGTATATATAATAATGGGACTATATTTATTGTTATTATATTTATTATTTATTGTTTTATATAGAGAGATGTTATTTGCCTGATATCTATCTCACTGATCTTCACTTGTCTGAATATCACCCCTCTTTCTAGGCCCACCTAAAACCCTTTCTCCTTGTTCCCCCTCAAAGGGTTTTCCTACACAACTAAAGCTCACAGAGGATGTCCCAGCCCCAGCCCCTCCCCCCAATTTATTGTTCCTATTGATTTATTGATTCTGTCTGTAGGTCTCAACTTTTCCCCAAGAAGTGGACTCTAAAAAAAAAAAAAGAAGAAAAAAAGAAATATTATGTGTAAGTCCAATTTGAAAAAGCAAATAGAACCCTGGGACCCTGCACTCAGCACTCCTCTCATCTCCCAAAGATCCTTTAGGACACACAGGGCACAGAGTTTGGAAGGGAACTGGTCTGTGCTACTTATATCATCATATCAATTTGTTGTCCTTTCCACCTGTGTCTATCTTCCCAAGTAAATGAAAGGCCTTTGAAGGTGGAGAATATTATTTATTATGGGTACCACATCATTCAAACCTCAAAATGGGGCTCGTGTACTTCTGGGTACAAGAGAGCAGAACATTTGAAGGCCACTCTGAGAAAACTAAATTAGATCATTTTCTATTTTTCTATATCTTCCTTTGATTTATAGCATAGTCTTTTCCACGTAAAGTATGTTTGATCAATTCCATACGTGCTGATTAACTAACTCACTGCTCTATGGACTTAAGAGCATCATTTTAATCTTGTTGGCTGAAATATATTGTTTTAAATTGAATGAGTTGACCGTACTTTTTATAATAGCATGCTGTCACTGAGTGACATTTTTAAAATTTAGAAATAGCAGGAATACGAACAACTTACATGCACACAGCAAAGTAGCTGCCATCCAATTTACAGGTTGTGGTGCTTCTACAGAAATAAATATGTAGCTAGAGATAATGAACTATACACATTTAAGTTCTGGGGTAAGTTTTCATTTGAATATTTTCTTTCCTTAAGCATTTAAAGGTTTCTTCCAATACCTTGATGATACATAATTAAGTCCAGTAAGATGGGTAAGCCTTGTAATGAAAACATTGCTATAAATTCTGATGGACACAGGAATTGGTGTCTTGTTACAAATGGAAGGTTCTCTCACACAGAAAATTGTGGCTTCTCTAAAGTCAGGTAGGACAACTAGAATTCTGATTCAGCCACTCATCTATTCATTTATTCACCAAAGATTTACTGATCAACTTACGAATGCCAGGTATGTTGCTAAACACAGGTGGTTATGCCATAGTACAATATATGTATTCCTAAAAAATCTTATGTTCTGTAAACTCATACACTGGAAAGAGAGCAGGACTTGGAGGTAAAATAAGGCTGGATCAGAGCACCCAAAACGTAGGCAGTTTTGGAACCAGAGCATTTGCAAGATAGCATGAAGAAAGAGTGAGGTGTATTCACTTACCTTTCCTGAAAAACGGACCCTAAGATCAGGATTTTGGTGCAAGTAGTTTGTAGGGAGGTGATCCCAGGAAGCATAATGAGGGAGGAGAAAAGTGAGACAAGGGAGGGAGGAAAGTCACTTCATCTTACTAAGTGGCATCAATCAGCAGAACCAACCTGGGTAACTGGGACTAAACCTCAAGTGGAACTCTGTCAAGTTGCAGATCACTCCTGGGCCACAATTTTTGGTACTTCTTACCATATATGCAAACCAAGCTTTCTTGGAAGCCAGAGAAGACCCTCAATCAGAGAGAGGCAGAAAGTGACTGACAGGTCCTGGAATCTTCTGCAAGTGACCCCAGTAGAACTAGGTGGGCTGAAATGATCGAGGCAGGAAGGCTGAAGGTCTATGAGTGGGTACACGGGGGTACTGGGCCCTGGGTTCAGTACTGTCTTCCTTCGTGGCTCGCTCGAGTTGGCACGTTAGTCTGCATCAGCTGCTTTTTGGTGAAACAAAAGAGTAAAGTGTGAGAGCAAACTGTCTGCAAACCAGTGAGACTTCCAGATTATGCAGATATCATATCCCTACCTCGGACTTTTGTACAAGTCATTTTGCATCACAGAAGCCATGTGTTACAGAAGACAGACGGTACTGGGGCTATCACCTTTGAAGAAAATATAGAACAGTCCCTGACTATAAAAACCTTCCAGTCTCGGAGGGGAGAAAGAGCTCATAGTTCAGTGATGTGAGTGCTATGGCAGAAGAGACACCCCCCACCCCCGCAAAGTAGTGCCCTTTCCACTCTTGGGGGATCAGGGAAGAGACATTCAAGCCATGTCCTGAAGGACGAGCAACAGAAAGATGGGAAGGAGAGAGGAAAAGAAGCCTAGGGAAATTAACATGTGAGGATACAGGGTGAATCCAGTGTCTGTGAAGCCATTACCCCGCACTCTGATGCACATCCCTGAAGACCCTTGAACTTCAAGGGTTAGGCTTAAGAAAATGGGGAACGTTAGGACTCCAGAAATCTAGGTTCCCAGAGAAAAAATTTAAGCCCTAAGGTAGGTGCTCAGACTGATCTTCGAATTGTGCAGAGCCTGTCTGGCTGCTAGTGTTGGATAAATAATAAATACCAGTCCGTCTGTTCCTGGGATCAGCGTCCTGCCTTGACCTTGCTTATCAGATCAGGTAGGAAACCCAGGTCCTTCTTACCACATGTGGTCATTACATTTCCCATGGCATTTTCACAAGAGGCCCGGGCTGCTTCCCTGGCTGCTGTCCAGGTAGGTAATTATCTTGCCTCCTGTTCTAACTCCCTTGTGGTTTCGGTTGTAGGAGACAGCCTCCTTCACTCCCACATGATTGGCTGCTGGTGCTGAAAGGTTTCATTCTGGAAATCTGTTACCTTCTGCCCTGGAGCTTGGCTAGCATTCAGGGCCGGGAGAGGATGTTTGAGGACAACCTGGCCAGGTCTATACTTACTAAGAGAAGTGGAGAATTGGGACTCATTTCCTGATAAAATGAGCACCAAACGTAATTTTTTACCAGATGACTCCATGGTTTAAAAATATTGGGTTAAAAAATTACCTTGTTCAGGGAAAAGAAAAAGTCCCCTGTTCAAAATTACTGACATAAAGTCCGTACTCTTTTGCCTTACCCCAAGAACATGCTGTTCCGGCATATCAGGCAACAGTGATGAAGATCAGATCTTTAGAAGATGACACACCTGTGAACAGGATGTACTAGAAAAATCTATCGCTGTATCATCTATCACCTAGCATCACTGCATCCATAGCCTGTTACCCCCTTCTCTGTGCTTCATTAGCACAGAGCCATTGGCAGGCAACCCCTGGCATGGTGTTCCTGGTAGTTCAGTCAGTCGGTGAATGGTTTCTGAGTACCCACAGTTGCATGGTCATGTGACTTGGGAAATAGGAAGATCTATAATGATAATTCCTTCCCATGGCCTTCTGCACATTTCTGAGCAGTAGTATAGCATAATAGGACTAGCTGTGAAAACAGCTAGACCTGGGTTTAAATTCTGGCACTGCTACCTCTGTGACTCTAAGTTACTTAATCTTTGAATCCAGTTTCTTCATCTATAAAATGGGGATAATTATATTGGAACCTAATTTACAGGTGTAGTAGATTATATGAGATATTGCAATTAAAGTGCTTGGCACAGCAGTGCATAATAGGCTCTGTAAATGTTTGCAATCATTACTATAATACAATCCAGTAGACATCTATACAAAACCAGGACTGAACTGCTTTGTCCTGCTCTCCTGTCTTCCCTCCAATGGCTTCTAAGAAGAGCTTGTACGCTGTAGCAATGAGATACTGATTAGGAACATTGACTTTGTGCTCTGACAAACCTAAGTTAGAATCCCAGCTTTGTTATTTGGGACCTCTGTGACCTCAGAGAAGTTAAATAACTTCTTGGAGCCTTCGTTTCCTCATGGGAAAATAGGATAGCTGTAGGATATCAATCAATAACTAGTCATAGTTGCATAGAAGCTGCTGCCTAGAAAGCACCAAACACATGGCAGTCATTACTATTAGAGATAAATAATACAAAGCTTTTGATGATTTGACCATAGGAGTCACTCAAAATATAGCTACCTTTTAAAAATTATAAAATGAGAGTAGGGTATAACTCTAACAGTGATAATAATAAAACATTGTGAACACCTTTTATGTGCCAGACACCATGCAGAGGTCTTTACATGTATATTTAACTTAATTCTTCATCCTTGTCCTATAGTTAAATACTTTCCAGATATAATCAACCTCATATAACCTTACAATGCAGCTACCAATCTATTTTACAGATGAGGAAACTGAGGTTCAGAGACGTTCTCTGCCTATGGTTACACCACTAAGAAGTGACAGATTGGCTAAAGCCAGAAGAATTCACACTATGGCACTCAGAATCACATTCATGTTTTTGCTGCTGATTAATTTAAGCAAAATGACATCATCTGTCAAAATTAATTTCAGCAAAAGGAATTGTCTGTGACATGCTGTGAACTTGATTTTGGTTATGAAGTTTGGTTTTATTTAATTTATAACTTTTTATAAGATACAAAATTGTAAAGGATTTGTGCCTTATTTTATGATTGGATATTTTAAATAGCATCATAAAAATAATTTAAGTTAACATTAGGGATATGAAAAGATTTTTTTTCCACCTGAGGGGTTGATATGCTTTTCAGGTTTGGAAAATACTGATATAGGCAAGTTTTTATCTTTTATGAGTTTTATCTTAAATCTACAAGATTTATAACCACTGAAAGGAAAAAGAGATCCCATTAAGATGGGCTGGGAAAGGCGCAATTTGGACTAGCTTTGAAAAAGATGTAGAATTCAGAATGTGGGTGACATCTGGCTACAACACCCCCCAACCAGGTGATTGTAGATTGATTTGGCTCACCTGGATGGCTAAAGGGTGTCCTTCGTCTCACATTGTTCCAAATAGAGCCCTTCAAAAGCTGAGAATTTGGTCAAAAAGAGGAAGCCTTCCAAATAGAGGAGCACCTGTCTCTAGTCAGAAAATAGGATTCAGATAAGTGGAGGTGAGAGAGAAACCTCTTTTGCTAGAGGAGTCCCGGACACACAGAAAGAATGAGTAGAGCATATTGAACCCTCCCCCCACCCCCGCCCCTGTATATATGAGGCTGTCAGAGCAATTGTCTGCAGGGGGAGATAATTGGAGAGATGAACCAGAATCAGAACCAAAACCAGAACCAGAAGCACACAGTGGATGGCTCTGAATGCAGAAAAGGGAAATTCAGAGACTCAACAAGGGGGAGGCAATGCATATATCTCAACAGGAGATTCATACAAAAAGATAGTGTTCTAACACCAAAGCAGAGGATAACTGGCAACAAATGCTGGACCGAAAAAAGCACTGATTGGCTTCTCCAGAGTGGAGCTTTAAACAAATGGAGTGAGGCAAGAGGTGAGTAATAACACCCCTTCACTCCCCAGACAATGGGGACTCTGCCATCCCCGTCCAGAACTAACTCATAGGCACTGGTGAACTCTGACTAGCTATGGCTAGAGACTCAACTACCCTGATGGTTTCCCACCTTTTGGTCAGATCTACAAATATAACGGAGAGTTGTTAACATTGTCCTCCTGAACTGCTGGCAAAGCTTGTGCCTACGATATCCCACTGGGACCCAAACCACATTGAGATTGACAAGGACGTTTCTTGTCAATGGTGGGCAATAGCTTGTTCAGAAAGACTCTGCCCAGGGTGGCTATTGCAATCAACTTTCTCACGTTGGGTTTCCATTGTAAAGGACTTGTCTGAAGGGCTCATGCAGAGAATTCAATTTATATCATCCAGATAGGTGAAACATGAAGTGTACCTAACGAACTCCTGTGAGGGGGTAGCAGTCACCATGTTTGCCTTTACTTTTTTTCTGGTTTCTGGGAGAAAATGAATTAAAATTCATATGGTACAATTAAAAACCATTAACATCAAACATCAGAGAGAACAAGCAATTAGTTAATGTATTATTTAAGCCTTTACTACACTTCAGCTATCAAGGGCAATCATTCTTTCTGAGTAAAATGTTTTCTTTTTTTTTTTCCTTGCCCATTATTAAAAGCTTAAGTGTTTACCAATAACTGCAAGTAAGTTTGGATTTGCTTCAATTCTACTCTAGGGAGCAATACTCTGACAGTATTTCCTGACCTAATACCTCAAATTATGGCATAGGGTTTAAAGCTAAATGTATTAACTTTGAAACACAAATAAAAGAATGACTCTATAAATTTCACTGTGGATTCTCTGCTGGACATTGATCCACCCATGATTCCTAAGCCCTGTTCTGTTCAGGGCACTATGCTCAAAGCTCAAAAGCTACTATATAAAATATAGTATAGCTATATACTTTGCTATATAGAAATATAGTTTCTACCCTCCAGGAGTTTAAACTCTTTTCTCCTTTATGGTATGTAACTAGTCATTGATAATGACAATAATAGTAATAATTACCTGTCTATAGATATTTCTAAAAAAAATTAAGGACTTTCATTTATATAATATAATCTTTTATTATTCTACTTAATATTTGGGGGAATTCTTTGAAGTAGGAGGTAGGTGGAAGCATTATCAGCCAGATTATATGAAGGCAAATAGTTTACCCCAGACATATTCAAGAAGTTAAAGACACAAAATTAGATATGGAACGAAAACTAAGACATGAACTTCCAGACACATAATGAAGCAGTCTGTTTACTTACTAACTGAATTTCTAATGATGTTACACTGCCACCTTCCCCTTATAGTAGTAGAAATGTTCTGTAATGGTAAGGGGATTTAGACCTTAGGATCTTTCAAACTAGAATAGAAAATTTTCTAGATTTTACAAGTCTTCTAGATTTATAGAACAAATTGAACTGGGTATAATGAGCTAAACTTGGATGCCACCATTCTAATCCAAACATAATAAATTATACATAGAATATTTAAAAATTAAAAAATGTAGCTAAGTAGGAAGGGAAGAAATGAAAATGTCAAGATGGCATAAATAAGAAGGACACTTAACTAAAGCCATGAGAATTTGATGATAGAGAGGCCATGGAACTAACAGGAACTGCTAGGTGCCTGGGGACAGGGAATAAAATGCCTGACTTAGGACAGAGTCTGGGATTCAGGCAGCTGGTACTGGGCAACTGGCTGCTGTCCTGAAAAACTCAGATCAGTAGCTTGAGAAGTGCCATAGTAGCATACAACTCATGCTAGGCTATGAATGACTGATTCCCTAAGAAAGAAACTGGAATCCCATGTAATGTGCTATGTGCTAAATTCTCATGGGGTCGGTGGGGGGGAAAATTCATATTATTCAAGAGGCACAGGGACAACCTTTTAAAGCATTTGAGGGTATAGAGGCACCTGGGTGGCTCAGTGGGTTAAAGCCTCTGCCTTCGGCTTGGGTCATGATCCCGGGGTCCTGGGATTGAGCCCTAGGTCAGGCTCTCTGCTCCGCGGGGAGCCTGCTTCCCTCTCTCTCTCTGCCTGCCTCTCTGCCTACTTGTGATCTCTGTCTGTCAAATAAATAAATAAATAAATAAAAATCTTAAAAAAAAATGAAGTATTTGAGAGTATCTCTTCTGAGAAACCAAAATTAAAATGCCCCATTGCCAAAATTTTAAAGGAATTGCTAAAAGAATACAGAATATATAATTTCCCAAACAGTAGAAGGAAAAATGGGGGAGAAAAAACCCCCCTACAAAACCATGACCAGTTAAAACATTAACAGGAAAGAGACAAAAAGAAAAAAAGGTAAATAAAAACATGTAATAACTTCAAAGAAATATGTCTAAATATATGTTATAACTATAAATGGTCTAAATCCAGTAGTTAAACATAGAGATTGTCAGATTAGTTAAGAAAGTAAAAACTGAATACATCGAAAATCTAAAAGTACTAAAAAGTTGAAAATCAAAGAAAATAATAAATAAAAAATAAAATGCATAAATACATGTTAATATAAATAAATATATTTCATATATATTTCATATCATTTAATATAAATATGATATATGTTATATAATGTAACAATATAATAATTATATAAAATATAATGCACATAAAAATTTATTTAGACAGTAAATATTAACCTAATAAAACCTCAATAAAAGTTTATTAAAAACAGGAAGAAGGTATGTTAAGACCAAAATATAAGCATTATCAGAGATAAAGATGCTGTCTACATAATAACAAAAATGTATCTCACCAGAAATCTATAGTAATTCTAAATCTGAATACCCAAAAATACAGAAAAGCAAAAACTAACAGAATTACATAGAAAAACTGAATTATTCATAATCTTTGCTGCAGGTTTTAATATACAACTCACTATAATAACTCCAGAAATTAGAAATTAGTGAGAATAGCAAATATCTGAATAACACAATCAACACACTAGACACAACAAATGGAAATATAATCTTATGTCCAGCTACTGGAGAACACAAATTCTTCTCAGGCATTTGTAGACCTTCAGTTGAAAACTGATCACGAAGCATGCTTTGTAAAGCAAGGCCATAAAGCAAGTCCCAGTATATTCCAAAGAAATAATAGCATAAAGCTCACATATCTGAACAAAGTGTAAATAACTTAGGAATCAATAAGCAAAAGGAAATCAAACAGTCTCAAATATTTGAGAAATTGAAACCCCACTTGTAAATAACTCATAGTTCAACAATAAATTATAGTCGATAATTAAAAATATTCAGAACCAAATACTAAAGGAACCATGATGTATACAAACTTGTTGGGTGTGGCTACAATGGTGTATAAAGAATATGCCTTAAATGTCTCTATCAAAAAAAATTGAGAATCAAAGAGCCAAGGATCCACTCAAAATCCGGAAAATAGAATAAACTAAAATTATGTATAAAGTGACTTCTATTCTTGTCTATGATGAAAAAGATTACATAACACTAACCACACAACCCAGAATAACTATACAAACTGGGTGAAATTTTAAAAAGAACTGTTTGAAGGCATCAGAGATCAACCCACGTAAATAGGACTTAAGAGTTCAAGATTTTAGAGAGTAGGTAAAGCCCACTGAGGGCAACATCTCATCTGCCTCCATTTGTTTCCCTGAGGGGTTTTGCCGATTTGTGGAACAAGGAAGAGAAGCAGAAAGAAACAGCTTGAGGTCTGCAATAGTCTCACTGAGCTGGAGAGATAGAAGTTAGAGTTCAGCTGGTCAAGATGGCAGGACTTGAGAAGCCCAAGCCTCAGAGAAGTGGGAGCTGCCAAAATGTGAAATTTGATGTGTACTTTTCCTTAGAGCTTTTTCATCCCCTAAGCTGCATACCCACGGGGTAAGGTGCCAACAATCTAAGTGAAAAGCAGCTTCTGTGAAGCTGAATAACTTGATTGGAGGCTTTGGTTGGAGACAAAGAGGTTGGAGCTGGGACTTACAAAAGTGGAGAAACCTTGGTTAACATCTCAGGTTTTCAGATGAGATACCTAAAGCATATGCTCTAGGCATGAATGCTGTGCCCTGGAGCAAAGGCAAACTGAAAATAGAGACCTCTGTCCCCTCCAAAGCCTGAAACCAGCCTCAGCTGCATCCATGTGATCTGTCTGTACTCTGTGCACGTGCCAGAAAAAACTGACATCCTCTCTGTAGAAAGGTAACATCATCCAAAGCCTTGACAATTTCCTACTGTTAGACACGATGTCCAACATTCAGTAAAAATTATCATAGATAGCCAGGAAGAGAGCCAAATGACCAAACAAAGTTAGAAATAAAGGACAATAGAAAGAGTCTTATAGGTGATCACAATATGATCATATGCTCAAGAACACAGAGGGAAAGATGGAGTGTTTCCTCAGAGGGTGCATCAGAGATTCTAAAACAGTAATTACATAGAAACTTTAGACATACAAGTATAATAAATATTAAGAATTTAATTAATAGTGGACTCGACACAGTAGGGGAAAGGATTAGTAAATTGTAAGATGTTAATAGAAAACTCATGTAAGTTCGATATACAAACACAAACTACATTTCTATACATCTGTAATACCTATAGAATATAAAGTATGGTTAAAAACAGAATAACAATAAATGTAACAAAAGAAGTACAAGACTTTTATAAATTTATAAAGATTAAAATAATGGTAGATGACTTCTCTGTTTAAGGATTCCACCAGGGCATCCCAAACTTTAATGTGAATATGATGCCTCTGGGATCTTACTCAAATGCAGATTCTGATTCAGTAGGCCTGGGGTGAGGTTCTAGATTCTGCATTTCTATTTATCACTTTTTTTTTAAGTTTAAAAAAAATTTATTTAAGTAATCTCTATACCCAAAATGGGGCTCAAGCTCATGACCCCAAGATCAAGACTCACATATTCTTTGGACTGAGTCAGCCAGGTGTTCCTTAGATTGTGTTTTTCTTATAACCTCCCACATGATGCTGGTCCACAAACCATACTTCGAGTATCATAAATTTAGAAGATTTATATTTATATTATATTATATTATATATTATATATATTATATATTATACATATATATTATTATATATAATATATTATAATATATTATATATACAGACATTATATATAATATATATTATAATATATATTAATATTAATATATATTATATATTATAACATATTAATTTACATAATTACATAATATAACTATGTAAAATGCATACTTTACACTGATATTTCAATACAATGCCAGTTAAAATAGACACTTCTTTGATATGACTTGACAAATCAGTCCTAAATTTTTTATAGAAAAGCAATGTGCCACAAATATCTAGGGCAACTCTGAAGAAGAATAAGTCTGAATGGGATTTACCCTACTGAATGTTAAATCTTTTTATGAAACTATAATAATCAAAATGGTGTGGACTTAGCACAGAGTGTATAGATAAAGTAATGGAACAGAATAAAGGCAAGAAGCAGACCTACACATGAATGCAAAGCTGATCTAGGATAGAGGTGAAATTGTGGAGCAATTATAAAAAGAAAACTTAATAAAAGTTGTGGGTATAATTAATTTCATGTACAAAAATAAAATTTAATCCTATCTTACAGCATACTCAAAATAAATTCCAGGTGGGTTTAAGTCCTAAATTTAGGTAGCAAAACTTAAAAATTAAAAAAAAAAAAAGTAGGAAAACATTTTTAAGACTCAAAGTGTGAAAGGATTTATTTATTTATTTATTATTTTTTGTAATAATGGAAGGATTTTTTTTAACAAAGCAAATAAGCACAAATATTAAAGTAATAGATTGAGAGCTTTGACTATATTACAAAGAAAACTTCTGTAAACCAAGAGTCACCATTAAAAAAAGTGAAAGATATGGGCACCTAGATGGCTCAATCAGTTAGATGGCTGCCTTTGGCTCAGGTCATGGTCTCGAGGTTCTGGGATTAAGCCCCACATTGGGCTCCCCACTCAGCAGGGAGTGTGCTTCTCTCTCTTCCTCTGCCCCACTCTCCCCTCTTCCCCACTTGCCCTTCCTGTTCTGTCTCAAATGAGTAAATAAAATCTTTATTTAAAAAAGTGAAAGATAAGTCAGACTGCGAGAAGACATTTCCAATGCATACTCCTGGAAATTAGCATTCTGCTAATTCTAAAGCACCCCACAAATCAAGAAGAAAATGATTTTGAAAATGAACAGGGATAAATGGGAGAAACTCAAATGGCAAAGGGTAAAAGCATGAAAAGATGCTTCATCTTACTGGGGACCACAGAAATGAAATACAAATGAAAATCACAAGGAGATATGATACTAAATCCTTTAGAATGACAACTATCAAAATGTGGATAATTCTAGGAATTGATGAAGAGGCATGTGAAATGACTTTTATACCTTGTGGGAGGTAAATGATTTGGAGAGTAGTTTGGCAAAACCTATTAATTTGGCAATACGGATTCCCTATTATCCAGCAATTCCTTCCCTAGGGATTTTCTCTGGAAAAATTCTTGCACATACACACAAGTTGACAAGTACAAGAAAATTGTCAGCAGTGTTTTTGGTAGTTGCAAATACTAGGAAAAACTAAATATGTATAAACAGCAGAATAAATAATGAAAGTATAGTATATTCGCACCACTGAATATAATACCAAGTTAAAAACAGAGATTTAGGGACGCCTGGGTGGCTCAGTTGGTTGAGCAGCTGCCTTCGGCTCGGGTCATGATCCCAGCGTCCTGGGATCAAGGTCCGCATCGGGCTCCTTGCTCGGTGGGGAGCCTGCTTCTCCCTCTGCCTCTGCCTGCCATTCTGTCTGCCTGTGCTTGCTCTCTCTCTCTCTCTGACAAATAAAAAAAAAAAACAAAAAACAAAACAGAGATTTATATATTAACACGACTAAACAGAAATTTTAATTGAAAAGGAAAGTAGCAAAAGGATACAAAACCCACCAAATTGAGCACAGTGTTTATCTCTGGAGGTGGGAGGTGAGAAGAAATTGCAAAGGAAAGAAGATACAGGGAGGTCTCAAAAGTATTTGTAACATTTATTTCTTAAACTGGCTAATGGTTACAGAGAGATCCATTATACTATTCTTTACACCTTTTTGTATTTCTGAAATATTTTAATATAAAGCAATTTGGAAGGGGTCCAGAATTGGTAAATGTGGAGGGCGCTGTTAGAAGCAAATGCTAACCCGCTGGAAGAGATCACCTCCACAATCCAGGACGCTGCTGAGAAACTACTGTGGAAGACCACTGTTGAAAGTAAGCTGACAGTAAAGAGATATGAAGCACATCAGGAAATCCATTCCCATAAGAGAGAGTCAGCAGACACAACAAATGAGAGAATTTCCAGTTGAGAAACTAAAGAAAATAGAGCAGTTTCCAAAGAGCTTCAAAATAAGTGGTTTCAAAAACGTTCAAAGACATAAAGGAATCAACTGAACTCATGTCAGAAGGAGACATTGTAAAAACAGAGTAAGCAGACTTGAAAACAGATATATATTCTAGAAATGAAAAATACTGCTCTCATAATTGTGAAATTCAACATAAAAGGTCAAGGGAAGCCAAAACAAGAACTAATAAACTGAAAGGTGAATTTAAGGATACAACTCGAGACCTCAAAAGATGTATGATAAGAAAGAGGCAATGAGGGATGTAAAGAATAGAATTAAAAACTCCAATGTGTCTAAAACAATTACAGAAGGAGAAAGAAAAAATGTGGGAGTAGTAACATGCAACTATGTTGATGGAGAATCTCATTTATTTATTTACTCATGAATGAAAGAACATGAGCTTAGCGCAGGGGAGAGGGGAAGAGGCAGAGAATCTCAAGCCGACTCCCTGCAGAGCGTGAAGCCTGACCTGGCGCTCCATTTCACAACTCTGAGATCATGAACCAAGCTGAAACCAAGAGTTGGACGCCTAACCGACTAAGCCACCAGGCTCCCCGATTGAAAATCTTCTAGAAAGACATGGAATTCTCAGATTGAAAAGTCACACACCAAATTGTAAACTGAAGAAAACACAGAGAGAGAGAGACAGAGACAGAGAGTGAGAGTCTGTAGTCTATCAGATACAACATAAATTTTAAAAACTACCAGAAGTGATAAAACAGATAATCTGTGAGTAAAAACAATCAGATTGACAACCAGCTTCTCATCAATAAGGAAGTAATGTGAAAGAAAATGTAATAATGCCCTCAAAATCTGAGGAGAAAAATTTAACAGTCAATCCAGAATCCTACAGTTAACGAAATTATCACTCAAGAATTAGGGTTAAGTTGGGGCACCTGGGTGGCTCAGTTGGTTGAGTGTCTGTCTCGATCACAGATCAGATCTTGATCTCAGGGTTGTGCGTTCAAGCCCCATGCTGGGTTCCACACCTAGCATCAAGCCTACTTAAAAAAAAAAAATGAGTATTTTAAGACATACAAAGAGAGTTTATTATTCATTGAAAGAGCTTTCTGATGAGGGAAAGAGACTCTAGACGGAACAGAAGCCAAGTGGCAGTGATGAGGAAAACATTAGTAAGCATGTTCCTACACAGAAACAAGTGTTGATAGTGAAAAAATAATAAATAATGTAAGAGTTAAAATATACAAAATGAATTATTTTGTTAGTGGGGAGTAGTTCAAACAGGATTAGAAAATTCTATTTTCCTTGTGTTGTTTGGGGAAGCAAAGATGATTAACTTTAGTATTTGTTGGAAAAATACAGACTTAAAAAATTTAAGGGTAATAACATAAAAAATAAAAAGGGAAACTCATAAGATGCAAATGAGAAAATCACTAAAAGTAACTGAGAAACTTGCAGTTCAAGAGAAGGCAGGAATTAAGAAAGAAGTAGGGAAAGAAGCAGGGGAGAAGGAAAGGAGGAGATGCAGCAGCAGCAACTAAAAAACAGAGAAAAGAGAAAATCTAGGTAAGTTGGTAGGAATTAATCCAAATATGTTAATGATAACAATATACAATTTGTGATAGTTTTATTTATCAAATTGACTCGGCTAGGGTCCCCAGTTACTCAAATACTAATGGAGATGTTGCTATGAAGGCATTTTGTAGGTGTGATTAAAGCCCATAATCAGTTGACTGTAAGTAACAGAGATGACCCTCAAAAAGCCTGTGAGGTCTGAGTCAGTGAAAGGTCTTAAAAGCAGAGCTGAGTCTTCCCTGAAGAGAAGGAAATGAGGCGGTGGGCAGTAGCTTGAGCCCATGCCTGAGAGTTCCAGCCTGCCCTTTCTGACGGACTGCCCTATAGTTTCCAACTGCCTAGCCAGCACTGGTAAGTGTGATCCAATTCCTTGTGTTAAATCTCTATCTCCTACTGGTTTTGTTTTTCCAGTGGAATGCTGACTGATAGGTACATGGCGTAAATGGCTTCAACTCACATCTTCACAAGCGTAAATCCCAAAGTTGCATTAAGATTAAATCAAACTGCTCTTGGTAAGAAATATACCTGAAACATCAAGAAGGCTGAAAATTAAGGGATGAAGAGAATGTATAGAGCAGGCAAGTGTGTGCCAGAAGGAAGCAGTGACAGGAAGAAAGAGGGGTATGGCATGATGACAAGAGCACCTCCGATGAGCAGGGACCTCAGCACCCATAAAAGGAGTCTACCATGAAGTTGCCTATGCTTCTGAGCAAGTCCCAGACCTTATGAGTTTCTGGTAAACTTGGTGATTCTTTTTCATTTCTCAGAAGATCTCAGGTCATTTTCTAAGGGAGAGCTATAAAGTTTCTACCGTTTTGGTTTTTCTTTTTTTTTTTTTTTTTTAAGACTTTATTTATTTATTTGAGAGTAAGAAAGAGCACAAACGGGGAGGGGTAGCAGGAGAAGGACACACAGACTCCCTGGTGAGACTCCCCGGTGAGACTCCCCGGAGCCCGACATGGGAGGTGGGGCTTGGTCCCAGGACCCCTGCGTTCATGATCTGAGCCAAAGACAGGCACTTAACTGACTGAGCTACCCAGGTGCCCCAAGTTTTCACCTCTCGATCTTGAAATAATAACAGATTCACAGCAAGTTACAAACACTGTCTAGAGAGGTACAGGGTACCTGTCACCCAGTTTCCCCCAGTGCTCACGCTTTTATGTAACTATAGCACAACAGTAAAACCCGGAAACTGGTGAGGCTGCAGTGCGCATGTATGTAGTTCTGTCATTTTAGCAATGTGTAGGTTCCTGCACTTGCCCCCACCGGTCAGATACAGAACTATCCATCACCACAGAGATCTCCCTGGTGCTCCTCTTTATAGAGTCCCACACGCCCCCTCCCCTCACAATCCCTAGCCCCTGAAGACCACTGATTAGCTGTTGGATAAATGTAATCATACAGAATGTTGGTTTTTCTGATCTGGCTCTTTCACTTAGCATAATGGCCCTGAGATTCATCCCAGGTGTCGCATGTATCATTAGTTCATTCCTTTTTATAGCTGAGTACTATTCCATAAACTGGCATGTGTTTTCAAGTTTGAAGAAAAACTAGGAATTTTGTGAAATAAAAACATTAACTTTTTTTTTTTTTTAATGTAGTCTCCATTCCCAGCAGAGAGCCCAATGTGGGGCCTAAACTCATGACTGTGGGATCAAGACCTGAGCTGAGATCAAGAGCTAGCTGCTTAATCAACTTAACCAACTTACCTGAGCTATCCAGGCACCCCTAAAAAATATTAACTTTAAAAAATTTTTTTTTCAAATGTGGAAGCTCTTAAGATTATAGGGTTTTTAAGTTTTGTCTTAGAATAGTCTGAGGTTGCTAATTTCACCATTTGGGACCTTAAACACTCTCCCAATTTTGGGGAAAAGAGATGATTTATGTTCTTGCCAAATCATAAGTGGGATGGACATAATAATCCATTTATTTTGACAGAAATGTTTGTTAAGTGCCAACTTAACATGTCTCTCTATGCTGAATGCTGGCAAGCAAAGAAAGAAGGAAAAGAAGCTTCTTATGCTCAGCACAGTGCCTGGCACATGGCAGGCTCTTGAATGCTAATCATTGAATGAATAAAATCCTGCTAAAAAGGAATTTATAATGTGGTAACAGAGACAATATGTAGATACAAATAACTGTGTTAGAAATGGTATACATCATAAAGAAGGTGGATAGCTCATGGGGGGAAAAACTGTCCTTTGAGTTGAGAGCAGAAGAGAAGGCTTCAAACAATTGGTGACATCTGTGTTTGGCCTTGAAAAATGACAAGAATTTGGATAAAAATAAATCAGAGAGAAAAAACTGCCTTCTGGGCACAATAATCACAATACTGGATGATGAATTCTATCTCCCTGTGTACTGGCCATTTTGCTAAGAACTTTACGTACTTAAATCATGTCATCCTCACAGTGCCTGTGTTAATATCCCTGCGACAACCAAGAGGCACAGAGAAGTAATGCGCCTTTCCCAGTGCAACAGCCATAATGGGCTGAGTGGGGAAAACCAGGTAGGGAAGCTCCAGAACTCTCCCTCTAATAAAGGAAGCAGGGAGTAGGGAACAGTGAACTCTGACTGGAATCTAGACTCTGTAACTGGCATTGGGAAGAGAAGCCTAGAAAGATCGGTAGGAACCAGGTCCTGAAAGGCTTCTAGTCCCATTCGAAGTCAGGTGGACATATTTTGGAAAGCCTTTGAAGGTTTCGAGCACAGAAATGACTTGGTGAGAGCTGTTTTTGTTTGTTTGTTTGTTTGTTTAGTTCTTGGCTTTGTTGAAGGTCCAGCAGTGAGAAGGACTCCGCTGATGTTAGCTGTGGGAGAACGAGTGAGCCCCATTCAGAGAGGCGCTAAGGGGGTACCCGTGAGAAGGAAGATGGTGAAACAGCTGAGATCTGCTGTGAAGATGGGCAACTAGGACCTGGGAATAGGCTGAAGGGATGGGGTGCATGGGGAACAGGGACGGGAGCACCTCTGGTGTCTTTGTGCTTTCTGGCCTGTATAATGGGGCGGATCATGGCCCCCTCACCAGGAAATGGAGGAGGAGGAATGTTTCAAGAAGAAAAGAGACTTGAGCCTCAAATATTTTGAAGGAGGGATTCCAAGGGCACTTCCAGGGTTCAGCGGACAACGTGGACATACCGAAGCCCTGGCCAGACTCTGGAGGGGCTGCACGTTAGCAGTGAGAGCAGATGGGCTTACATTGGACAGGATTTGTTTTAATAGCCAGTTTTTAAAGGATTTCTAATCAGTGAAGACATCTCATGCTTGGATGAACCAAGCACTTTATGAAGCTCAAACAGCACTGAACTAAGATTTTGGGATATACATAGAAAATGGTACAGAAAAGAGACTCAAGGATATTGAAGGAGTTGCTGTGGGAATTTACACTGCATTGCAGAAAAAACCTACAACTGTAGTTCTTCCCAAATTTGTCATGATTGCCATTTACACACAGGAGACTAAACTATTTTGTTAGTACTTGCTAACCTTTCGAACCACCTGTTGATGCTCTCCTGAGCAGAGTTTTGAAAATTTCAGCGTTTCACATTTAGCTTCCCTACCTAATATTACTTTGGTAAAATCTTAGATCTGAAGAGAAAAATGACTAGAACTGCAGAAATGGTAAGAATAATTTTAAAAAACAAGAGTAACAAGAGAAGTAATTAATAAAGGTAATAATAAATTTGTGGGCTGCCCTGAAGCCTTTTCAAAGCTTCTTGTATCTCTAAGGTTTCGGCAGTTCTTGGAATAGGTGCTGGGACTAAGCAGGTGCTTGCCCTACTTTTTTCCCCCTGTTTTCAAACACAGGTCCTTTGGCAACTTATGAGTTACTTGAGGTATTATATGCAAAACAAAAACAAAAACAAAATGATGTGTCAGTTATCCCCTAAATAGTTATGTTTCACCCCTTTGCCTTGAACATGCTTCTTTTGGAAAAAAAAAAAAATATATTTTACTTTTTTGTTTAAAGGGATAGAGAGGATGCATGCGGGGGGGCAGTGGGGAGCAGAAGGAGTGGGACAAGCAGACTCCTCATTCCTCACCAAGCACAGAGCCCCCCTTAGGGGGCTTTATGTGGGGCTGATCCCAGACCTTGAGGTCATGACCTGAGATCAAATCAAAAGTCAGTCAGGGGGCATCCAGCTGGCTCAGTGGATTAAGCATCTACCTTCGACTTGGGTCATGATCTCAGGGTCCTGGGATCGAGCCCCACATCGGGCTCTCTGCTCAGCAGGGAGCCTGCTTCCCCTTCTCACTCTGCCTGCCTCTCTGCCTACTTGTGATCTCTGTAAAATAAATAAATAAAATCTTAAAAAAAATAGTCAGTTAAACCTAATGAGCCACCTAGGTACCCCTAGAACATGCTTCTTAGTATACCCTAGAAGAGGGACTCAATTCCAGATCTGCAAATTGGCTTTAAGCAAGCCCTTCAACTTGTGTACAAAAATCGGGAGTGAAGTGCACACATTTTCCTGGAAACTGATTTTACTGAGCTTTCATCACCATCTCCAAGCAGTTTTCCTAAGACTCAAGAAGTTACCATCTGTCTCCTGGATCCTCTTTGGTTCAGGGACTGTGGCAGCAAGGCACACTTATGTGTGCCTGATCCCTGCAGCATGGTGTGCTATGTTGGAAGAAGTGTTGGGCTAGGATTTAGGAGACATTCCTTCTAGTTCTGGCTGCACTCTGAGCTTCCGTGAACAAGTCACTTACTCTTTGTAGGCCTCAGTTTGTTCATCACTCCAATGGAACAGAGTATCTATCCTACTGGGAGACTCAACCAGCTATCGTGCAAACAAAATAAGGTAGTAAATGTGTTCTGAATAATGCAAAACATCATAAGGAAGCCAGCTATTACTTGGTGCTCTAGTCTCTACTGCTGGTTGCTTTGATCTCTGTTTCTTTCCTTTCTGAGAGGCCTCTGGTTCCCTCCATTCTGCAATCTCTGCTCTTTGCTCTGTGTTTTTTAGATGCTGCTTCCTACAGTAGGTACAGAGAAAAGGATGCTGATTAGGCAAGGGGATCCTTAAGGAACTTGCTTCAAAGAGGGAAATACTAACACTTTGCTTTTGTAGAGTACTTTATAGTTTTTCAAGATATTTTATATTAACTGCTGTATTTTCACACAACTGTTTTATTTTTTTTTCTGGAAACTGAGGTACACAGTTTGAGGGGAGGAGCCCAGGTCACTCCATGTGTCTAGGGTGGTACAAGGGCTGGAACCTGGGTCTTCTAACCCTGGGTTTTGCCACAGTTCTCCTGGGTCTCATCTTAGGTGGGAGATACAGAATCAATCATGACAGTATTATCTGATCACACAGTGAGAAGGTATTCATCAACAAAGGAACAAAGCATCCCCTTTCCTTGTACAATGATCAAAGAAAATCTTTCTGTCTTCCGTCATGCCTATTTGCAGATAGGGTTTGACCTTGTAGCTAAGTCTTTCTCTCACTGCTGACTCTGCTCACTCTCCTTGAACTTGATTCATTTGGGTCCCAGTGGGCCCTGCTTGGGGAAAGGCCCATCTGGGAGTGTTCAATACATTCCCTGGTCAAGCAGAGGAAAAGAGGTGCACTTGCAGAATAAGGAAACTTCCAAGAGGGCTCTGGCCAGAAGTCAATTTGCAGTTTTGAGAGCCACACTGGATCTAGACACTGACATAACATGCCTGCTGCATGTTACTTCACAAATGCTGCTACGTATTTTTTTACTCTTGCCCATAGCCATGAGTCCTCCAAATCGGTGTATTGTTCAAATTTTCAGCCAATCATTCAACATGCAGACAACTCACATATATTTGTTGAGCACCTACCGTGTGCCAACAGTTCTGGGAAATAAAACAAATGAGAGATAACAGGGTCTGCTTTAAAGCCTCCCAAGCTGCAGGAGATCACAATGACTTAGTGGCATGCAGGTGCTTCTGGAGAGGGCTGTGTTCTGGGGCTGGGGGCACAGAGAGGAGAGACTAAGATGCCCAGCTTAAAATATTCAGATGCCCTGAGAAGATGTTCCAGCTCATACCTCATTAGGGGAATGCAAATTAAAACAACAGTGAATTGGGGTGCCTGTGGCTCAGTGGGTTAAGCATCTGCCTTTGGCTCAGGTCATGATCCCAGGGTTTTGGGATTGAGTCCCACATCGGGCTCCCTGTTTAGCGGGGAGTCTGATTTTCCCTCTCCCTCTGCCCCTTACCCCACTCATGCTCTCTCTCTCTCTCCCTCTCAAATAAATAAAATCTTTAAAAACAACAAAAACAACAGTAATATACTACCACACACTAACACTGACAGCACCAAATTCTGGAAAGGATGTGGAACAAAAGGAATTCTCTCTCACTCATTATTGGTGGGAATGCAAACTGGTATAGCCACTTGGGGAGACAGTCCAGCAGATTCTTACAAAACTAAACATATTCTTACCATACATTCTAGCAATTGTGGTCCTTGGTATTCATCCAAAGGAGGTGAAAATTTGTGTTCACATGAAAACCTGCACATGGGTGGACATTTATATAGCAGCTTTATTTATAAAACTTGGAAGCAACCAAGATGTCCTTCAGTGAGTGAAGAGATAAACTGTTGGTACATCCAGACAATGGAATATTATTCAGTGCTAAAAAGAAATGAGCTATTGAGCCACAAAAAGACATGAAGGAACCTTAAATGCATATTACGATGTGAAAGAAGCCCATCTGAAAAGGCTACATTCTGTGCGATTCCAACAATATGACATTCTGGAAAAGGCAAAACTGTGCAGAGATTAAAAAGATCAGTGGTTACCAAGGGTTAGTGGGGAGGGAGGCATACATGGTAGAATGCAGAGGATTTTCCGGGCAGTGAAAAATACTAGTATGTGACCATAATGGATACAATCAATAGAATGTGTAACACCAAGAGTAAACCTTAATGTAAACTATGGACTTGAGGTGATAAGGAACATCCATTCAGGTTCATCAGCTGCAACAAATTCAGTGTTCCAGTGTGGGATGCTGAAAGTGGGAAGGCTAGGTCTGTGTGGGGGCGGGAGGTACATAGGATATCTTTGTTAACTGTCCTGTCAATTTTTCTGTGAACCTAAGATGGCTGTAAAAATAAAGTCTACTTTTTAAAAGATTTTATTTATTACTGTAGAAAGAGAGGGACAAGCAGACTCCATGCTGAGTGTAGAGCTGGACACGGGGCTCAATCCTACAACCCTGAGAGCATGACCTGAGCCAAAACTGAGTCAGACACTTAATCAACTGAGCCACCCAGGTGCCCCCCAAAATAAAGTCTATTAAAAAAATTTAGCTTCATGAGAGTAGGGGTCTTGTCTACCTTGTTCACTGCTGAATTCTTAGTTCTTGGCCTAGTGTGATGCTCAGTAATTATTGATTGAAATGACTGAAGGACCTCTGCCTGAATTAAGGAGAAGGTTTGCCAGAGAGAGTAAGAATTGAGACAGCTTGACAGTGAGTAAGCGGTTCCATTGACAAGGAAGTGTGGGCCCAGTATGAATACTGGAGGCAAAAAGAATAATTCAATAAAAGCACAGGAGCCTGAAAACAATGAACCATGTGGGAAACTTCGAATGGGCCACAGTGGCTGGAGCATAGGCTTTTCAGGAGAAAAGCAGGACAAAAACCTGGACTGGTGTCAGCTATGAAGTTATTATTATGACTCCATTTTACAGAGGAGGCTCATTTTCTGAGGCTCAGAGAAATTAGGTGATTCATCAAAGGTTACACATTTATATATAATATCTATGCTCCTTCTGTGTGTGGGCATTGTACTAAGTAGTTTCTGGGCATTATCTCTTTTAGCCCATAAAGCAAGTTTATGAGTTAGCTAGTATTGTTTTTTTAATTGTATAGATAAAAATAACAAATTTTGAGAAGTTAAATAATTTGGCTGCAGCTTCCTGTTCAAGGTGGTGGTAGATTGGTCACATCTTATGGCTTGCCCCTCCTGACCTAAACCCCTAGAAATGAAAGAAAATATTTTAAAAAGGAAAAGAGAGAGAGAGAGAAGAAATCAAACAACATTTTTTTTTAAAGATTTTTATTTATTTGACAGATCACAAGTAGGCAGAGAGGCAGGCAGAGAGAGAGAGGAGGAGGAGGCAGGCTCCCCGCTGAGCAGAGAGCCCGATGTGAGGCTCGATCCCAGGACCCTGGGATCATGACCTGAGCCGAAGGCAGAGGCTTTAACCACTGAGCCACCCAGGCGCCCTGAAATCAAACAACATTTTGAAACTAATCCCGGACTAGAAGAAATGATGAGAAACGTTGGAAAGAAAGCAGAATCGGGACTGAAAAGTAAGAATCTTCTAGGGCTCTCTGATGAAGGTTTGGAATGAATGCCCAGTAGTCCACCCCTGGGCATGGTGGTGCCCTAGCAGGGGCCCAGGGATGCTGGCAGGCTGGTTAGTGGGAGCAGCCAGGCTGCTGACTTCCTATATGCCCCCTCCTCTCTCTTGGCAGGCAGCACTAGCTGAGGGTGGGGAGCGGGGTCTGCCTCTGGTCCGGAGCAGGGCTGGTGGGGAACTGGATCCGAGACACATGACAGGGCGCCCCATGGCAGGCAGAGAATATCACTCCCTGACTAGCTTCAGAGGTTCCATGCCCTGTGCTGCACTCCCCCCTCCACTGGAAAACATTCTCAAGGTAAGCCTCAGAAGCACGGCTAACCCTCCCCTTGCTCATGCAGTCTGTACACGTGGATGGAGCCAGGGGTCTAACTGGGGATCTGAGAACAAAGATGGCCTCCAATAAAGAACTGTCAATTTGTGGAGGAAGTCACTTGCCTTCCGTCACCTCTAATTTGTTTAAAAAACCTATTAAGCAGCAAAGGCTTTGGGTTTCCACCTTAGGTCTCCAAGGTGACTTCTCTTCCCACTGCCAAAGCACCTTCTAGACCAAACTTGTGTGGACTACAAGCTTGGATCCTCAGTGCAGTGCTGGAGCCAGCTCCCATAGGAAAAGCTACACAACTTCTTGTTGGGCTCTTGACCCACCAGGCATACAACACAACTTCAGCACAAAGTTTATGAGTGTCTCCTGTATGTGCAGGGCTTTTCAGGGCAGGGGGAGCTGGGGGTATCTTGAGGAAAGGCAAAAACATGGAATTTGGAGAGGGCTTAAAGGTGATAGCAGACCCAAATAACTGACCTAAACAATTAATGGAGAAGCAGAAGGACACCCTAAAATAATTTGTTTGAGCCTGATGAGGGCTGGAGCCTTGAGTGAGGTCTTGAAGGAACCAGGCTTGGTGGTGGGCCTGGGGAAAGGGCAATTCCAAGGGCGCGAGCCAGAGCTTAAAGGCGGGAATGAGCACGGTGGACGGGGGGACAGAGAAGGCACTTGTATGACTTGGACAGTGTCTTCATGAGGGGCAGTATCAAGACAGAGAGCCTGTTCTTCCTGGCTGTGAAACTGGATCGGGCGGTATGTTAGTTTCTTGGGGTTGCAGTTACAGATTACCATAAACTGGGGGCTTAAAACAACAGAGCATTCTTCCTCGCCACTCCCTAGCTTCCAGTGACTCCCAGTGATTCTTGGTGTTTCTTGGTTTGTAGCTACATCAGTCTGATCTCTGTCCCCATCATCCCATGGCCTTCCCTATGTGTCTTCACATGGCTCTCTTCCTATAAGGACACCACTCGCCGGATTTAGGACATACACTAATCTAGTATGACCTCATCTTAACTGATTATATCTGCAAAGACTCTATTTCCAAATAAGGTCACATTCTGAGGTTCCAGGTGGACATGAATTTTTAGGGGACCTTATTTAACTTAGTACCTCCTCTCTATAGATGTACAATTTACAAAATGGCTTCAGGACCCAGGGACAGGTTCTCCTCACAGAAAGACAGCTGGCTCCTCAAGAGGATGGAAAGGGCTATGATCACCAAAACTCTTCTAAATAATGTCTAACCAACATTATTCCTCTGAGATCACTCTGAGCTGCGCAGCAGGGGATCTTTTTCCTCCCCTTCTAATTTGTTCATATTATGGGCAATGGGAATGTTGCTAGCCTCCCTCAAATAGTTTGCTTCTGCAGACAATGCACCGCTTGCCCGTTTCTATTTTAAAGCTGCGCACGCATCTGTAAGAAGATGGGAGTGTTATGTAATACCTACCATTTTTGTCAAAACCTCATCTCACCCCATTGCCTGATACAGGAGGAAGTTACTGGTGTGAAATTTGCTGTTTCTTTTTTTTTTTTTAAGGTGAAGAGTATATTCAGATGGATTTCATACCTCACATTCATAAGCAAGTCCATTTTTAAAAGACTATAGGTACTGTGCTAATAAAAGATGAAATTCACATCTGTCTCCCATATAGCATGCCAGCAATGATTGGCCAAATATAGCTGAATACTCTGCCTTTGCCTTTATAGGTACTTTAAAGAGGTACCCTAGAGGGAAGCATGCAGGTTGATCAACAGAAAACATCTTAAAGAGAGGAAGACGACCAAGAATATTTCCCCTTGTAACAGGTTATGATGCTAAAATGTTAGTACATTTGGAGCTTGTCATCTGGACCATTTCAGTTTACAAATGAGAGCTGCAACAGTCACGGGGGATTTCAGGAAGGGAAAAATTACTTCAAGGAAAAGATCTTTCTTTGTTAGAATTAGGTCTTTGTGAGGGGTAAGATGGGCCAGCCCAGGATGCCAGAACTGGGATTCCATCATAGTTGTGGGCCTAGGCAAGGCCAAGTGTTCGGAGTGTGGGAGCCAGAGCAGGGCCCATGGGAACATATACATGGAGATAGGAGTCTGTGGTTGCTCTGAAGATGGGAGCCAATCTGTGAGGGGAAAAGCAGAAGAATGCAAAGTGCCATTAGACAAAAGCCCAGAGTGAGGCTATCCTGGTTCAGAGTATCACCCAAACAGAATGAAGGGGTTGGAAATTGACTGGGGTCTCGCAAAGGAGAGGCTGACAACAAGGAAGTCTGGCACTAGTTACTGAGATCCCAGTCATGGGAAAACTGGAGGTTCAAGGGAAATACATCCCAGTCTAAGTTCTGCAGACATTCCAACTTTAGGCTTGGGAAGAGGGTAAAAATGGGTCTTGGTTAAATGTTTTGTAAACTGTACCATCTATAGAAAAGATTGAGAGATTCTTTTTCCACTGAGTTGAATGGTGCCCCCCCCCCCCAAATTCAAGTCTACTAGAACATCACAATGTAACCTTATTTGGAAATAAGGTCTTCGCTGATATAATTAGCTAGAGTGAGGTCATACTGCATTAGGGTTGGATCTAAATCAAATTATTGGTGTCCTTATAAAAAGAAGGTCACGTGAAGACACAGAGAAGATGACCATGTGATGATGGAGGCAGAGACTGCAGGGATGCAGCCACAAACCAAGGATTCTTGGAGTCCCCAAGAATGAGGAGGAGGCCTTCAGAGAGAACGGTGCTGCACGAATTCCTGAGCACTCTATGCAGCACCATTTGCAGCCATGCCCCGTGAGTTCTGGGTCTGTGGGTCCCACGCCTGTTTGATATGAGTCTCTTGAGCGTGAAGCCCAGAGGGGCTTGTTATCTTTCAGTACTGAGCTTTGGCATATTGGAAAGAGAACTGGACTTAGGTTTAAGAGTCCTGCACTGATTTATTACTTATTCGAGTGTACATTTATCACCTCAGCAAATGTTTACCCAGTACCTACTGTGGACCAGGCCCTGAGGTAGGCTCTGGGGAGACAAAGATAGTAATGGAGTCTCTGATGTGAAGGAACCATTGACTGGTGACATGTCCAGTCAGTCATGTTTTCATGAGCTGATTTATCAAGGGCAATAATGGAGGATGAGGAAAGCTCTGGAGAGGCCCTGCAAGGCCAGCCAAGGCGAGACGCAAGTGGGGAGAAAAAGGTCCTTGGAATTGATACCCAGAGGCTTGAAGGGTAAGGAGGAGTGAGCCAGGTGAAGAGGGAGGAAGGCATTTTAGAGAGAAGAGAAAAGAGAGCATGAGTGAACTAGTGGAGGTGCCATACGTAGCATTTGGAGAGGTCTACAATCACACCGTGTGACTGGGATTAAAACATGCAAAGCAGGGAGGACTGAAAATAAGGATAGAGACATATATGGAGAGCAGATGGCACAGAGTTTGGACTATACCCACTGGTAATGAGAAGCCCCTGATGGTTTTGAGCAGAGGGTGGTAAGGTCAGATTTGTGATGTATGGACAGATGGACAGCGACAAGGCTAGAAGCAGACACAAGGAAGAGGAGGTTGCTCGTTGGTTGGGTGAGCGATGGTGTTGTGCTGACCTGGGCCCTAGGAGGGGAAGAGGGGAAGTGGCGGGCTTTAAGAAACATACAGGAGGCCAGCCCAGAATTCCAGCTTTGCCATGCATTATTAACCTTGTCCGCTTGTATAAATCGGTTCATTTTCTCAGCCTTACCTTCCTCATCCATAGAATGGGGACTAGGATATTCCCAGCCACAGGTTGTCAAGAGAGGAAATTCTGTTACCAGCGTATAAACACTCTACAACTTATCTAATAGCCTCCAGGGTTTTGCCATTAGTAGGTTTTTCATAGTATTTATAGAATGCCTTACCTTGTGTCTTAAAGATACCCTACCCAAAGAAATCAGTAAAACACCAAATAGTTTTGTATACTGGTTTAGAAATTCAAAACGTGATTTTTTTAAAGCCCAGGTTTATAAGTATTTCTATGCTCTTTCTAAAATATATAATTATGTTCTCTGCTCACATAATTTTATCCATTAAAAAAACTCAACATATCACTGTCACTTTCATTGTAGGATCCTGGCAGAACTTGCTTTACCTAGCAGATGTGTTCCTGAAAATTTTACTTGTAAATTGATTTTCAAGCGAGTCAAATCATACTTTCCTCACACTAGGGAGATGAGCCATTTTAAAGAACCCTCTGGTTGTGACTTCTTTGGTAAAAATGAATAATTACTCTTAATTTCTTTGGAGGAGTTAAATATGAACTTCCATAGACCTAAATTGGGTGGCAGTGGTCTACACAAATGGTTATTTATACCTATTATCACACACAGAAAATGCAGAATGTTATCTGTTCAACTATGCCAGGCAGTCTCCCTCTCAGTCTGTTGCTGTGTGGTTGTACTTTTTAACACCCATCCACTGCAATTTAAGACATTCCCCCACCAAACATGTCAAGTCAGCATCTACATTAATCTTCTTCATGCTTGACACAGATCTAGTCTCAACTCTTCCGTTACTGACATGAGATCAATTCACTTTCACAATGTAATCTTCTGTGAGACAATACATTCTAAACTTTCTATTTAGCATCCAGTCGGTATCTAATTGCATTTTGATTTGTTTCTTGATGTGCGAGTGGAGTGCTGAGAATTGGACATGGAAAGCTGGATGAGTCATATTTGCCTAATTATAACTTGTAATTGTAAAACGAACAGCATTAATACAATAAGTGATGCAAATCGATACTGAAAATGTTCAAGCAGGAAAGATTTATGGCAACATGGATTTATAATAATAATCGCCATTTAGGTAGTACCTATTATGTTCCAGGAACTGTACTTGTTTATATGTAGGTGTATATATATAAATACATAATAGATAAAATTTTTATCTCTCTGCTGACTCTGGTAGGTACTATTATTTTTCATTTTTCAGATGTCATAATGGAGGCCTGGCTTTAAGTCAACCAGCTAGGACTTGGGAGAGCTGAAATATGAACCCCGAGTGAGTACTGTACCTCAGATCCCCCTAGTTAGGAGACCTGGTGTCCAGCCCTGCACGGGTCACTAACTCACCTTTGTACCTGGGTCCCTCATCTGTCCCAGGGGGTTTGTACTTTTTACCTCTGAGACCAATTCTATTTCCTGATGTTTTCAATGAAGTTTTAAGAAGGCCTTGGGCTACTTTTAAACAGCCTGGCATTCCACCTCACCTCCCCATAGTCAATGAAATCCAGCTTGAAATCCAAGAATAGCTAAACCTCTACTTCAGTCCCAAGAGCCATTTCATTTACTGAAATACTTACCACACTACCATCCAATTACTATGTAAAACACCTTGGGATACCATTAATACAAAAGGTTATATATTCTAAAACCCAAATGTCATTTTGTATTAGACATTTTCTTAAGGGCTACTTATCTCAGGATGAATTCCAAGAATGAGTGCTTAATAATTATTTTGCATTTAAACAACCTACTTATGAATTCCAGGGATACACTGTGTCACAGTACGGCTTCTGCAGCATACTGCAATTATTATAAATGCTGCGGGATTAACTGCTACAGTATTGCAGCCTGACAAAGTGACACATCTGTATTAGATCACTGGTAGGTCATCAGCCATAATCCGTCCTCCCTCTATACCCCAACTCTCACCCCAGAAAATAGGGCCATGCGAAAAGTTTCTTAATCCAGTAAGAAATAATATAAAACCCACAAGAACCTATATATGTAGAACCCCAACTTTTGTGCTGGTCACAGACACTGTATCATTGGGTGACCTTTTTTTTCTTTTTCAAGATTTATTCATTTACTTGAGAGAAAGAGAGAGCAAGTGAGTGTATGCACATGCATGCATACAAGTTGGGGGAGGGGCAAAAGCAGACTCCCCGCTGTGTGCAGAGCCCGATGTGGGGGCTCAATCTCAGGACCCATGAGATCATGACCTGAGCCGAAATCAGGAGTCAGTCGCTTGACTGACAGAGCATCCCAGGTGTCCCTCTTGGGTTGACTTCCGATGCAAACTCCTCCTTCTTCAAAGGTGCTGGGAAGAAGATATTTGGAAGTCAAGGTATCTTTATACAGACTCATGAATTCAACTTAAAAGCCAACTCAGCCACAGAAGTTTGGAGTTTAGACCCATTTAGCTTTATGAAGTTTGTCTTTGAAAGAACAGGCCATAATTTGGGAGAAAAGAGGGTTTAGATAAAAACATACAGATTTGTTTGTGTGTGTGCATGGGTGTGTATGTGCGTGTGTGCATGTGCGCACAGGGCCAGAGTGGGAAGAAAAGTTCAGTTAACCTCCTTTGAACCCAAATAGCCAAGCTCCATGCAGCTGTAATAAGTAACCACTTAGTGATGAACATTTAACAGTCTCATTAAATCATAATTTAAAAGATTGCTTTTTTTGCCCCAAACAAATAAAACTCTGTTAAATTCTAATAAGGATCTTTGAAACAGCTGTTTTGTGCTACAGAATGTGTAATGACCTTATAATTGTATTAGATGTGGCATGGAAATGTTTATGTTTCTTTTCTAGTCTGAAATGTGCTAAATAACAGAAGCCAGAGAAAAGGGATTCATTATGAATTCCAAGGGCTCAAGGGCTCAGTTTCTGGAAATGGGGGTCCTTAGTCAAATTCCAATGTGGAGGCTGGGCTGGGCTGGACCAAACGGAGGAGGCAAAGCGGTTTCCATACAACTGGAGTCCCTTCTTTGTCTTCCATGATACCACGTCTTTCACCTCAAACATCTAAACATCTGTCTGGACCCTTCAACAGCCTGCCCTGTTATGCTAGACTCCTAGGTTGCAAGAGGCTCCAGACTCCCAGGGCCAGCCCCTGTCTCCATTCTCATCACAGTGCTGGAATCTTCTCTAGCATGGGAGGGGCAGGACTGCTGCTTGCTCTCTGGGTCTGTCTCCAGCATCCATCTTCAGGCTCAGGAGACTGGCCTGTATAAATTCTATCCACTGGCTTCCCAGCCTTCTGGTTCTTATTGGGTTTGGCCAGTGGGAACCCTGCAGGAAGGGGAATGAAGTTTGGTAAATCTCTCCAGCTTCTTCTCTGTGGGGTTGCTAGGGGTTATGCCAGTCTCTTCAGTGAAGATCCAGGTCCTGTCTGGAGGCCTTAACCATGCAGTTCTTTGCCTAGAGGTTCTGATAACAGCTGCCTCCCCTCACTCCTCCAGGCTCTGTGAATAGCCCTGGGATGCTTCTTTCCAGTGATGAGCTGGTAAACTGGCTTTCCAGAAATGAAAACACAAAACATGTTAACAAAAACAAAAGCCTGGTTTGTCACGTTTGCTGATTTCCATTATGCAAATGCCCCACTGTGGCAAATTTTAAGCTCCCAACATGGTCACCCAAGGCAGATGGAGCTGGGAAGGGGCACACACAATCGGCTGTCAGAGGCCACTCGGAGCACACCACTGCTTTTCTGCAGCCTGCCCACACCTTTGTACATAGCTTCTATATTCAACTCTGCACTGATGATCCATTTTCACTGGGCCATCTGCTTCCTCTCAGAATTCTGGCTGATACAACCTTCCGAAATGCTGCACCTTGTGAACTTAAACATGTGGAGTGACAGGGGACCATCTACACAGAAGCAGTTTCTCCTGGGCCAACTCCAACCAAGGCTCTTCTACAAGTAGCAGGCATTCATTCCTCTGCCTGGGTCTCCCACTTGCACCCAGTTTGCTTCCAAAGTACAGATACCTGAACTCTTCCCTCATCAAGAGTCTCTCCTTGTAAGTGACCTAGGGTGTTCTGAGGTGGAATCAGACTGTCCCTGAACCAATGGTGGGCAAATCACATCATGAAGCACAGGGGCAGCTGCCCAGGGAGCCCTTCTCTATCTGGGTCTGAGATGGCTCCTTTCAGTCAGCCACTGGTCTGGAGGGCTCCCTCTCAGCCCCAGCACTTGCTGTCATGGTGGGGGCTCTGGTCTTAGGAGGTTTCCTACTCTGAGCTGTCCTTTTACTCCCTCCAAGACCAGCTCCCTCTCTTCTTTGTTCTTTCAAATCAAACGAGTGTTTTTAGCTTGTCTTCTCCCACCAGAGAACCCATGGTTCATCAGGCAGAGCTTCATGCTCTGGAATGTCTCAGACAACAGAGATTTAAACAAACAAACAAACAATCAAAAAAACCTTGTCAGGGCATCTGGATGCCTCAATCCTTAAGCATTCAACTCTTGATTTCAGCTCAGGTCATGATTTCTGGGTTGGGAGATGGAGCTCTGCATGGGACTCTGAGCTGGGCATAGAGCCTGCTTAAGATTCTCCCCCTTTCCCTCTGCTCTTCCCTCACCTCTCTCTCTCTTCCCCTCTCTCCCCTGCATTCTCCCCCTTAAAAACAAACAAACAAACAAACAAACAAGCAAACAAAAAACCTACTTCTCTTGGAGCTAAAGAGGGTCTGGGCTAGACTACCTCTATTACCACCACCACTGCCGCTCAGAATAATCTCCAGCATTTACTGAGCACTTACTATGTGCCAGGTGCTAATAAGCACATAAACTTCCCTACAACCCTGCATCCTTCAGTGTCCCTGCCAAATAATGGCATATTCAAAGGGTATAATTGAAGAGAGTTTAGCAAAAGACCTATTTCCTCTTGTAAATGTGTGGTTTGTATTAGGAGAACCAACTAGGGATGGTGCTGTACCCACATGCTATCAACAATGGGAATCATTATTGCCTATCACAGCAATAAGAATGGGCTAGGAAAGGTAATAGGGTGCTTAGAATCTAGAGCTGAGAGCTGAGGCTTCTCCACAGAAGCTGTGGCTGTAGAGGACTGCATCCTCTGCCCAAATTAAGATCTCAGTGAGCGCAGGCTCTGTGGAGGGACTGGAAGGTAATAAGTATCCTGACCCTTCTCTTCACACCTTCTGTTGGGTGAAGCCTAATGGAAGTTAGAGGGCCTGGGAGCTAGGTCATACAGTCCCTAAAATTCAACCTCTGAGGTACTGATGAAAGCAGAGACAGTTGGATATGGATCTGACATGGTAACTGAACAGCCAGCCAAGAGCTAAATATTGCCAACATCCTCAGTAAACAGCAGCAGCTAGATTTGAACCCAGGGAATTTAGGGGCAGAACCTGTTCCCGCAACACTATGTTATGAGGCTTTCCAAAGGCATTTCACAATGAGGGTGGAAAGGGAAGAAAATACTCCTTTTCCTCCAAGTTAGCTTCCTCTTTCCCATCCCACCTCCAACTCCCAGAGGTGTCAAAGCCATGAAAATTAACGCAGGTGAACTTCTCAGAGTTCTAAGAGTTCCACCTCAGGCGGGATAACTGCTACAATATGCTATGATAGATCAGTGGGTCTGTGGACAATTTCCACTTATGCATTTTAGCTCTGCTCCACAGGGATGGAGAAACCACATCCATACCCTCTTCCACCTGGCAGCTCTTTGGGCGCCCAAGAGGAGAAGTCCTTTTCTGTGTATGTGTTGGGAAGCAGCAGGAGGAAAAAGAGAAATTTTGGACTCATATTCCCAATGGAAAAGTCTCTATATTTAAAATCCTTCCTTGTTGCTGAGAATACACAGAAACTCTTCTTCAGGTAGATTCTATTCCTCTATGAAGGTAGGCAAAAGCTATGCATGCGTTGACTGTGTTGTTTTAACTCAATGAAACACCTTCCTAGAATGACAGGTAAGCCCTCAGTTTTTATAAGGAAGTCACTCAAAAATCTTCCCTGAAGTTGTTTGTTTTTTTTTAAACATCACCATAAGCAACCTCTATTGTGTTCTCTAACATTTTTTTATGGAATGATAAAAGAATTAATTATCCTTTGAATGCAGGGCAAGGAGTCTTTACTGATAATATGGCATTCCTCCTTTGATAAAAGCTGGTGAGAACTATGAAAAGTGTCTTTTCCTTCCTCCCTCCTTCTTTCTATCTTCCTTCCTTTCTTCCTTCCTTCTTTTCTTCCTTTCTTTCCTGCCTTTCTCCCTCTCTCCCTCCCTCCCTCCCTCCCTCTCTCCTTCCTCCCTCCTTCCCTTCCTTCCTTCTTTCCCCTTCCTTTCTTTCCTTCCTTCCTTCCTTCCTTCTACCTTGACTTAATAGGAAGCTCCAAGCTAATGCGTTCATGGCTCAGTTGCAGTAACTCATGTTAACCTAGCCTCCTAGAACTGCTCTTGTTCCTTTATTCCCATTTTAATTGCCCTACAAAAAATATGTCCTTTGTTCTTTTTGTAAGTAAGTTAGCAATAATAGTAATTAGTTTTGTGTGTGGTCAGTTAAAGTGTTTTTATCTTTTTTTGGTCCTTGTAATAACTCTGTGAGGCTTGTTGGATCATTATTTGAATGTTTTCAGATGACATTCAGAGAGGTGAGTAATCTGGCTGGGCCCAAGTCAGCCAGTTTGTAAGGAATGGTCCTTGCAGACAGCACAGCAGACTGAGCAAAATGGTTTCAAGCTCTGGAGTTTGAATGTCTGGTTCATATCAAGTACACCTGACCTTGGGCAAATCACCTAACTAAGCTTCAGTGTTCTCACTTTTAAAATGAGGATGATATTCCACTGGATTATTTGAAGAATAAACTGAGATAATCCATACAAAGCATACTAGCATAATACACGCTACTTGGTATGAACCCAGTAAATGTCAATTATTAGTAGTAGTTTTGTCATTACTATTATTGTTATGAAACATATTTAAATTCATGCTGTCTTCATTTTTCTCAGGCCAGCACTCTTTCTACCACCAGCCTGCCTTTCAGAAATTATAAATATACTGTCATTTGTAAGTATCTTCTCCCATTCCGTGGGTTGCCTCTTTGTTTTGTTGACTGTGTCCTTTACTGTGCAGAAGCTTTTGATTTTGATGAAGTCCCAAAAGTTCATTTTTGCTTTTGTTTCCTTTGCCTTTGGAGACATATCTTGAAAGAAGTTGCTGTGGCTGATATCGAAGAGGTTACTGCCTATGTTCTCCTCTAGGATTCTGATGGATTCCTGTCTCACGTTGAGGTCTTTTATCCATTTTGAGTTTATCTTTGTGTACGGTGTAAGAGAATGGTCGAGTTTCATTCTTCTACATATAGCTGTCCAGTTTTCCCAGCACCATTTATTGAAGAGACTGTCTTTTTTCCACTGTATATTTTTTCCTGTTTTGTCGAAGATTATTTGACCATAGAGTTGAGGGTCCATATCTGGGCTCTCTACTCTGTTGCACTGGTCTGTGTATCTGTTTTTATGCCAGTACCATGCTGTCTTGGTGATCACAGCTTTGTAGTAAAGCTTGAAATCAGGTAACGTGATGCCGCTAGTTTTATCTTCAAAATCAAAAGCTTCTGCACAGCAAAGGACACAGTCAAGAAAACAAAGAGGAAACCCACGGAATGGGAGAAGATATTGCAAATGACAGTACAGAGAAAAGGTTGATATCCAGGATCTATAAAGAACTCCTCAGACTCAACACACACAAAACAGACAATCATATCAAAAAATGGGCAGAAGATATGAACAGACACTTCTCCAATGAAGACATACAAATGGCTATCAGACACATGAAAAAATGTTCATCATCACTAGCCATCAGGGAGATTCAAATTAAAACCACATTGAGATACCACCTTACACAGTTAGAATGGCCAAAATTAGCAAGACAGGAAACAACATGTGTTGGAGGGGATGTGGAGAAAGGGGAACCCTCTTACACTGTTGGTGGGAATGCAAGTTGGTGCAGCCACTTTGGAAGACAGTGTGGAGATTCCTCAAGAAATTAAAAATAGAGCTTCCCTATGACCCTGCCATTGCACTACTGGGTATTTACCCCAAAGATACAGATGTAGTGAAAAGAAGGGCCATCTGTACCCCAATGTTTATAGCAGCAATGGCCACGGTCGCCACACTGTGGAAAGAACCAAGATGCCCTTCAACGGACAAATGGATAAGGAAGATGTGGTCCATATACACTATGGAGTATTATGCCTCCATCAGAAAGGATGAATACCCAACTTTTGTAGCAACATGGATGGGACTGGAAGAGATTATGCTGAGTGAAATAAGTCAAGCAGAGAGAGTCAATTATCATATGGTTTCACTTATTTATGGAGCATAACAAATAGCATGGAGGACAAGGGGAGATGGAGAGGAGAAGGGAGTTGAGGGAAATTGGAAAGGGAGGTGAACCATGAGAGACTATGGACTCTGAAAAACAATCTGAGGGTTTTGAAGGGGCGGGGGGTGGGAGGTTGGGGGAACCAGGTGGTGGGTATTGGAGAGGGCACGGATTGCATGGAGCACTGGGTGTGGTGCAAAAACAATGAATACTGTTATGCTGAAAATAAATTTAAAAAATTAAAAAAAAAGAAATTATAAATATATTCTAACCACACTGCATTCAAATATTTCTTTTTTCTGAATATATATTTTCCACCCCAGACCCTATATTGATTTGCAATCCAACATACTCTTTGGTGAGCCAGTTATAATTGGAAAAGCTCTGGCCAGGAGCAGGTTTTAGTCACATACAAAGGGCACAGAAGAATGGGCTTCCTTAGCACTCAGGGGAGGTGCCCAGGACAGGTACTCTCACCTCCAAAAGGCACATTCCCCACCTCTATGGCTCAGCCCAGTTCAGTTTTCCTGAGCCATATATATGTTTTATGGAAAAAACCCGACAGACCCAGTTCCTCCATTTTCCAAGACAGTATATAGACATGACAAAACAAAAACTAGACAATCATGCCCAAAGACAGATCCCACAGAGGTAGCCCGAAGGCAGGATGATGTTGGAGCATGCTGTTTACGTTTCTTTTTAACACTGTTGCCTTGAATCTCAAACTGGCTATAATTACATCAGTGCAATCCCCACTCATGGGATCCCCTCAGTTCCTCCGAGATTTCAGGCTGTATCTCATTTTATAGCCGGGTGCCTGAATTTTGTGTCTCTGCAGCTTTTGCTCATTCAGGTACCTCAAACTGTCAAGTGGGATGTCATCTCAGTGAGTCAAAGACTCATCAGACGTGAAGTGCCGTGCAGGATTTCTGAGAGACACTGTAGTGTAGATCAATGGTCCTCAAACATTGGCATGCATTGGAATCATCTGGAAGGTCTATTAAAGAGTAGAGGCTGGTGTCTCCCTAGACCCTGCCCCCTTCAAAGAGTTTCTGGTTCAGGAGATCTAGGGGTGGGGCCTGAGACTGCATTGCTAACAAGTTCCAAGGTGATGCTAACAATGCTGCTGGCCCAGAAAACCACAGCCTGAGAACCATCCATACAGGAATGAGGAAAGTGAGCTTTAGCATCACCAACATTTTGGTGCAACTTTGACTCAGCTTCTTGGCAAATTACTAGACTTCTGGGAAGTTCAGCTTCCTTACTTTCAAATGGTGATAATATCTATTTCACAGAGTTGCTGAAAATGTTAAATGAGACAACCATGTATGGCCTAGAGGGCTGTTTCCCTAATCATCAAGCTCCTGTGTTCCCACAAATGGCAGAACTAGCTAATTTTCTAGATGACCTTGACCCCCAATAATAATTCACTTGTGGAAAAGCATCAACAAGCAACTACAGTCCAATAAAGATTTTGTACAGGACACAGAAGAGGAGGATTATATCATCCTATGACCAAAACTGTGAAATCCCTCCTTCAACACTGCTGTTCCCCCAACACCCATCTGGCCTCTTGGCCACGTCCTTTTATCCCCAACCCAGATGTTAATGGATGTGTCACTGGATTCTTCTGTGAACTCCCCCTGCAGGCCTGTGCCCAAACCTGCTGTGATACTTGTAAACCCAGGGCTTCTAGGTAGGAGCACACTTATCTCTCAAGCTTGCTTTTGGCCTCTTAGCCTTCATCATGAGCAGCTTATTAGAGCACCTCTCCGGCATCCTCCTCTCAAGGAAAAGAATAAAAGGTCTTCCCTGTTCCATACAAGCTATTCTCTGACTATTCTCTCAAGGCAGTGATGGTTCAGGAAAGAGGCAAAATAAGCAGTAACCACTAGTGGCACCCAGGTCTCCTCAGACTCAAGCACAGCCTCCCCCACCTTCTCCTAAGGGGTCTGAAAGCATCTGCTTCTGATACTTCCTGACTGCTCATGGGTGAAGAGTGGTCTTCACCCTCCTCACTGAGACCTCCAGCCCCATCAAACATTTAGATGTCAGCAGGAGCTCTGAGAGTTAGCCAAACTGACCGGCATTAGGGGCTTTTGGTACTATTGCCACTGCCATTAGGTACTGCCACTGCCCCCTGAAGACTGAACCCACAGCCTGAGGTCTCCCCTACATTCCCTCTCCCACAGAGCCTGGGTCCACCCCTGGGTCTTTTACCCCCTGAGCCAAGATAATGCCTATGTCTCTCTCCTGCCTACCAAGACACCTCTTCCCCACCCCCCTCATACAATAGCTTGATTTTTCATCCTTTCCCTTATATCCCTTATATCTCATAGGGAACTTTGGTTCTAATACACTTGATCTTATCCTCTGAGGGATGTTGTTACCACTTCCCTTCTCCTCTCTAAAGTTAGCTCTGCTAAAAGCAAGACCTTGGGACTTCCTGACCCCCAACCCATTGGGAAGCAACGTAAGACTCTCTCCATCATGTTTGTCATAAACAGCTCTCCTTCTAACTTACTCCACCAAACCTCACTGTTCAAACTACATTTAAAGTGTCCATGTCTCTTAGTTGTTGCCACTGTCTGTTGCATCTCAGAATGAAGGCAAAGGTCTTTTTGCCTCTGAGGGTACATTAACAGCCAAGGTCTGGAGGGTCTCCACATTCTTGAGTACCCGTATGAGCATGCAGCCATAGCAACTAAGGCGGTGGTGTGGACTCTGGGGCCATGTAATGCCTATGGGTGGATCTACCAAGCTTTTCATGAATCTCTTTTGATTATACATCCTTGCATCCCTTTGCCTCACCTGCAGCCCCAGGTAACTATCTTACTCTTCTTGTGGTTGGAAGAGCTTAGAATCTAGGTTCAGAAAACCCTTGAGTTCAAATCTGAATGCTGCTACTTGGTTTAGAAGGACTGTTTTACCATTCCGCATTGGAGTCCTTGTCAAAGAGGGATAAAGTAGGGCTCACGCTAACATCTGCTTCATAAAGAATTGAATGAATTAGTGGACATGTGAGATCTTTTGCAAATATTTGGTACTTTCAAACATGCTTCTCTTATTTTACGTGCACCCACCTACTCCTTTCCTTCCAGGTTTCCCCTCAAGGTGAGCCTCATGAGTTTGGGCATAATGGACAGAGTAGGATACTCTTTTGCCAATTTTACTTCAAGAGGCTGCCCTTGTTTCCATGGAGGGAATCGCATCCAAGCTGTTGTCACGTTAATCACAGACCCACTGGGAGTGGGCTATTTACACTTGTGTCACTTCCTCCAAGATTCGATTACTGTAATTGCCTATCGACTGTGTGTTCTGCCGGCTTCCACACCAGTTCCAGCTATCGGGATAGGGACTGGTGGTGGGCAGCTTGAGTCACGGGGAGAGGGGAAGCTTCCAACATACACAGAGAACAAGCTTCTGAGCCTCTCTGTCCATCATCCCCGCACCCTTGTTTGGGGTGCTGATCCTCAAACTGCTCCTTTTACTTTTTCTTTGGTCTATTGTAATGTGTCCCTCCCTGGCCAAGGATAACCCTCTGGATTTTGACGATGGATTCTGTGGGCAAATCCTGCTCTATACAATTACCAAAATTATTCCAAATCTTGTTTAGAGATATTTATTTTCATTTGGAATTGTCTGATGTCCTAACTGCATTTTTAAAAATTTAAGCTTTCTGCTTATCTCATGCTGCTTAAAATTGATTTTTATGAATCATTTGGCTTCTCTACCGATTTTTCCATTTGCTTTCATTAGTATTTCTTGGGGAGGGTGATAGTTGTGGTTCATTGTTTGCTTTTTCAGTCAGCCAAGCCATGGGCTATCTGCCTTCACTTACAGATCAGAGGCCAGGTGCAAACTTCCATTTTATTCAATATATAAATTGGTTTGAAAGAGGATCCATGAGTGACTTTAATTCCTGCTATTTCAGGTTTGAGTGCTCTGTTAGACATTCCTGCTGATACCTCAGCCTAAACTTTACACAAGTTGTCCCATAGTTCAGCTGTCTTCCAGAACTGAATTTAGCTTAAATCACTGCCATCTACTGCGATTGCCCCAGACAAATCTTTTCAGTCATCTAGCTCTCAAATGAAAAGTGCTTCCTCACTGCTCATTTGATGGAGGGTAATGAGGTGCTGTTTCTACAAGATTACTTACCTGATGAGACAGGAGGACTCGATTGAAAAGACCCAGGCAGGACCCCAGATGGCTCTGGCTGAGCACTTCTGGAGGATTGAGCTAGCATATTTGTAGTCAATGCTTTCATTTTCCCTTCTAGCCCCAGTAAATGAATGTGCTTCTTTGTCCCCATAAAATGTTCCTTCCACTTTTTCTTTCTCCCTATGCCTGGAGCAGTGGTCCTCTTAACTTTACCATCCATCACAGTGGATGGTCTTGTTAAAACACAGATTCCTGGGTCCTATCCCCAGGGTTCTTGATTCAATAGGACTGGGTTTTTAGGACTTAATGATTTGCATCTAACAATTCTCCAAGGAATGATGTTGCTGCTGGTCCAGATACACACTTTGAGAACCACTGTGCTGGAGGATATAAAGCTAGCAAGCCATGGTGGTATAGAATCCCCCCCCCCCTGCCTTTTTTTTGTAAAACAGGGGAGGGGGAGAGGGGGAGAGAGAGAGAGAGAGAACTCAGCAGGTTCCACGTCTAGCACAGGGCCTGATGTGGGGTTGCATCTCACAACCCTGATCGTGACCTAAGTCAAAATTAAGAGTCAGACACTTAACCCACTGAGCCATTGGAGGTGCCTCTGGAATGCCCTTAACCATTTGGCCTCTTCCTCCTGTTCTATACTTTTTATCCATTGCTATCATACACTGACATTCACTCAGTGTTTCATTTAGTCACTCAATTAGCCAATATGAACCTGACACTAAATCCATTATAGGTTTTTTTTTTTTAAAGACTTTTATTTATTTATTTGACAGAGAGAGAGATCACAAGTAGGCAGAGAGGCAGGCAGAGAGAGAGGGGAAGCAGGCTCCCCGCGGAGCAGAGAGCCCGATGCAGGGCTTGATCCCAGGACCCCGGGACCACGACCCGAGCCGAAGGCAGAGGCCCAACCCACCAAGCCACCCAGGCGTCCCATTATAGTTCTTGAAAGCAGCAAAGCACTATTGCCTTTTTTTTTTTTTAAAGATTTTATTTATTTATTTGACACAGAGAGAGAGATCACAAGGAGGCAGAGAGGCAGGCAGAGAGAGAAGGGGAAGCAGGCTCCCTGCTGAGCAGAGAGCCCGATGCGGGCTCCATCCCAGGACCCTAAGATCACGACCTGAGCTGAATGAATGCAGAGGCTTAACCCACTGAACCACCCAGGCGCCCCACTATTGCCTTTGTTTACTATTGTTGTTTTTTCTGAAATAATGTCCTCCATCCCCGCCTTTCCCATCTGGCACACTTCTAATTCATCCCAGTTCAGTGTCAAGCACCAACTTTCTAAGTTCTGCCCTCTGGTAGACTATGACTTCCTGAGGGCATACATTGTACTGCATTTTTCTAACTCCAGAACCTCATACAATATCTAGCCCGTGTTTGCTGATCAGTATACGTTTATGAGCTTGATTATTTCATGACAGGGACATTCACTTGACTTAATTAACAAGGAGATTGGATTTAAACATGATTTCCCTTCAAAAGATAAAAATAATGTTCATTTGGTTGCTTGGAGTTCAGTGGGAGTGAAAATGATGGAAAGGTGTTTAGTCCCACATAGGTCTGGTGGCCTCACTTTATACTAGGATACCGATAATATGAGTATAATCATCACAGAGGAACTGCACCAGAAAGTAGAGAAACTTTGCATGGTTGTACATTCAAATAGTATTCTTCTGTGTTAAAACATTTTCACATCCTTTATCTTATTAAATCCTTAAAAATAATACAGTGACATACTAAGGTCACTAAGGTGTTGCAATATATAGAACTCATTATTTCACTAGGAAGAATGATTGAAATGCAGAGAGCCTTCCACACATAACCAGGATGTGAAATGCAGTCCAGGACAGGGATGGAGAGCATGGAGGGAGTTGGGCACAACCATGGGTAAAGAAAGAGCCCAGCAGTGAACTTAGGAGGCATGGATAGGTTCTTTGGCCATGATCCCACGATGCCTGACCACACAACAGTTAGCCTCAAGTTTTTACATCTACCATATGAACTAAATGACCCCTCAGGTCTCTTCCAGCCTTAACATTCTATGATAAGACATTTCTGTGAAAATAACAGAGTCGGGGACACCTGGGTGGCTCAGTGGGTTAAAGCCTCTGTCTTCAGCTCAGGTTATGATTCCAGGGTTCTGGGATCGAGCCCCCACATCGGGCTCTTTGCTTGGCAGGGAGCCTGCATCCTCCTCTCTCTCTGCCTGCCTCTCTGACTACTTGTGATCTCTGTCTGTCAAATAAATAAATAAAATCTTTAAATAAAAGGAAAATAACAGAGTCATCAGCAATTCCCCAATTAACGCTTTAAAGGCAGAGTTGCTCTTAAATGACTCAAGGATTTGAGAACCATCACAGTTTATTCTCCAGTGGGCATCAGGCCCCTGCATGCCTTCCAGATACCCTTCTGAGGAAGAGGCTACTAGATTAGAGCTTAGTACCTAGGCACAGTACTCACTGGGAGTGTTTTTATAAACAGATATTGGTACGTAAGTCAGATCCATCCCAGACCTTGCCATGTCCACTGCTGGAAATGGACTTGGTTTTCCAAAGGTTAAGACCTTTAAAGTGGTGTCCTCTTTGGGCACTCCCACAGATGGTCACATAGCCCAGTTTCTCTCTGGAAGTTTCTCCTCTAATTCATGGTTTCTGTGCTTAATTACAGCCAAAAGGAGATCTCTAACCCTGACCCTTTCTGCTAGCTGCTCAGCATTCCGATGGCATTCTTCTCCTGTAACTGCAAAGGCAACATCTCCAACTTGACTCCCTGCCCATATACGCTCTTCTTTTTGCGGTTCCCCAACTCTTTTCACAGAATCACATTACCTAGGCTTGAAATTATAGACTCTTGTTTGACTCCTATTTTTTCCTCCCTTTACACTCTCAAGGTCTTATCTGTTTGTTTGTGGAATATTCCTTCTCTCCCTTCCCTGCCTTTGTCACATCACTACTGTCCTGGCATTGGGCTCTGTGCTTTCTTTCCTGGAGCTCTACAGTAGCTTCCTAAGCAGTCACAACTCAGCATTCTTCTCAGTACAACATGTTTGTCAGAAGCAGACCCCGAGATGAGATTCATGAGCAACTACTGTGTTCCAGAAGTGCTTCTGGATAAAATTGGTAGGAGCCCAGAAAGCAAGATAGGGAAGGAGGATAAAGTAAGACAAGATGAGCTTTCTCACAGAGTCCCAGCTGTGGCCTGATCCTGCAAGAAACTCAGAATTATAAATTACGTCTCTGAGTTGGTGCCAACTGGAGGCAAGTGAGCTGGGCTTTCATAGCTCCACACTGTCAATCATTGGCTAAGGGGTCCCCAAGGGATGTAAATTCCCCCAGCATTTTCAGCACTCTGCTTGTTTTGTCAAAGTGCTTCCTGTTGCCCAAAGGCAGGTAGGCGGCTGAATGAAGTCACAGGTGTGAGCTGTTAGAAGCATACAGAGGCTGGGAAGAGGAGCACAGAGAAATAATAAAAGGGATCTGAGGGGACATAGGCACTTGTCAGAGCATCGACAGTGTCCACTCCACCAGCTTCCCTTACACTGCCAGCTAAATGCCACCATATTACTGCTCAACCATCACTTTATTTAGCAACTATGAACGACTCCCTAAAGTCTCTCCACTCTTTACATCCAAGTCTCAATGAGTTAGCACCCACCACTTACCCATGCTTGCCTTCTTCACAAGTCTTACATTTCTGGCAGACTGAATCAGTAGTTTACATACATAAGTATGTACCTACATACATACCTTCCAGCTTCCATGCTCCATCCACTTGGTTCCCTCTGCCTAGCATGATCTTTTAACCACATCTGCAAATCCTGCTCCTTCCAAGACCAGAAAGACTTTTCTGATTACCTCCCAAGAGATGAGGTCTTTCCTTCTCTGGAGCTTTCGCAGCACTTCATCTGTGCCTCCATTCATGTGCTACACAGGGAAGTGGCTGTCTCACATGTCCTCTAGACTGGCATTCAGCATTTTTCTGCATCGTTCCAGCACCGACCACAGTGCCCCATGCTTGGAACATAAATGATGCTATCAATGCCTGTTGAATGTGTGGTTGAAATTCCTCCACCTGCCAAAGTCAAAGAAAAGAGGGTGAATTGGAAAGTGACCCTCCTTCAACTAAGATCTTGAAGTTCCAATTCTTTAGATGAAGGGGTAACTATCAGAAGCAGTGAATCCCCTGTGCTCCTTTGTCGTGTCCTTTCCGATCACGCGCTGCTGATGAGGAGATGGTGGTGCAATGGTGAAGCTGGGGTGAAGGAAGAGCTCGACTCACTGTGTCCTCAAACGACCCTTCCTTTCAAGGAAGTTCTAGAAATAGCTTGAGAAACCACTTAATATGTGTAGCATATCTAACACTCAAGAGTATTCTGATGAACACAAATGTGAAGTGTTTCTCTATCAGGAATAGCACTGAAATGGCACTTAAAGACCTGGGCCCTAGTACCGGCCCTGCCATTTTGTGGTGTGAGATGCTGAGCCAGTCAGTTAGACTTTGGGGGCTTGTTTTCCTCACCAGTTAGTGGTGTGATTGGATGAAGGCCTCAAGAGCTCTAGTATTCTGGGATATCACTAGACCTTGTAATGTGCCAGCCACTGTACTGAGTACTGGCTGTTTGAAGACAAATGTTGTAAGTTCTCTTGGCCACAAGAACCCTTGAGAAACTGGCTATGTAAGACCCCCTAGAAGTCATTAAGCTGCCCTGGAAGGAAATTTATTCTAGTGTTGAAATTTCTTCCCTGTGTCTTTTGCCCTTTGGTCCTAATCGGCCCATTATTAGATTTGATGTCTCCTCCTTCTTCCTATGATGAGTCTTTAATCCTAGGAGACCCTTGGGGGACTTTGAAACTTTAAATTTGCCCATACAATTTCTCCCAGAAAACACATACATAGATGCAAAAGAGAACAAAAATCTGTTTCAAGTGTAGACTCCAGCAGTCTGCTAGGCTCACCCAAGAGCCATCTGATGGGATCACACACATTAACCCACCAGCACGTGCAATACAAATTAGTGCCAGAGTAAAATGAAAATTCCCTACACCGTGGACCACTGAGCTCTCTCCTGCATAGATGAAACTGACCTGTTAAATCATGAATGCTGCAGGTCTTCTCCCCTACGGACTAGACAAACATAATCATAACCCCATTAACCTACCTGATTCCCCAATCTCTCACTCTTCTGATTGATTCTCTTGAGACGCTCTGAGTCATTAATGTGTAGGTTTTGTTCACTTACTAAATACTTACCTGTGCCAGCACTGCACAAATCCTAGAAGGCAGTAAGACACTGATGAAAGGTCAGTGGCCTGGTGGAGATTTCACCCTGTACTTCTGAGGTGTTCTGACCAGTTCAGAGTTATTGACCTGCACATTTAGCTTAAAGCCGTGTTTGTGGTTTGTTTCACCTAATCTATCAAGTTCTTTGACTATGTTATACATGGAAAGGAAAAATGCCTTCCCCTTTATTGTTGCCTTGACTGTGTTTCTCTTCTGGGCCAGTCACCAGTGCATTGTACGTCAGTGGATTCCCAAGGAGTAAACCAGCAACTACATTACATTTGTACAGAATTATTTTGTTCTGATTCAAAGGCCTCTTCCCAGATGCTGGCATTTTAGAGGAAGAAGGAGCATTGTTTAAGAGATTCCCTTGTCAAGGGCTAAGAAAAGCTTGGGCTTTGGATGGGAAATCTCCCCTACCAGAGTATTCTCTCCCCAGCACCTCTGCCTATAAAGCACAGTCCTGGAGCCCAGAAGCCGTGGACCAGTCTGGAAGGAACATGCTCCAGGAAGAAAAGCTCTGGGAATGCAGTCCACCTCACTCAGCTGCAGACCAAGTGCAATAGGCCTATTATGTGGCGGCCTTACTGCTGGCCGGCTCAAGATTTGTGATTCTACCAGAAATCACTAAGGAGGGATGTGAGGCAGGTGTTGAAAAGCCCCACCTAGAGATGAAGAATCACTCTTAGGCTTACCAAGAGGCACACGGTCAGCTTGTTTCTTAAGGCACCAGCAAGGGGAGTCTTTTGCTCCTTTGTTGTACTATTTCCTCCCCGTGCATGCATCTACCTTGTTTTTGTTTTCACTCAAGATGCACAATGAACATGAAGTTTCCAATGAAAGGAGAAAGGTGTGTGTGTTGTGGGGGGAGTGTGAAGGAAGCTTAAGTTAATTTTATTCAGATAATTCATTTCTGGGGGAAAAGTATTCCCCTAGATATTTTCTTTACTTTTATCTGGAGATTTGGTGAGGAGATTACAAAAAAATACATCCATTAAAAGTCATTCTGTAAGACACTGTAATACTGATTCTAAGCAATAACTTGGCTGTATCTCCAGCTAAAGGGAAGGTAACAAAGATTTCTAGATAGGTTTCACATTAAAAAATGCATTCATCAAGATCAAAAGCTTCTGCACAGCAAAGAAAACAGTCAACAAAACAAAGAGGAAACCCACGGAATGGGAGAAGATATTTGCAAATGACAGTACAGAGAAAAGGTTGATATCCAGGATCTATAAAGAACTCCTCAGACTCAACACACACAAAACAGACAATCATATCAAAAAATGGGCAGAAGATATGAACAGACACTTCTCCAATGAAGACATACAAATGGCTATCAGACACATGAAAAAATGTTCATCATCACTAGCCATCAGGGAGATTCAAATTAAAACCACATTGAGATACCACCTTATACCAGGTAGAATGGCCAAAATTAGCAAGACAGGAAACAACATGTGTTGGAGGGGATGTGGAGAAAGGGGAACCCTCTTACACTGTTGGTGGGAATGCAAGTTGGTGCAGCCACTTTGGAAGACAGTGTGGAGATTCCTCAAGAAATTAAAAATAGAGCTTCCCTATGACCCTGCCATTGCACTACTGGGTATTTACCCCAAAGATACAGATGTAGTGAAAAGAAGGGCCATCTGTACCTCAATGTTTATAGCAGCAATGGCCACGGTCGCCACACTGTGGAAAGAACCAAGATGCCCTTCAACGGACTAATGGATAAGGAAGATGTGGTCCATCAGAAAGGATGAATACCCAACTTTTGTAGCAACATGGACGGGACTGGAAGAGATTATGCTGAGTGAAATAAGTCAAGCAGAGAGAGTCAATTATCATATGGTCTCACTTATTTGTGGAGCATAACAAATAGCATGGAGGACAGGGGGAGTTGGAGAGGAGAAGGGAGTTGAGGGAAATTGGAAAGGGAGGTGAACCATGAGAGACTATGGACTCTGAAAAACAATCTGAGGGTTTTGAAGGGGCGGGGGGTGGGAGGTTGGGGGAACCAGGTGGTGCGTATTAGAGAGGGCACGGACTGCATGGAGCACTGGGTGTGGTGCAAAAACAATGAATACTGTCATGCTGAAAAGAAATTTAAAAAAATGTGGAGTAAAATAAAAAAAAAATGCATTCACAACACAGCTGACAATGAATATCACTGATTAGTGGGTCTATTTCCTGTATAATCATTTGGCTCAAAATCACACAAGAACACTATGCTGGGGAATGGATACAAGAGCCCATGTTAAGGTGGGAGACACGGTCATAAGAATGTCCCAAGGCTGTTCAGCTGAGGGAAGATTCCAACTGTAGTCATGAAGGGAACTGTCTGGACTGCTGGGAAAAGGAAAAGAGCTAAAGGGGAAAACCTCATGTGGACAAAAACTAGGGCATCTGGTTGGAGAAGCAATGAATGAAGTCATTGCAGGTGTGCAGTTCAGAACCAGTGCTACAGAGAGTTAAGAGGTGCCCAAATCCCGTTTCTCAGGTTGACTTACTATTTCCTTACATGTCACATTTACACCATCTGTCTGTCCTCTCAAGTGGGTCTTACTTCTAAAATGGCCATCTAACTATCTCTATTTCGCTGGTCCTTCAAGGCCCAGGTTAGTTCTCCCTTCTCTGTGAGGCTCTCTTCACATTTCCCTTGCCCTCAGATCCAGAGCCCCTGTTAACTCTTTCGGAACCATGTGGCTGAACGGGCAGAACACATGCCCTCCGATTTCTGGATAGTCTGCCTCACTCTGTGTAGGAATTTACCTCAGCATATGCTGCTGACAAAGAAAATGTCTGGGGCGCTAATTATCTCATATGAATAGTACTTGTCTCTTTCAATTAAATACCTTTGAGGGAAGCAACAGTTCTGTATAATTTATTTTATCCCCAAATGTGTAGCAGAGTGGTAGGTTTTCATGGTAGCCCACATGCTCTTCGTGTGTATTAACCCATCGACTCCTCACAACTGCCCCCTGAGATAGCTGTTAGTGTTATCCTCAGTTTACAGATGAGCATCGCGAGGCCTAGGGAGATGCAGTAAATTGCTCAAGACCACATAGCTCGGAGGTATGAGCGGCAGGGTTCAAAGGCAGGCTGTCCACACCCTTGACTGCTTACAGCAAACGGTCTGTGCCAGGTAATCTATAACTGTTTTAACATTTGTTCATGGGTCGATTGACTTTGTCTTACACAGAAAAAAATTACCTCTAAAATAAGGAACGCTTTGTACAAGGAATAGGGAATATCCCGAATTTCCCGTTACTTGGATTAGATCTGAAAATTGCAAAGCTTCACCCTTCTCAAGCTGTCGTGGGGCTTTCACAAAAACTGCAGGGAGCACAGAGTCTGATCAGGGCTTTCAACTGGGTTCTTCCTCATCTGAAGGTGAAGTGGAAACTGGGAAATTATCCAAATGCTTTACCAAACCAGCTAATGCTACTGGCAGCTCCCTAGAAACCATTTAGGGGCTCACAAAGCCCACAGTACACAGGGAAACCTGGACTGCTCATTAAAAGAGGAAACAGGAAACAAGCATCAAAGAACAAGCGTTCTGGACGATGTGTTCACGTTACATATATGAATCATCTCTGAATAAGAGGCACAAAGACTGTGCTTTTCTTCCAGGCTTGTTATGTTCATGCTGCATCCAAAGTGGTAATGTGGTGTTTGTTAAGACTGCCCTTTGAGAAGCTCTCCAGGTCTCCCCAGAAATGCAAGCCAGCAGCAGAGCTGAAGAGGAGTATAATGAGCAGTCCCTTGCGGAGCACAAAGATGATTTTCCCCCATCATCTATTTGTATGTTTATAAATGAGTAATGAGGTCAATTTGGGACAGGCAGGTTTTATGCCACAATTTGGACAGATGTTCAGAGCCTCTGGAAATCACAGCTGCCCGGTCCAAGTGGTGGCTTTTGCCAAAAGTACTAAGTGTTCAAAGGAGAATGTGTCACTAGGGACCACTCAGAGGAGCCCACTAATCATCAGGGAATTGGCTTCTATCGATTGTTTCCAACCACATTTACATTGTACAACCTGTAGCTCTAAAAGCAAATGCACCAAATTAAAAGGCATTTTTACAATGGACAAATAAATATTTGATTAGCATCATCGTCAATCCTTGCTGGTTCATATCCAAAAATATTACATTCATATTCTCTAAAATTGGAAAAAGTGAACTTTGAACTAGTCACCATTGAGGCATCTGGTCTCTGTTCTAAGTGATGATACACAACTTTGTCCTTTTGCTCACAGGCACACAACAGTGACATGGAGTGGGAAGGGTTTCTGGTTGGTTGGTCGATTGGTTGGTTTTTAGGATATGTTAACTTACATGATACTAGATCTGAAACGGCTGACCATGAAACTTCTGAGCTGCTACACTGGTGTGATATTTAAGACAGCTATCCGGGATACGTCATGGTGTTCATATTTCTGTCCGAAGGGTAATAGCCATTGTTAGCTAAGATCATATTTCAGGGTTTTTTTTTCCAATTACAAACTATGCTACAATGTACATTTTTCTGTATGGCTCTTTGTGTACATTTGTTGGTTGTTTCCCTAGGGTTCATACTAAAAATGGAAGAACTGAATTGTAAGGCACATACATTTTCAACTTTTCTAGATATTTTCATATTGCCCTCTACAGAGGCAGTATTGATTTACACCATTGCCAACAGTTCTCGAGAGCCCCACTTCCCCACATTTTTGCAAACATTTGATGTTGTCAGGTCCTTTAATGTTTGCCAATCTCGTTGGTGTGAAGTGGTCTCTAACTGTCCTGTTTTGCATTTCTCTGATTATTGGTAGGGCTAAACATTATTAGATTTGTTTATTTTTCATGAGGTCCCACTTTTCTGAATTGTTACTCACCACTTTTCACCTTGGATTTTTTTCATATTATTTCCAGAGTTCTTTATAGGCTCTGGATATCAATCCTTTGTGAGCGCGGGCACTGTGAGTACCATCTCTCAGACTAGGATTTGTTTTCTTCATTTTTCTTATTGTGTCTATTACTGAACAGAATATTATAATTTTATATTATAATTTTACCTAGTCACATTTGTGACTTGTTCATATAATCCTTCCCTACCCCAAGTCATAATGATGTTCTTCTATATTTTCTTATAGAAGACTTAAAGTTTTTCACCCATACCCAAGTCTTTTTTAAATTTTTATTTATTTATTTATTTAAAAGATTTTTTTTTTAAAATTCATTTATTTGATAGACAGAAATCACAAGCAGGCAGACAGGCAGGCAGAGAGAGAGGAGGAAGCAAGATCCTTGCTGAGCAGAGAGCCCGACGTGGGGCTCTATCCCAGGACCCCGGGATCATGACCCAAGCTGAAGGCAGAGGCTTAAACCCACTGAGCTACCCAGGCACCTCTAGTCTTTTTTTAGAAAAAATATTTTATTTATTTATTTGAGAGAGTGTGTGTGTGTGAATTGGGAGAGGGAGCAGAGGGAAAGGGAGAGGGTGAAGCAGCCTCCCTGCTGAGCAGGGAACCCCATGTGGGGCTCAAGCCCAGGACCCAGGGATCACAACCTGAGCCAAAGGCAAGTGTTTAACTGACTGAGCCACCCAGGTGCCCTGACCTCATATCTAAGTCTTTAGTCCACTTGAAACTTATTCACCTATGGTGTGAGATAGGGATCTAATTTTATCTTTTTTCATAGAGATAACCAATCCTCTCTATATCTTATGTTTTAATAGTCCATTTGCTCTCCCCTGATTAATAAGGCCATCTATGTTACATACCAATTTTTCATTTTTGATGGCTGTTTCTGTTTGTTTCTTTGGTCTATTTTCTTGTCTTTATGCCTGATATGCATGGTTTTAATTAGTATACCTTTATAAAGCGTCTTCATATCTGATAGGGCAAGCATCACTGACTACCCCAACTTTGTTCTTTTTTCCAAAACTGTATTGGCCACTTCAGGCTCTTTTCTCTTACACATGAATTTTAGGGTCAGTTTGTCAAGTTCTAAGAACTTCCCTGTGATTTTGATTAGCACTCTTTGCATTTATAACTTGTATTTATAGATTAATGTGGAGAGCACTGACATATACATGATATTGAGTTTCCTATTTGATGAATACAGTGTATCTTTCTACTAATTCAATTTTTATGTTATTCAATAATGCTTTGAAATGTTTTCCAGAGTAATATACATATTTATAGAAATTGTACTAATTACCTCAGACATTTATAGTTATTATGAATAAAAGTTTTATTTCCATTTCATTCTGAAATAGTTTATTGGTAGGTATAAAATATATATTTAATACTGTTTTTTAATAGTAAAATAATATCCATCTCTCTTGCTGAACTCTTATTAATTACAAAAGTTTTTGATAAATTTTGGTGTGCTTTCTATAAAAACTATCACTATAAAAGGACATTTCTCTTTCCTCTATAATGCTTATAATTATTTTTCTTAAAGCAAGTGGTTGGACTCTTTAAAGTGGTGATAATAGGTATTCTTGTTATGTTTCTTAATTTAGAGGAATTACATCTAAAGTTTCTTATTAGATATAAAGTATGACATAGATTTTTAATAGATACTTATCATCAAATGAAGGAAGTTGTCTCCAAAACTTAGCTAAGAATCTATTTCCTGAATAGATACTGAATTTTATCGAATTGTTTTCCTAATCTATTTAAATACTGATGTTTTCCATTTTCATTAGTTAGTTCAGTGTGTTAAATTGATTGATTTTTAATGACTGTTTGATCTTTGACTTATGGGACTAAATACATTTGGTTTTGGCATATCACGTTTTAGATGCTGCTGAATTAGATGTGTTAATATTTTATACAAGATCTCTGCATCTATGTTTGTAATTGAGATTGGTCTATAAATTCATTTTCATTATCAAGGTTATAATAAGCTTATACAATGAGTTGTAAAATCTTCCATTTTTTTCTTTTGTAGTTTACTTTCAGATTTGTTTTGTTTTAAATCAAAATTATAAATGCACACCTTAAAGAGTAAAAAAGTTCCCCTACAGTTTGCTAAAGAAAAACGTAACAAAAACCCCACAAAACCCCCAAAAGACTTCCCTCACCCCTAGCATGTATCCCGTCATTTCTCTCTCCCTAGGGGCAAAAACTTTAAGCTATTTTGATATTTATATCAAGGTTTCTGCAAAATATGTTTACATTGTTACCTCTTGATTCTCCAGTTTTAGTAATAAGTTTTGATTTCCCACTCTGAAGGATGAAGATTTATCTTTCTTTACTTCCTCTGCTCCTACAGGCACATAGGCTCCTCCCACCCATCCACTTTCCAATGGAGTGATGTTGTAATATTGGTTAGAAGTGACTCCATCAACGGACGAATGGATAAGGAAGATGTGGTCCATATACACTATGGAGTATTATGCCTCCATCAGAAAGGATGAATACCCAACTTTTGTAGCAACATGGACGGGACTGGAAGAGATTATGCTGAGTGAAATAAGTCAAGCAGAGAGAGTCAATTATCATATGGTTTCACTTATTTGTGGAGTATAACAAATAGCACGGAGGACAAGGGGAGATGGAGAGGAAAAGGGAGTTGAGGGAAATTGGAAGGGGAGGTGAACCATGAGAGACTATGGACTCTGAAAAACAATCTGAGGGTTTTGAAAGGGCGGGGGGTGGGAGGTTGGGGGATCCAGGTGGTGGGTATTGGAGAGGGCACGGATTGCATGGAGCACTGGGTGTGGTGCAAAAATAATGAATACTGTTACGCTGAAAAAATTAAAAATTAATTAAAAAAAAAGTGACTCCATCAGTGCTTTATTATACGGACTGTGGAAATGCTATTCAAAACAGTGACAGTTTTTCCTTTCCTGCATCATGTTTGTTTTGCCTAAATTAAATGATTGTGTTCTTATTTGTTTCTTTGCTTGGTTTCTATGTTTTATTATTAATTCAGTCCCAAATGAAACCCCTTATTCATTGCCTAAATCTCCTTTCAGGACATTCAGATGCAATAGGAATAGGTGGAATGCCTATTCCACCAATTTTATCTTCTGAAGAAGTTTCCTGGTAGACTTCTGCCCCACTCCACAGTGGACTGGCTGCTCTCCATACCCTATAGACAGCTATCATACTGGGGATTCCCTTTGCTCCTTTGTTCTGTTGGATCTACCATTTCCTGTATCCCATGTTTTCTATTTTCTTGGGAATAGCAAATGTTTGAGATATTACATCTCATGTCAGTTATACCCTCCCATGAATGGTAATTTGGCTTATTAGAGAATTCTAGATTTGAAATATTTCTTTAGAATTTTGCTCAATTACCTAATATTTTCCAATATTAATTCTGAAAAGTCTGAAGCTGTTCTGATTCCTAACCTTTCCTATGGGACTTGTTTTTTCCATCCTTGAAGTATGCTTGCTTTTCTCTTCAAGGTGAAGTGTTCTGGCATGTCAGTATATTGTTCTTTATATGGGCCTATTTACATACACTTGTCTGGGCACTTTTTTGAATAGAAAACTCAGGTTCTTCATCTCCAGGAAATCTTCTTGAAATATACTTTTGATTGTCTCTTTCTATGCATTTTTATTATTCCACCCTTCTAAAATTTGTACCTCTTAAGCTGGCTATCTGATTTTCTTATGTTTATCTCTTCTTTGTTCTTGCCTATCTTTCTAGGAATTTTCTTGCACTTATCTTTGAAAATTCCTCTCAGTTTTTTTTTTCTCCTATAGAATGTGAAGTTCCAAGAGTTTGTAGTGGTGGTGGTTGTTCTCTGAATGATGCTTATTATAATAGTACACTGTTTTTGTTTTATGGCTGAAGGATCTTCTAAAATCTCTCATAGGACAGTAATGATAAAATTTGGGAAGTTCCTTCTTCCCACTTAGTCTCTCTTTCCTTCAAGTTGCTTATTTCTGTTTATCTGGGTCTTCATCTTTCATTTTAGAAGCTTTCCCTAAACGTCTTTTGTCTTTGTTGTCATCTTACCTTTATGTTTATACATTTCCTCATGGGTTCAGATCCTTCAGAACTGACCTTTCTAATCTCTGTCTAGATTTTATCTGCCTGGCTGCCCTGCACTGTTTTGGAAAAAGATGGGAATATAGGTGGGAGAATCAGAGTTTTTGGCATTTAATATCCCTGTTTTCTTTTTAAAAGATTTATTTATTTATTTTAGGTGGGGAGGGGCAGAGGAAGAGCTCAGTGCAGAGCCTGATGCAGGGCTCAACCTCACAACTCCGAGATCAGGACCTGAGTCAAAACCAAGAGTTGGATACTTAACTTACTGTACTACACAGGCGCCCCTATGTCTGTTTCCCAAATTGCCCATTTCAGTTCACTATTCCTGTCCTCAACTGTGCTGACCTCCTCCAAACCAGAGAATGTTTCACCCTTTTATGCCTTTTACTAGGGGTGAGGGAGGGGCAGTTACTAGGCTGTCAGGAGTAAGGAAGGAGATCTAGAGATCTAAGAGTTTCTTAGACTTCAAACCCAACATCCTTAATTTTTACCTTTCTATTCTCACTTCCTGAAATTACTGATGGGATTAGTTCCTGAGTCTTTTTGAAATTCTGTGAAATCAGAAGGATTCTTTGTCATTTCTTTTGCAATTTTAGAATTAGTTTTCTCGGGTCTGCTGTTTTTTATGCCTTGCCCAAGAGCTTTTCAGCTCCCAGAATTCTATTGCTCTCTGATTACTCACCCCTGTATTTGTCTCCAGGTTACTTCTGATATCAATTCCACTTTACTCTGACCATTATTTTCTTAGATAGCTCCATAGACTTTATTTCACTATTTTTCAGGTATTAATAGGTTTCTTCAAAGTTATTTTCAAATTATTTTATATGTAATAAGATAGTTTTTCTTCCAACTTGATTATAAGGCTGTTAAAGTCTTCTCTTTTTTGCTTTGATCATTTTCCCAGAGTATCTAATACACTTCACATATCTAGAACTTGATGCCTGCAGGTAACTATTAAGTTATTTCTAAGTGACACAATGAATGTATCACTATAAGCCATTCTCAGTATATAAACACAGTATTTGTACAGCACTGCATTAGCTTTTTTTCTGATCATTAATGTGTTACAACCTGCAACTAACTGGAGATTTATTAAATGATAATAACCATGATGATAAGAGAGAGAGAGAGAGAGAGAACATTACAGATGTCTTGATTTTCTAAAGGGTATCTCCCTAAATGTGCTCCATGTATCTCCAATGGCATACACACACACACACACACACACACACACACACACACACTCATAAACAAAGGATTCTTGGTCTAATTAACTTGACAAATATTTGGGTTAGGCAAACTTAAATAAGTTTCTCTAACATAGGACTTCTCAGAGCCTTTAATATGCTTTCATGCATGGTACTGCATCTTCTAAACTTACTGTCCATAAAATTATTTTGTTTATAAGGCACCTTTTCATGACTCTCAGGGCTCACTTTATATGTAATAAACTCTGGAACAGAGTATTCTCAGATTTATTCAGGACTTTTTTGTTTGTTTGTACATTTTTGGTTGTTTCTGTCACCTATATTTTTAAAATATACTCAGTCCCCAAGTTAGGACACCCATATGAAATATTAAATATTTCTTAATCAGAAAGAGAGGAAGAAGCAAAGCCCAGCCCCTATTTTATACCAACATGCTTTCTGGTTAAGTGCAGGGTTCAGAATAAAATCACAGAGCACCAAGAAATGACTGTATAGTTCTCACTGTTGAGGGAAGGGAGATGCAGTGAAAATGTTTCCAGGGAGGGTACAGTGGCCCGGTCTGATATAAGAGCATCTAGAAGAATGTCGAGTCCAAGAGGAGAGTGTGTGGAAAGGTGCAAACTGGAGTCATAGGCTTCTTCCCCAAGAAGCTCATCTCACCACTGCTAAGACACCTCAGCTAAGAGGTCCTGAGCTGTGAGCAGCTAAGCAAGGTTGGATAAAATGAAACAGTTCAGGATGACTGCATTACCTAAGGGACTCAGGGTCTCATTATTGTTGGGTTCTGGCTGGGAAACCTGGAAGAGGTTGGCTGGTTTAGAGTAATAGGACTGAATCAGGTAATAATTAACATAACTTAAAACAAATTTGAAATAGCTCTATTCCCATATGATAGAAGAGGAACTCAGATCCTGGGAGACTGAATGACTTACCAAAGGTACAAAAGTGAGCTGTGGAGCTGCCAAGAGAGTACAGTTCCTGCACATTTAGTTCAACACTCTTGCTAGTCTACCACTGTACTTTTCATCCATGCTTCTTTGGCATCCCTGGAGCAATGGAACTCACTTAGATTCACTAAGATCCTCATCCTGAGAGCCACTGTATGTCACCTATCATGCTGCCAATGCAACGGGATATACCCAAAGTCTAGAGCCTTTCACCTGAAATCCAAGGTGATACAGACATGCTCCCTGGGATTCTGACACATCACCTTCACCAACAGAAGGGCTGCCTATTTGGAAGCCTGATGTCACGTATCTATGAGAGAGACCAGTTTAGTCTCTCAACACAAAACTAAACAGTCTTCCTGTATTAACTGCTATTCAGTACAGTGTAGCGAGACCACCAGAAGCCATAGCACCCTGATGAAAAGCTGATGTGCAGAGAAGCTGATGTAATGAGACCTGAGGCCATCATCCCTGGTGCCACACAAGATGGGCAATTCTGCTTTAACAACTCTGATAGCTACACAGACATAAGCTTGAGAAGATTGACTTCCCTGCCCTAAGTGTCCCCCATCACTTAGTCACCTGGGCCTTGGAATCTTGGGTAACATGCAGGCCTCTGTGATGTGGATCCCTTACACTAATGAAAATTGACTGAGACCTTCTGATTTTCTCTGGGTGTCTCAGTAACCTCCAAACACATCACCCTGGGAGGCCATTCTGCTTCATCCTTTGGTGCTTCTTGCCCAGAATGCTTCTGTTCTTTTAAGCCAGGTCCCAAACTCCATTGCCTCCCATTCTGCCTCCATGCTTCCAGTCAGCAGCCTCCATTCTTCAGATCAGCCCAACAAGGCAGATTTGAAAGAAAAATTATTGATCACTTTTGGCAAAGCACTTAAAATATTTCTACCATTTTCAAGGGAGAAAGGGAGAAGCAGGGTCTCTCTGCATGCCCAGTTGTGCCTGGATAATTAGAATGAACCTCCTTCTCCTTCTGATTCCTTGTTCCTTAGGTTCATACCAATCTCATTGCCGCCACCCTTCTTAAGTGAAATGTAAAACTAAATGTACAAACAACATAGCAACCAAAACTCTAAATCATTTTTAGGAAAAGTACAAAGTGAACACCCAAGGTTTTTCTTTTTACAAAATTTCCCTCTCTTTATCTGTATATCTCATATTTTATATAAGAATACCCATAGTGTAAGAATAATTTCACACTATTTTTATTTAGTATTCTATTTTTGAATCTTTCTTCATACATAATTTTTCTCAGTGTTGATGGCTACTGGATATTCCACAAAGTTGATGGCCCAATCACATTGTTTCTAGAGGAGAAAGTCACCTTATTATATGCATGCCATTTCACTAACTATCCTTATGCTAGATGCCCATAATTGAGGGAGACATTTTAGCACCTTGTCCTATGTTGGATTTTCAAAATGAGGAAATGAAAAGGAAAACAAATTAGGTAACAGGGTAAACATCAGAGGTCAGCAGTTGCAGATCAAAACCCAGGCACCAAGAATTCTGGTCCTGATCTTACAGAGTCAGAGTTTAGGGTTAACTAGAGGCAGGGAAAGCCCGAGAGTCAGGAAGTCAGGAATAAGCAAGACCTGAAGGGTCAAAATGGAGACCTGGAATGCCCTAGTGATTCAGTCAAGGCAATAACTTACATGGTCAGACATCCTTCTGTAGAGGGTGTTTGCTATCTTTCTCTCACTCAGTCTTCTTGCTATGTTTGGGTGCTCCTAAGTTTGCAGGGGTGGGGTTGTTTAACTGGTGGTACTTGTGGCTAGGGTAAATTTATGCCTATTTGCTGTGTCCTGCCTAAAGCATGGGTCAGAGAATGGGAATTATTAGGATGTACCCTGGAATTACAGATTCACGCCCTGCCCATGATGCCTCCCAGAGGAGACACTCATGGTCCTTCCTGAAAGAAGGAGACAAGGAGCCAAAATCAGAATGGACAAACGGTGGGCCCTTCACCTAAAACCAATGTAACAAATGACCTGTAAAAACAAACTGGGCCAATCAGAGTTATCCTTCAGGATTTTTACCATTTGGAGACTGTGAGGCTGATATGAGGCCTGTGTATAAAGGACTGTCCACAGCGTAGATGGACCTGGCAGCCTTGATATAGCATGTGGGATGAAGTTATGAAGAAATCCTAACTAAACGTGATGGAAATAAAAACAGAGCAGGCATCCTCATGAAAGAGTAGTGAGTGGAGAAGAAAAGCTGTTCCCCAAAGATAGCACAATTTGTGCCTTGGTTATTGCCCACTTCTCCAACTTTTCCTGGATTAGCACATAGCTCTATCTTTTCATTTAATCTCTTCTTTTCTTCCTCCCAGAGACACCTGAACAAATGTCTGTTCCTTCCAACAAAAGGATTACGGTATCAAACATCCTAACACTAAAGACTCAATAAAGAAATTCCTCAGAGATCCCATATGAGGTTTCCTTTAAGTCACATCTCCAATGTGTAAAAAATTTGGCAAGAAAAACCAAAATGGCTCGCTGCCTACCTTTACAGGCAGACAATTAAACCAATTAAAGAGTGAGGGACGGTATGCCTTTTGCCTTCAAGGTCAGGCCTTGACTCACTAGAACCTTGGCAAAGTCTTGCAGTCTGGAGGGAGTAAGAAATCATCCCTGTGGATGACAGACTTCTAAGCAGATGGCTAGTAAATCAAGGTCCTGATGTGAAATGTTGACGCTTTCTAGCCCAGGAAGATTTGGGTGAAATACTACCAAGTTAATCAGATAGAGTGAGCCACTGGTCACTGTCCTTAAGGAAAAAGATCATTCAGTATGAGATGAACTCCTAATTGCAAGGAGCAGGATCATAAAACCAATTTAGAGCCCAAGGCCAGTGGGATAGAAGGGAGCTATAATTAAGGAGACATCGTTTTTATTTACAAAAGTGCTTAAACGAGAAACTCCTTATCTAGGTGAATAGACCATATGTCCTAGATATGCATTAAAGAGGAGGGTACCTCACCCCAGAATTGATATTCTTAGATTTATATCATTAAATTCTTAATTCCAATGACAGGTATCTCAATGTATCCTATAATCATCATATAGTTAAAAAAAAAAAAAGTGCATACTTGAAAGAGCTGTGTCCAAACACCAAGTCTGTGAATGTCTGCTGTGGGCTGTGAGTCAATCAATTCCCCTTTCTTTGTTGAACAAATGGGACTCATAATTTGTACTCTTGAGGGTGGGCTACTGTCTCCCTGTTGGTTTCCCCCTGAGATGGAATTAAGCAAGAAAGTTCTGGCTCATTTTTGCTTGGAGAGAAGCTTCAGTGGCAGATGCCCACATTCTAGAGAGCCATGAACCCTTAAAGACAGCGTCTGTGGTGACTCTGGCATCTGGTCCATAGATATCTACTCTCCAGGCCCTGTGATCTAGAGATGTCCATGACAAACCAGTGTCCTTCAGGCAACAACCACAGCCAGTTGTCTAAGTCATTGTTTAGAAACTGCCAGACATTTTCATCTCTTTGTGGGTCACTTTATCACACATCATGTCATTCCATCCTCCCAGCGACATTTGGAGGGGTGCAGGATTACTTACCAAATGAAGAAATCAGAGTTGGGAAGGGTGAGGCCAACTATCCAAGGTCACACGACACACAAGTAGTGGAGCTGGGATCTGAACCACTCATCAGATTACAGAGTGCACACTCTTCCCATAATCCCATGGAAATCCTGCCAAGAGAGCTGGCAGCATGGCACTTCTCCCTCAGCTACTGCAGGCTGCCTGTACTGCTGTCCTCACAGTTTGTCCCAGTTCAGTGCCTCTCAAACATCAAAGTGCATACAAATCACCTGGGGCTACTGTTCAGCTGCAGAGGCTTGCTCCGGAGGTCGGCTGTGGGGCCTGAGATACAAGCGCTCAGGCGGTGCTGATGCTGTCAGGCTGCCAACCACGCACAGAGGAGCAAAGTCCTAGCTAACACCAGGCCCTTCCAAATTACTCACTGGATTAGAAATAGGACCACTTTTCAAAGCTCCGTACCTTCCCTTCTCTCAGTAAGTAGTTAGTGGCCAGATCTGCGAAGCAGTACCAAGTAGTTCTTAATGAAATTAAAACCAGACTGACATCTCTAATACTCTCCAGCTGTTAGCCAGTGTGTGCCATTAGGGTAATTGTGTGGGAGAGCTGTGAGTTGAAGCAAAAACAATCATCTAACCAGGGTCTATTTAAAGCTACAGACAACGCTTGACTAGTAGGGTAAGGAAATTAAGGGTGCCATCATGGGGTGCAGGCAAGAGCAGCTGCAGAAGTAGAATCAATCATTGAGTATCGTGTATATTTTAAGTTCTGTATACATTTTATAGGGAGTCCTTACAGCAGTTCAACAAGAAAGGGATTATAAATACTTGGTTACCTCCATTTTACTTCCCGATAAAATAATCTGAAGCAATGCCCAAGAATATCTAACATAGACACGAGAGCACGAGTTTAAATGTAGGTACAAGAAGAAAAGTCTGGGTGCAAACAAAGTCGAGCCAGGAATGTGGCTCTCAGTGAGCAGCCAAGGATTGTATGCCTACAAGGGTAAGCCATACTTAGTTCTCAATTTTCCAGAAGCCAACAAAAAAAAGGGGAATCTGGTCAGGTGAACAATTCACAGTGATGATGTTATTATAAAACCAAATGATTTTCAAACCTCTCTTAACACCCAGATCATGTGAAGACAACTCCTGTGGCCTTTTCTACAGAAGAAATGGTGCGCTGTGATAATGAATGACTTTCTCAACAGTGACTCACAATAGACATGAGGGTGACTTCTACGGGGTTATGTTTACAATGACCCCCAGAGGAGGCTGATGCATCAAAACCAAGCATAATCCAGAAATGAAGTCTTTCTGGGGTACATGTGACATGGTCTAGTACCTAGCACTTGGCTGCTGTGGTTTGGTTCAGAACTATAGCTTGGACAACTTGGAGAAATGGAAATGTTGTATACTTCAAGAAATCCCTTTTCTCCATTGTCATGGAGCTTTGGAAGATGCTAAGGAACAATAAATTAGAGTAAGCAGGGAACTGTGGTTGAGTGTAGACCCAAATAAGTGAAAACTGGGTGCAGTAGCTTAATAAGGACACAACTTGAATAAAATCCTTCCCAGCCCCACTCTGAGATGAGTAAGCTTCAGGGGATATTCTGAGCAGGAATAGGACTCTTCTCCAAAAATGCTTCTCTGAGTCCAGATAGTTGAATGATTAAGGCCTTAAGTTACACTTCACATAACAAGGAAACAGCCTAAGTTTGTTTGGACAGATGAGTGGATAAAGAAGATGTGGTATACACACACACACACGTGCACGCATGTGCACACACATGTTTATATATATATGTATGTATATATATGTGTGTGTGCATGTATATATGTGTATAAATATTAACATATATATACATATATACATATATATACATAAACAGAATATTATTCAGCCATAAAAGAGGATAAAATAGTTTTACTTGGAAAAATATTAAGGCCATTGTAACTGATCTTTACTTGGTTAAAAGAAAATCTCAGTAAGACATCTATAGAATATTTATACTTAGGCAGTTATTTCTTCTAAGAAATATGCCATTCCTCCATCCATCCATTCATTTATTGAACTGATACATATCTGGGTATACCTGCCATGTACTGGGCATGCTTTTGAGAGCAAAACAGTCACTGTCCAAATGGAGGTGGAAGTCCGGTATGGGAGACCCAATAACCACATAACAACCTAATCCCATAAAAAGTCTTCATGCCCAAGATATTAATATTCTCCATTTTTTTTTAGAGGGGAGAGGGGTAGAGGAAGAGGAAGAGAGAGAATCTGAAGAAGGCTCCCCTCCCAGCAGAGAGCAGAATGTGGGGTTCAGTCTCACAACCTTGAGAACATGACCTGAGATGAAATCAAGACTTGGATGCTTAATCTACTGAGACACCCAGGCAACCCTCTCCAGTTGTTTCAACCATTCAATATAAATTTGATGGGTTCCATCATGGGTACCATATAGAGGATATGATTCTGTATGACACACAAGTAAATATATAGTTATAAAAGGTCCTAAGTGCCAAGAGAAAAATAACAAAGTTTGTCTATGAGACAGAATAAGGATGGGGATGGTACGCAAAGTCAGGGAAGGTGTATCCAAAAAGGTGGTGTTCGCAAGAGATCTATAGGATGAGAAGATCTAAATAAGGGTGGATCAGGGGAAGAGCATTCTGAATGTAAAATTCCTGAAGCTAGTTAGGGGAGCAGGCAATATGCAACTAAATGGTCACATCTTATGGGATTGGTATTTACCCTGCAGTTATGACTGAAGTATCAACCTAAATAATTTCAGAGTAATTGATCCATAGCTCTTCCTCTTTGCAGTAATTATTCAAGTAAGACCAGGTGGTCACTCCTCATTTGACATAATAAAACCCTATCACTTATGCATAAGATGATGCATGACTTTATCTTCTCTATAGCAGGACATGTGCATTCTGCTTATTCAAAATGGATATCAGATCTCTAAGAAACATGTTAAAAACAATGGATGTTCTGGCCAATTATGTGGCTTCTCTGAAGCCTCACAGCCTTTGAGGTGAAAGATACAGGATTTGAAACACCGGTTTTTCCATAGCCTAGACCTTTGCTGTTATAGCACATGGAGTATTAGACCTAAAAGAGACCTGGGGCGGGGGGAGTCAAATTTAGACCAACTCTTATTTAAATGAACCATTTCCCTTGGGGTTCTGAAGAAGGATGGCAGCAACTCAGATGGTGGCACTTTTAGCCTTGCCCTGGAACATCAGCCTTAAGGAAAGCACCATAGGTCCTCAAGACAAACATGCAACCCTATTCTACTAATTCTCACCCCAGAAAAAAATAATTACATTGTGCAAATGCCTACTTTCCCTCAAGACCACAATACTCTGCATAGGATTTTCCTGCATAGGATCCATGCCCACCCCCCAACCCCACATTTTCTCATTGGGTCAATCAGTCTAGCTTCTAGCATTCCCTCACTCTTCCTTTTCTTTTGTAAAAATTTCTGCTTTTCACTCCTTCCATTTTATTCATCAGACAAGACCCCAGCTCCTGGTGAGCTCTACCTTCTCCTTCCCTTAACTTGTACCAGGACTGCTGAATGTGGACAGAAAAATGCAATGGAGCTAGAAGATTCACTTTAAATTCATGATCTCCAGCTTCAAATGGGCACTCAAAACTGCCCAGCAGGCCTTTTATTTTTCTCTTGTTGGCTTACTTACCTATTCCCTGAGAGGGCTATTTTATACCTTCTTTTCTCTCCCAAAGCCTCCTACATTCCTTCCTCTCTACTCTCAGATGATGACTTCTCATTTCATGGATAAAATTGAAAAATCATCTTCCTTTCACCAAACCTGCAATCTTCATTGGGGCCCATTTTCTCTTTGCTACTCTGGTTAAAATGGGAAAAATGCCCTTCAGCCTCTCAAAGTCCAGTCCCTCTCCATGCAGCCTGGATTTCAGTCCCTCAAACACTGTCCTCCTTTGGTTGTTCGCTCTTTGCACATTATCAGTCGTTGTCTGTCTGACTGGATCAGCCTACCAATAAACAAACATGTTCTCCCACCTCTTGTATTTATTATGAAAGGCAAAACAAACAAACAAACAAACAAACAAGTCTCTGCTTACTACAGTGCTTTCCACGAACCACCCTATTTCTTGAATTCATAGCCAGAGGCTTCATAAGTACAGTCATCCACACTTTGGCCTCATGCTAACTTTTCACACTTGAGTCTGGCTTTTGTCTCCTTCCCCTCAGCAATGATTTCCACTGGTACCATGCATGCCAAGTTTCCAAAGACCCGCAGGATGCCAAATTGAATGAACAACTTTCAACCCTCATCTTGTTCAGTTTCTCTGGTAGCAGCACCCCTTCCTACGCTGACTCACGTGATTGCCCATTCTTCCCTTTGTCTGACCTCTAGCTTACAGTGTTCTCAGGACTCAGTCTTAGCTGCTTTTCTCTTGTCCTGAACAATCTCACCTAGTCCAGTAGCCTGTGGTTTTTTAATTTTTCATTTTTATCAAAGAAGCCTGTGCACAGAATTTCAAAGCCAAAGAATACTGGTAAATGTCTAGGTATCATTCTCCCCAAATCAAACACATCAGACAATCTGACAATTCCATATCTTTTCCTGGAGTCTTTACCTCCTTAGTGTCTGCCCTCCTGCATCAACCCAACTTGGCTCTCCAGCACAAATGACATCTCATGGCTCTTCTTCACCACTCTCCTGAGCTAGGTGAAATCTTTCCTGACTGGATCCCTTGCTTTCTCCTTTTTGGTTTACAAGTGTACTTTGCTGAAGAAAATTCTTCAGTAGCTTTTTTTTTTTCTTTAACTGAAGTATAGTTGACAACATTCAATACCTTTTAAAGAAAGAGTACAGCCATCTAAATCCTTGCAGTTAAGAAAATATATTTACTGTATCTTCATTCTAGTGGTCCACAGTTTACCTAGAATATAATTGTACATTAAAAACCATGTCTGATCAGAATTTTGAAGTGCTCCATTTTCTTAACATTTTCAGAGCTGCTGTTGGAATGTCCAATGTCATCTTGATTATTTTTACTTTGTAGGTCATTATTTTCTTTCTGTCTAAATGCTTTTAGGATCTTCTTTCTATCTTTGGGTTCTGCATTTCACCACGGAAAATACCAGGCCTTCTTTCATTCATTATGCTAAGCACTTGATGGTCTCTTTTTCAATGAAGAAATGGCGCCAGGGTGGCTCAGTGGGTTAAGCCTCTGCCTTCGGCTCAGGTCATGATCTCAGGGTCCTGGACTCGAGCCCCCAGTCAGACTCTCTCCTTGGCAGGGAGCCTGCTTCTCCCTCTCTCTCTCTGCCTGCCTCTATGCCTAGTTGTGATCTATCTCTCTCTCTGTCAAATAAATAAATAAAATCTTAAAAAAAAGGAAATAAAAATAAATGAAGAAATGTGTCTTTTAATTTGGTGACTTTTTATTGAAACAAATTAGTTGGATGGTAGTCTTTTAATCTACTGATTATTTTCTCTTTTCTTGCTTATTATCTATCCTTAGTATTGTTTTTATATCATCTATGAGACTGCCTCTAATTCATTTTCCAACTGTTCTATTGTTTTTAAAAATTTGATTGCCAGACTATAATCTTCAGAAATTCTTACCTATTTCCTGTTCTTTTTTTCATAGCATCCTGTCCTTGTTTTATGGATATCATATCACTTCTTACCTTTCTAAGGATATTAATTATCATTTGATTTTGAGGGTATCTTTCCCTACCTTCTCCTTTTCTTTTGGGATTACTTTGTTCTTTTCTTTCATTTTGGAGATGTTCTTAAGATGTCTGCTCTTTTTATTTATATTCAAAAGATAGTTAATAAAAGCTGCTTGTAAGCTCTGTGAGCTTGGTGGGGGTTAACAGTTGGTGTATTTTATAGCAAATTGCAACAGCCAGCCTGGTGTTCTTTCATTCTTGATATCTTGATATCAAGATCTTTCCAATCTCTGAGGCTTTGGACATCAGGACCTATCTAGAATACACACACACACACACACACACACACACACTTGTCCAAAGCCTTCTTATCTTTTAGATCTTGGCTTATATATCACTTCTTCATAGGGGCTTTCTCTGACCATCGTATCCAAATAAACCAGTTTTCCATTATTCTCTCCCTGTTTCCTTCCTCTATAATATTCACCACAATTTAATTTATATAGTCAGTGGTCTTAGGTATTATATAATTGAGTACTTTCCTGTCTGTTTCCTGTTGTCTGACATTTAGCTCTGTGTGGGCAAGGACTGTTCTATTTTGGTCAATTCTCTCATGTCAGGGCTTGGTACTGAAATACAGCATGCTCAATAAATATTTATTCAATTAATTAAAAAATGGATGGATGGATTAATGAATAGATATTCTAGGTTTGGGGTCAATCTCTGTCATAAGTAGTTCTATAACCTGAGGCAAGTCACTTAACCTTCCTAGGTTTTGTTTTATTTCACTTCATACTTAGAGTAAAAGTGGTTATTCTACCTAAAGATGAATTTATGATAAAGTTACATCAATGAAATAGTTGATGTAAAAGTGCTTAGTAAAAAAGCTTATATAAACATAAGAGATTAAAAAACTGAATGTGGCTTACTCTCTCTCTTCTTATTTTTTTCTTTTTTTTTTCATATTGAAACCTCAATTTAACACTTCAGGGATCATACCTTGATAGCACCTTCTAAGTGGTGTTGTTATTAAGAGTTCTTTTTAGAGCCAAATTAACTAAACTCTTAGGTGTAATTCAAATCAGACACGGTTTATTCAGACTTCTGAGCAAATAATATCATTAGAAGGTTCCAGTTTCTAGTTCCATGAAGGGAATGAACAATATCAACTCATGTTCTACTTTCAAGTACAAGAAAGGAAGAGATAACAGAAATTTCTGTTCAGGCATGAGGATTAAATCACCCCTGTATTTGTACTATAACTGTCTTATAATATTTGCCAAACTAACCAAAAATAATGAGACCCTATTTGAGTAACAGTGTGGGCAAACTAGAAGGCTTTTTCATTGCTTGTAGAAGCTTAAATTGATATAATCCTTCTAGAAAGTAATTTAGAAATACATATAGCATACCTTGAAGGCATTTCTATTTTTTGGTATCATAATTGTTCTTCTGAGAAATTATCCTAAGAGAAAAACCCCAAAAGCTTTTATATTAGAAAAGCTATATATTCAATAATTATTTCAAGTATTAAATGTATAAGATATTAGAGACATCATATGTTTCTAATATATCAAAGGTTAAGTAAATCTATGGTGTTCATTTGGTAGAACATTATGCAGCCATAAAAATGACTATTATAAAAGCTAGAGAGTAACATGGAGAAACACTTATGATACAGATTATCATACCAAATTGCATATATTCTTTGTTACTGATTTTAAAATGCTTAAGTTAAAAGAAAGCTTAACTAAACATGACAAAATGCATTCTATTTAAATGGTAAAATAACGGAGGAATTGTTTTCTCATGAGTACCTGGGGATTGGCCATTTGGTCAAATTGCTTGGTATGCCTGAACTTCAGAAAAAGGATCTATAGAAAACCCATAAAGGGAAAGAGAAAATCCTTCAACCAGATGTTAAACTTCCTAAAACAGATATTGCTCTGACTTTTCATACACTTCTAACAGAACCTAGCTTGGACTGGGCACACAGTAAACACAGCGATGATTATCAAAATGCACACTCTATTCATCTTCCTCAGCTCTGGTTCTACTTCTGAGACTTTCTAATTCTTGCATGTTGTAGGACTGAACATTAATGAGGAAGCAAACAAGACCCTTTCTTTCTTTCTTTCTTTCTTTCTTTCTTTCTTTCTTTCTTTCTTTCTTTTTTAAGATTTTTATTTATTGGGGCACCTGGGTGGCTCAGTGGGTTAAACCTCTGCCTTTGGCTCAGGTCATGATCTCAGGGTCCTGGGATTGAGCCCCGAATGGGGCTCTCTGCTCAGCAGGGAGCCTGCTCCCCCCTCTCTCTCTCTGCCTGCCTCTCTGCCTACTTGTGATCTCTGTCTGTCCAATAAAAAAAGAAAATCTTAAACAAAAAAGATTTTTATTTGTTGGACAGACGGAGATCACAAGTAGGCAGAGAGGCAGGCAGAGAGAGAGGAGGAAGCAGGCTCTCTGCTGAGCAGAGAGCTCCATGCGGGATAGCACGATCCCAGGATCCTGGGATCATGACCTGAGCCGAAGGCAGACGCTTAAACCCACTGAGCCACCCAGGCGTCCCACAAGCCTCTTTCTTTTAAGAGTATCTTATGATACAGAGGAGTGAAGCATAGGTCTCTAGCTCAGGGGTCAATAAACTTTTTCCACAAAAGGCCCAAGAGCAGACCATGAGATCTTTGTTCCCAGTAAACTTTTTACACAGAGCAAATGAATGGGCATGTGTTTGGATAAAATTTTATTTACAAAAACAGGTGACAGCTTATAGTTTGCTAATTCCAGTTACTATATTTTCTTCCCCATGTGCTTTTGATACCTCCGTTTGTCATTACTGTTCAGTTAGTTCCAGGTGTTCCTCACTTTTTTAAATACCTCAGGCCAATTAACATTAAGCCAATTTAGTGTCATATCCTGAACACATCCTCTGGAGCCTTGCTTTTCAAAGACTGATCAACTGACCTGCAATACTGGCATCAGTGGAATCTGGATAAAAATGAGAATCTAGGGCCCTGCCCCAGATGCAATGAGTCAGAATCTGTATTTTAACAAGCGCCTGAGGCAGTTTATATGCATAATACAGTCTGAGAAGCTCTGCTTTAGAGGATAAACCAGTTGTCTGTGTGAAGCTCTCTATAATAGCAATGATGCTCTATGGTTCTTTGAAGAAGTTAGAGGCAAGTCAGGGTGTCGTCTCCCTCATGGATGACCTCCTCAACTTCCTTTGGCACCACTAAGAATGGCAGAAGTCTATGGACAAATGACAATGCCAGGGACTCTCCTTTTCTTTCCAGATACAGGGCCCATCATTCCATTTTGTCAAAGGCTGAACTCAACTATCTAACAATACTTCCACATTCTCTTCATGTGGCTCACCACCAAGGTATTCAGTCCTTGAAATAAAGAGGGGGCTGGGATCTTTCTGTCTCTGTCCTATGTGGCTTCTGGAATGGCTCTCTGCCACATACTTCTCTCCTAGATTCTCTCTCCCTTGGAACTTTCTCTTGGTTTCTCACCCATGGGAGTTCTCCAAATTGGTGCCATTTTCTTGGACAGCCCTTGTCACCCTGTACCTATAGAAATTTCTGATCACAGGCAGCCTACAGAATGGCAGAAGATATTTCCAAATGGCAAAGGTGATAAAGGGTCAGTATCCAAAATCCAGAAAGAAGTTACCAAACTCAACACCCAAAAAAACAAATAACCCTTAAAAAATGGGCAGAAGACATGAATAGACATTTCAAAAAAAAAAAAAAATCAAAATAGCTAACAGACACATGAAAAGATGCTCAATTTCACTTATCATCAGGGAAATATAAATCCTAAAAGCATAATCAGTTACTATCTCCCACCTGTCAGGATGGCTAAAATTAACAACACAAGAAACAACAGGTGTTGGCAAAGATGTAGAGAAAGGGGAACACTCTTATACTCTTGATGGGAATGCAAACTGGTGCAGCCACTCTGCAGAACAGTATGGAGTTTCCTCAAAATTTTAAAAATAGAATTAAGCTACAATCCAGCAATTGCACTACAACGTATTTACCCAAAGGATAAAAAATACAGATTCAGAGAGATAGATGCATCCTGATATTTATAGCAGCATTATCAATAGCCAAACTATGAACAGAGACCAAATGTCCATCAACTGATAATATATATAATGGAATATTACTCAACCATCAAAAAGAATATAATCTTGCCATTTACAATGACATGGATGGTATTATGCTAGGTGAAATATGTCAGTCAAAGAAAGACAAATACCAATTACTCAAGAGCATAAAAAGAATCTTAAGTTGCAGATGCAAAGAGTATCTATTTAGAAAGAGTTATTGGTGTTCTATGAGGCCAATACCTCTCCTCCTCTGTTTTAAGCCTAGGAAAGAGATTTTAATGAGACAACTTAGAGAACTTAATTTATGTCCTCTGGAATGTGTCTGACTCATGCCTGAGAATTCTAAAAAGAAAAACGCTGGAGTAAGTAGCTGGCAGAAGAGGACTAGAAGTTGCAGTTTAGGGAGTAACTTCACTCCTTCCACAAAAAGATTTGTATCTGGTGGTCAAATTTGAGGGCCACATGACAGGGAGATCTGGTGAGCAGTTGCCTCAGATCCTGTCTACACATGGGAACTTCAGCAAAGCAAGCTGGATATGTCCTGTAAGATCTTAGAGGCTTAGAAATGCATCTTAAGTGAATAGCCAAAAGAATGCATCCACTTGTATGGAACTAGAGGGTATCATGCTTAGCGAAATAAGTCAATCGGAGAAAGACATCTATCATATGATCTCCCTGATATGAGGGAGAGGAGATGCAACATGGGGGTTAAGGGGGTAGGAGAAGAGTAAATGAAGCAAGATGGGATTGGGAGGGAGATAAACCATAAGTGACTCTTAATCTCACAAAACAAACTGAGGGTTGCTGGGGGGAGGGGGGTTGGGGGGTGGGGTTATTATGGACATTGGGGAGGGTATGTGCTATGGTGAGTGCTGTGAAGTGTGTAAACCTGGCGATTCACAGACCTGTACCCCTGAGGAAAAAAATATATGTTTATAAAAAAAAAAAAAAAGAATGCATTCACTTGTATCAAGGGAATTATAAGTGAGATATTCCCAACAAAAGGGGTGGGATGGGGATCTCTAAAGAACCCACAGAAATGCTCTATGAGTAAAAGAATGAACTTAAATACTTGCCAGGACCAGACAGAGTTGAGACCAACTCATCAGCATCAGTCAAGGAAGAATTCTCCTGTGTCCCCTTGTCCTTCTCGCTCCTCACACTCCAGCTTTATATGATCAGAAACCAAGTGGTCACGTCAGAGGAGAATTAGAAGTGCTAAAAGAGGAAAGAAGAAAAGGCCCCTAACCACTGCAGGCAGCAGACCAGCATGAGGCAAACTGAAAGGCAAGGAATCTGGGGGAGGGACTTTGCCTTTAATGAAGATTGAAGCTCATATTATTACTCTGGGATGAACATTAACTACCGACCCAAAATGCTTTGTGACCAATAGTAACTAAAGGACTTCTCTTTATCTGAAATGACCTGGTTTTCATCTGAGGGGAGGATGAGTGCACTATAATGTGCACTCAAGAGACTGCACACTGTGACTTTAATGCAGTAATTTCAATCATACATGAAAACGTTTGTGAAAAGATAATGACAGCTTGCTAACAAGGAGATTCTTTGGAGGGTCAGATTGTGGCCAAATGAGTTTCCTTTGTATGTTTGTGTGTGTGTATGTGTCTATGTCTTTCAAAGTTTCCCCACAGGGCACACTGCATTTACTATACAATCAGGATATGCAATACAGTAAACTGGACATAACAGTGAAATGCTATAAACTGTACATATCTGTAAGATATTTTGCTACCTTCTCTTTTGCAAGAGGACTATTTCCTGGATACCTCACCTCAAATCTGTTGAATGTAAAAGACATTGTTATTTGATTTATGAACATTAAATTCATTTTAATGGCCATATTGTTATCTATATCTTAAAGTGTCATTTTATATGAATTGAGTGGTCATTTCACATTGTGTCCATCTCATCTACTTTTTTGTTCTCCAAACATGTTTCTGTAATTTCTGTATTTCCTCTTTTTCTGAGTCCTTCTTAAAGTTCTGTATCTTAAAAAAGGAAATATTTGCATCCATCTCAAACCCTATATCCCTCATGATTTCCATCTTATCTATGTAAATCTCTTCCCCTTCCTGATTCCCATAGTAAGTGCATCTGGACCACATAACTAAGCAACTAACTATACTTTTTGATTCTTTCCTGGATGTTGGTCTTATTCTTTTAACAAGATGGCAATTTTCTTGAAGCTAAAGAATACTTGTTGTCCTCCAAATGCCGTGAGTCCCTAACAACCTATTCCTAGGCACACATTAGACAGAGATAAATTTTTGCATTACATAGATTTAGGTAAAGAAAAAATTTTTCTTCATTTCCATTTCTCCTGTGTGATAACAAGAACCACTCAAAGTTTTTCCTAGCCACAATTAGAAGACTCCTATTGTTTCTCTGGTTTGTACTCTCTTGCCTTCTGGTTTCTCTCCTGTCAACAACATTACAAGAAGGCCTGCATTTGGATGGGTTTACTGATCCATATGCCCAGTGAAGCTTAGAAAAAGAAGGAAGAATAAAAATAAGTATCTGTATATACTTCAAACCACATACACCTGTTGTTTGTTGTTTGATCTGGTTGGGAGTTTGAGAATGATCAGCAGACTATTTGCTTGTGCTTACTCTACCCCCCAAATAACAACATTTTTGAGACATTACCCACTACTACTACTACTACTACTACTACTACTACTACTACTATCCTTAGCTACCTTTAATGGATAGACTCCCCTTTGTATTTTACTAGTCACTTTAAAAACATTATCTCAACAAATTCTCACAATGTTGATAAAATATACAATTACTTACTCCCATTTGCAGATGAGGAAACAGAGGGGTTAAATTATTTATCCATGGTCACTCAGCTGCTAAATACCAGGGACACGATGTCAGTTCAGGATTACTGGCTTCTTCTTCTTCTTTCTTTTTTAAAAAAAAATTTATTTATTTACTTGACAGAGAGAGCACAAGCAGGGAGAGCGGCAGGCAGAGGGAGAGGGAAAAGCAGACTCCCTGCTGAATAAGGAATCGGACATGGGGCTCCAAGCCAGGACCCTGAGATTATGACCTGAGACAAAGGTACATGCTTCTGAGCCACCCAGGCATCCCTGGATTACTGGCTTCTAGTGACTACTTTTTCCACTATTCAACTATGCTTCTTAAAGAGCAGTTTCTTTTCTTTTTTAAAAAAGATTTTATTGGGGCGCCCGGGTGGCTCAGTCATTTAAGCGGCTGCCTTTGGCTCAGGTCATGATCCCAGGGTCTTGGGATCAAGCCCCACATCGGGCTCCCTGCTTAGCAGGAAGCCTGCTTCTCCCTCTCCCACTCCCCCTGCTTGTGTTCCCTCTCTCGCTGTCTCTCTCTCTGTCAAATAAATAAATAAAATCTTAAAAAAAAAAAAGATTTTATTTATTTATTTATTTAAGAGTGAGAGAAAGAGAGAGCATGAGCGGGGTGGGGTAGAGGGAGAGAGAGAAGCAGGATCCCCATTGAGCAGGGAGCCCAACATGGAGCTCAATCCCAGGACCCTGGGATCACAGCCCAAGCCAAAGGCAGGTGTTCAACCAACTGAGCCACACAGGCACCCCAAAAAGCAGTTTTTTAAAATGTCTCTTCAGAAATTTACAAATAGCAGTTAAATGTGCACTCATTCTGACTCACCAATTCCACTCCTATCTACCCAAGAGAAAGTACATGTCAACATAAAGACTTACATGCAAATATATATATATTTTTTAAAGATTTTATTTATTTATTTATTTATTTATTTATTTATTTATTTATTTGACAGACGAGGATCACAAGCAGGCAGAGAAGCAGGCAGAGAGAGAGGAGGAAGCAGGCTCTCCGCAGAGCGGAGAGCCCGATGCGGGGCTCGATCCCAGGACCCTGGGATCATGACCCAAGACGAAGGCAGAGGCCTTAACCCACTGAGCCACCCAGGTGCCCCCTTACATGCAAATATTAACAGCAGCTTATTAGACATAGCCAACACGTGGAAATATTTCAAATGTCAATCATTAGATGAAAAGATAAATAAAATGTAGTGTTCATGTAATAGAATACTACTGAGCAGTAAAAAGGTAGACACTACTAATACACACAAAAACACGGATGAACCTCGAAAACATGCTGACTAAAAGAAGTCAGATATAAAAGACTATCTATTTTATGATTGCACTGATAGGAAATTTAAAGAAAAGGCAAAACTGTAGAAATAAAAACCTGATCAGTAATATATGAGGGCTAAGGATATAAATGGGGAAGAACTTCAAAAAGAAAAGGGTATTCTTTTACGGTAATGGAATTCTTCTAAAGCTGGATTGTGATGATGGTTGCATTGCAGTTCACTTTACTAAAAATTATCAAACTGTAAATTTACAAAGGGAGAACTATATGACATTTCTACTTCAGTGAAGCAGTTGAAAATGAACATAACCATTTTAAGTGTACAGAAGAAAAATGAATCACTCTAATCTTGATGTTGACACTTTCTTCACTCCTGAAAGTTCTGTTGTTTTCCTTCCTAGTCAATCTCTATTCGTCCCCTGGTTGAGGCAAACATGATTGATTAGTTTTGCCTATTCTAAAGTTCATATAAGTGAAATCATACAGTATTTTCTCTTTGGTTTTGAATTTATCACTCAGCATAATGTTTTTGGGATTTATCTATATTATTGCATATATCAGTAGCTCATTCCATATTTCATTGTATAACACAATTTGTTGATAAAATTGACATTGTTTCCAATTTTTGGCTATTATGAATAAAAACACTATGAACACTCATTTATAAAGTCTAAGTTTTTAACTTTGTTGATTTTCTCTAGTATTTGATTTATATGTCATTTATTTCTGGGAATTTTTAGTTTCTCCTACTTATTTTGGTTTAATTTGCCTTTTCTTTATTCACTTCCTAAGGAGGAAACTTAGATTGTTGATTTTATACCTTTCTTTGCTTCTAATATATCCACTTAAATCCATAATTTTCCTCTGAGCATTACTTATGCAGTATGCCATGAATTTTGATATATTTTCATTATATTTCCTTTTGCAATCCTAATTTATTTTACATTATTTTCTTTAACCCTTAGGGCATTTAAAAGTGTTGTTCTATTTGCAAATCTACCAAATTTTATATATCTTGTTATTGCTGACTTTTAATTTAATATTCCAATGTTCAGAAAACATAGTATGATTTATAACCTTTAAAATATGTTGAAACTTATTTTATAGACCAACCTTTGAAAAGAATATATACTACACAGTTGTCGGATATGTTATTCTATAATGTCAACTAGGTCAGTTGGATGATTGATATTGTCAAATCTTTTACGGACTTACTTATTTGGCTACTTATTTTATTAATTACTGAGAAAGTCCTATTAAAATTTCCAACTGTTGGGGCGCCTGGGTGGCTCAGTGGGTTAAGCCTCTGCCTTCGGCTCATGTCATGATCTCCAGGTCCTGGGATCGAGCCCCGCATCAGGCTCTCTGCTTGGCAAGGAGCCTGCTTCCTCCTCTCTCTCTCTGCCTGCCTCTCTGCCTACTTGTGATCTCTGTCTGCCAAATAAATAAAATCTTTAAAAAAAAAAAAATTCCCAACTGTAAAAGAGAATTGATTTCTCTGTTTAGTAGTAAAATTTTTGCTTCATGTATTTTGAAACACAGTTATTAGGGAACAACACATGAAAGATTATTACATCTTCTTGATGAATTTATCCTTTTATGATTATGTCTCTCTTTAACTATAATAATACTTTTTATTTTATTTGGCTTATATTAATGTAACTGCTAAAGCTTTTTGATGCTTAGTACTTACCCAACTTATTATTTTTTTTAAAGATTTTATTTATTTATTTGACAGACAGAGATCACAAGTAGGCAGAGAGGCAGGCAGAGAGAGAGGGGGAGGCAGGCTCCCCACCAAGCAGAAAGCCCGATGCAGGGCTCAATCCCAGGACCCTGGGATCATGATCTGAGCTGAAGGCAGAGGCTTAACCCACTGAGCCACCCAGGCGCCCCCCAACTTATTTTTGATAATTTTATTTTTAATTTTCTTTTGTTTGATTTTAAGATGTGTTTCTTTTGAGGACATATATTTGGCTCTCGTGTTTTAATTTAGTACGACAGTCTCTACCTTTTAATGGAAGTGTTTAGTATTTTTATATTTAATGTAATTGCTGATAGGGTAAGTAAGCTTGTCATCTTAGTATGTGTTTTCTGTTTGTCTATTCTGTTCCTTTTTCACTCTGTTGTATCTTTCCTGCCTACTTTGGGTAAATTGAATAATTCTAAGTATTCCATTTTATCTACTTTATTCATTTTTTAGATTTATCTCCTTGTGGTTTTTTTTTAGTTGCTTCTCTAGAAATTCAATAAAAGCATCTCTTTTTTTGCATCTTTAATTCATAACAGTGTACCTTTAAATATTACACTTCTTTCTAAACAATGTAAGACTGTTAATATAGTATAATTCATGTTACAGTCTCGCTATCCTTTACATTCTCATCATATATTTTACTTTCTTCATATGCTATGAATGTCACAAGGCACTGCTGTCATTTTTGCTTAAATGTCAATAGCCTTTTAAAGATATGAAAATACACATATAAATGTAAATAATATAAATAAAAATTTTATATTTACTCCCTATGATGTTTTTCATTCCTTCCTATAGATCTGAGCTTCCATATGGCATAATTTCCCATTTAGCTTGATAAACTTATTTTAGTACTTGTAATGTAGGTATGTGGTAGTTAATTCTCTCATCTTTTGTATATTTAGAAATCTTTATTTTGTCTTTGGTTTTGAAGGATGTATTATTCACAGGATAGGAGAGTCTAGTCTGACAGATTTTGCCCCCTTTTAGCACTTTCAAAGATGTTTCTCCATTGTTTTCTGTCCTCTGTCAGTCATAATTTTTATCATTGTTCTTGGGATGTAGTGTTGTTGTGTGTGTCTGTGTGTGTTTCCAATTAAAGATTCTCTTTTTAATGTTAGCACATATCAGTTTGAGTATGATATGTTTAGGTTTGGTGTAATTGTCTCTCTCTTGCGTGTGGTTTATAAAGCATTGGTATTTTCCATCAATTTGGGACAATTTGGCCCCTCAGCCATTGTCCTTTTAAATATTTTTCTATCTTCTTCCTCTATCTCATTTGCTTCTAGAATCTCAAATATAAATGTATAGATCATTTGATATTGTTTCTTAGCTCTCATTTGCTTTATTTCTTTCTTTTCCTTTCATTCTTTTTTTTTTTTCTTTACATTTCAGTTTGGTTAATTTCTCCTGACTCCTCTTCAAGTTTACTGATTACTACTTCTGATTTTCCAGTGGTTATCAACACTTTTGAATCAAGTCTTCTTTTCTTGTATCATTTTTTTTTATCTTACCCTTTCCATGTTGTTTCTTTTGGTTTTCATGTTTCTGCAAAGACTTCTCAACTGTTAATATATATTGTCCTCCTTTTCCACTAGATCCTTTAACATATTTATTGTAGTTATTTTATTGCCCTTGCTGAGAATTCCAACGTTTTGACCACCTCTAGCAATGCTCTTATTGACCATTTCCTCTTTTCATCCTAGCTCACACTTTGTTGCTTCTTTGCCAGCATCTTTATTATTATTATCATATGCCAGACATTGTATATAAAAAACCCAGTAGAGACTTAATTAAACAATATTTACTCTCAGAAAAGAGCACGTCTCTCTTCCTGTGAGACCACTAGTTGAGGAATCTTATTTAACCTCTTATGCAGTTTATATGGGTCTATAATTTGATGCAACATTAGTAAGATTCAGTTTACCACCAGCTTTAAATATTTTGAGAGCAAAACCAGGAATTTCCTTTCAGTAAGGCCTAGAATTCCTGGTGAGATCTTTATGCTTTATATCCCAAGTTCCAGCTTTCTGGTGAACTCTTTATGCTTTATATACAACATTCTAGCTCTCTGAATACTTCCAAAGAAGTTTTTTTTTTTTGTTTTTGTTTTTTTTGTTTGTTGTTGTTGTTGTTTCTTATTTGTTCGTTTTTTACTTAGCAGCCCACATCTTTGTACACACTTTTTTAGATTCCTGGAAAATTCTTTTTGTTCTTCAGTTCTACTGGGGCCATGACTAGGCTGAGTTAGGCAAGGTACCTAGATGTAAATCCTGAGTTGTAAAGGTGCAGAGTTGGGGTGGTTGTGAATGGCTTGAACAATTTGCTTCGTTGGTTAAATGGGTGTGAAGGTAGCCAATACTAATGAAGTTGGAATGCCAGAATTTCCTTAGTATGTTGTAGAGAAAAGTATCTAAAGTTTTAGAGAGACTGGAATGCTAGAGTGGGTTTATCATGTAAGGTAAGACCTGCTCACCCACTCCCTCATCATTTCCACAGCAGAGTTATAAATACAGTCTATTAAGGCTGTGAAAAATATATTTGCAAGGTTAGGTGACTTCAGCCTACTGTAAGAGATTTGCGGTGTCTGTTCTCTAAAGGCCATTAATGAGAGTGAGAACTGCTGTCACTAAACTAGGCCTAGAATGCATAATCAGATTAGAAATACTAAGAAACTGGGAGAAATTCCATGTTGGCTCATTGACCCATTAAGTGAGAGATAATTTCTAATTTTTCTAAATGCATTATGGAGATCAGTGATACCATCAAGGACTTGAAAGATAGAGGTATGGTGATTCCTACCACATTTCCATTCAACAATGCAGAAGACATATACATCTTAAAATAACTCTGGATTATCATAAACTTAATCAGGTGGATAAGGCGAAGTGTCCTGTGGACATCAGGGCATCACTTTCCTCAGCCATCTCCATCCTTGCCCAGTGGACTTACAAAGTAGCCATGGTGACAAAGACAGAGGTTAAGCATGGGCTCAGTCACACAGACTTCTATTCATGAAGTCCAAACTGGCTCCTACCCCTACAGAATGCCTAATGTGCCAACAACCTGCTGAGCCTCTGATATGGCATCATTCCTGAGGGGTATTGTCCAGCTACCTGGTGGCAAGTTGTTTTCACTGGAACCCTTCCACCATGGAAGGAGCAGAGCTTTATTCTCACTGGAATAGACACTTAACTCTGAATACAGATTTGCTTCCCATACCTGCAATATTTCTAGCAAATCCACCATCCATTGACTGGTGAATTCTCTACTCACTATCATAATAGCCTAGCTTCTGATCAAGGAGCACATTCTGGAGCAAATGCAGCTTTTCAGTGGGCCCATGTTTGTGGTATCACTATGTTCCCCAAATGCCCCTAAAATGGCTGGCCTGATAGAATGGTGGCCTGGCTTTTCAGGCTCACAGGCACTGGTAGGTAGGTAACAAGACCTTGTCAGTTTGGGACACTGTCTTCCAGGAGGCAGTATGTGCTCTAAATCAGCAACTGATATGTGGTGCTGTTTTTTTCCATAGATATGTTTCACGGCACTGTGATCAGGAATGAAAATGCAGAGACTCCTCTCACTAGTGACCTGCTAGAAATATTTTTTCATCAATCCCCACAAATGTGGGATATGCTCTGCTAGAGGTCCCACTTTCCAAAGGAGGAATGCTTCCATCATGGGACACAGCAATAGTCCTCTGAAAGTGGAAGCTGAAACTGTTACCTAGCTATTACGGGAACCTCAAGCCACTGAATGAACAGGCAAAAAAGAGGTTTTGGGTTTTTCTCCTACTAACTGGGGCGACTGATCCTGATTTCTGGGGGGTGGGGAGTACTGGTTTGCTACTGCCTGAGGTAAAGGAGAAATAAGTTTGGAATGCAAGAAATTTTCCAGAGCCTCTTAATACTTCCCAGTCCTATGATCAAACTGCAAGAACCCAGTATAGAGAGGACTGCTTATGGTCAACACCCCTCGGGAACAAAGGTTTGGGTCACTCCACCAGGCAAGGAACCACACCAGCCAACACATTTGCTGAATGCAATACACAATGATTAATGGAAGAAAATAGTTATGCGGCAGCCACAACCACTTGACTATGTGAAGACTATAGTAGTTTCGAGTATTGCTTCCTTATTTTTAAATGAAACTATTTGTGTATATAAAAGGCTAAAAACAGAGGCTCTGGCTATCTAGATTTTGAGTCCCATCCCTGCCACTTACTGGTTCTGTGAACTAAGTTTTCGAAAGAAAAAAAATTCTCTACATTTGTCTCTGCAAAATGAGAATAATTATGCTATATTCCTCAAAGGAGTTCTATAGATTTAAATGGGTTAATGCCTTTTGAGCACTCAGAATAATGCCTGGCCCAGAGGAAGGATTCAGTGATAGCTGTCATTATCAGGAGAGGCTATGGGCACCACACACAGCAGACTCTTACAGATCTGGTTGACTCTCCTTCAGCAGAAATCTTCCCCAAGATTATCCCTAGTCCCAAAAGCCTGCATGGAAAGGGACAAACTTCCAAGCTTAAATTTCTTTCTGCTTCTTTGTTTCTTTCTCTCTTTTTTCTTTTTTGTGAAGGACCCCTCCCCAGCAAATGCCAACAAGCCCTGTCTCTGTACTCTAGCATCCTCTAGCATTTTCATGACGTCACTCAGAATATGCTTGAGAAACGGATTTAGGGAAAGGATAAAAATACTAAAATTTGACCAAGTCTCCAAATGAAAAATACAGCTTTAGGGGAAACCAGAGACATCTCCTTCTTTCTCTTTCACTCTCAAAATGCATTATGATGAATAATGCCCCAGGGCTGGTGTATGCAAACCTCTACTGTGCTTATGGAGAAAGATTATAATTGAATCCTCTATAATGATGAGCCAAAAAAAAAAAAAAAAGACCCAGACAGACCAAGCTCAGAGGCTGCAGATCAGCCCAGTTTGGCTTCTAGCTCACAGCACCTACAATTAATCTGCAGTGATTTTTATTTATCTATTTAGTGCTCCCACTATACAAGGAAAGAGAGAAAGAGAGAGCAAGTGAGTGAGAGAGAGGGAGAATCTAGTCATAATTCAGCCTTCATGGTTAGGCAGCAAGCTCGAAATTGAAAAAGTTATTCAAATGGATAATGAAATGGGGCTGAGTTTCTAATGTCCTTTTCTATGGGAAAATGGCTTAAAATGTGGGACTTTGCAAATGGCTTACACATTGTTTGTGATGAGATTATTTAAGAGTCATCTCAGTAATGCTATATAACAGCATTATCATAGGGTGAGTTGTAGACCTCTGCACTTATATCATAAAGCAGAATGGAATCTCTGCACTTGGTCTTAAAAAGGTCAATGACAGCCACGAAGTGGAACCAGGGTCCCCTTGTGTTACTCAGATCCTCACTGGTGAAACAGTAAGTAGGAATTGTCCCTAACAGCTGTGACCCTGGACAAAATGTATCAAACACAGCCAATCAATCAGTGTATGTTCCTGGGTGCCCTGGGCTGTGAGGAGAGTTTGATATACCTGTCAAAAACAGCATGTGACCAATTCTAAGGGCTGGTGGAGTTGTGGTCACCATGTTTCTCTTCCTACCTATTGTGAAGGTCAGCCCTGAAATACTTTCCTCCATTTTGACAATTGCCAATAAACACTTGGTGATCACTAGCATGCCCAGGCTGCAATCCCCAACAAAACTCAGTGTTACTTTTTTAGTTACAAAGCACTTTCACATACAATAGCTCAGGGAAGTAGGTGATACATTTTATTACCATTTTATAGATCTGGAATAACTGAATTTCAAGGAAGTAAACTAATTTGCCCAAGGTCACATGGTTAGTTAAGTGACAGACAAGAGGTATGATCCTGAGAGTCAATCAATCACAATATTTAAGCTCATATCCATTCCATAATTGGAATATTGATACTCAGCTTTTAAAATTTGACTTTATAACCCAAAGCAGTACTGTATAATAGAACTCTCTGTGATGACGATGATATTCTATAAACTGTACTGTCCAATATGGTGGCTACTAGCCACATGTGGCTACTGAGCATTTACAAAGTGGCCAGCATGACTGAAGAACTTTTTTTTTTTTTTAACTTTTTTAGAGAGAGTGGGAGAAAGGCAGAGGACGGGGTTGGAGAGAGAATCTGAAGCAGGCTCCATGCCCAGGCAGAGCCAAACACAGGGCTCCAACTCACAACCCTGAGATCATGACCTGAGCTGAAATCAAGAGTCAGACACTTAACTGACTGAACCACCCAGGTGCTACTGAAGAACTGAATTTTAAATTACATTTAGTCGTAGTGAATTTAAATTTAAAAATCACACATGGCTAGTAGCTACCACATTAGGCAAGAGAAATGTACTCATCTAGTCAATAGTCAGGAAACCTAGTCCTGCTTTAAGCAAATATAGTGGTTTAGAGCAGGCTCTCAGGATCAGATGGATTATTTCACACAATATCCAGATGAATGAGGTACTGATGAGAAAGGAGTGGGGGTTTTGAAGAAATTCAACAAAATGGAGAAATTCAACAGCTTAGAAACCTGAGAAAATTGTAGTCTAGGTGTTTCATATATCTCAATATTATTATATTAATATATAATTGGAAAAAGAAACCTAATAAAATGGGTTTAAATAATAGGTTTAAAATAAAATAATCATTTGTTAAATTTTTCCCTGGGAGTGTCCATCTCAGGCAGAACTCTGAAGAAATTGTAAAACATGGCATTTTGAGGCTTTGTCCTGCTTGCTGAGAAAGGAAGTGTAGCAGGCAGGGAATCCTCACCAGCAAAGTAACAGAAGCAGCTGTGAAGGAAACCATGGGACAGAAAGTTCATGCCAGTGGCAGGTCTGAGACGAACATATGGTAGGCACCCAGCCTGAGGATTCAGATTCCAAGTGGAATAGTTGAGAGAAAGCAGCCAAAGATTTACCTCTTTGAAGCAATTAAAAAGAATATAGGATAAAAATTCAGGAACTTAATATCTAAGAGTTAGAAAGAAAAGTTCCAGATTATACAAAGTACTTATAAAACCCAACACCCAAAAAACAAATAATCCAATTTAAAAATGGGCAGAAGACATGAACAGACATTTCTCCAAAGAAGACATATAGATGGCCAATAGACATTGTGAAAAGGTGCTCATCATCACTTATCATCAGGAAAGAGCAAATCAAAACTACAATAAGATATCATCTCATACCTGTATCATGGTTAAAATTAAAACACACACACACACACACACACACACACACACACACACACGAAACAACAGGTGTTGGTGAGGATGTACAAAAAAGTTATCTTCATGCACTATTGGTGGCAAATTGGTGCAGCCACTGTGGAAATCACTGTGGAAGTTCCTCAAAAAGTTAAAAATAGAACTATCCTACAATCCAGCAATCACACTACTAGGGATTTACCCAAAGAATACAAAAACACTAATTTAAAGGGATACATGCCCTCCTATGTTTATAGCAGTATTTTTTACAATAGTCAAAATATGGATGCAGCCCAAGTATCCATCAACTGATGAACAGATAAAGAAGTGGCTGTAGGGGCACCTGGGTGGCTCAGTGGGTTAAGCCACTGCCTTCGGCTCAGGTCATGATCTCAGGGTCCTGGGATCGAGTCCCGCATTGGGCTCTCTGCTCAGCAGGGAGCCTGCTTCCCTCTCTCTCTCTCTCTCTCTCTCTGCCTGCCTCTCTGTCTACTTGTGATCTCTCTCTGTCAAATCAATAAATAAAATCTTAAAAAAAAAAAAAGAAGTGGCTATGTGCACAATGGAGTATTACTCAGCCATAAAAAGAACGATATCTCGCCATTTGCAGTGATGTGGAGGGTGCTAGAAAGTATAATAATAAATGAAATAAGTTAGTCAGAGAAAGGCAATATCATATAATTTTACTTATATGTGGAATTTAAGAAACAAAACAAATGAGCAAAGGGGGAAAAAATGAGAGAGAAAGAGAAGCCATAAAACAGACTCTTGACTCCAGAGAACAAACTGATAGTTACCAGAAAAGGGGGGAGTTGGGGAAACATGCAAAATAGGCGATGGTGATTAAGGACTGCACTTGTCATGATGCGCACCAGGTGATTAAAGTAAAATTCTAACAAAGAAAAGAAGAGAAAAAGGTCCCACATTATGCCAGATGTTTTACAGTCAGGATAGAGGGGAAGAAGAACAGGGACCTATGGGTGGCCACTGTTGCAAAGGAGAATTCTGGGGACAAAGAAGCAGCTGTTCAAGTATAAGGCTAGGGGCTGGAAGCAGTAAAATCAAGTATGGCACATCGATCATGATGCTCTTGATTGTGAGCAGAAAAATCCCCAGGTAATAAGCTCTAAACAGTAATGACATAATTATTTCACATGATGAGAAGTCCAGAGGTATGGTGGGTTCAAGGTTGATTACTTTTACTGCATGTAATTCTTCAAGACAATTTCATGAGGGAAGTCCAGTGCATATCTTTGAAAAAGGTAAGGCTTTTGGGGTGTCAAATTATTTGTCACACAAGCTGGCAAGTAGCAGAGACACAGTCAAACCTGTAAAGACTTGGATACAGAAAGTAACTAAATACTGCAATCTGGTGATATTTCACTTATGTAAAAGATTTCAGCATCTTATGATAGTCTTAGAACAATGTTATTTGATGTAATTTCCATTTTATGAAGTTCCAAATATTGGAAATGAACTCTATAATAGCTCGAAACACAGACCTTCCTATCAGAGCTACTAGGCATTTCATGGGTTTCCACTCCTGACAAAAGAAAAACAAACAAACAAACAAAATCAAACAGTGCATCCAATGGTGCCTGCCTTGTCTCCCTGCAGCTCTGGGCCCACCTGGTGCCCAGTGGCTGTGTTCTCTGATGCCAGTCTCATTGCTTTGCCCACACATTCCCAAAGGCTGCTGGTTCTGTGACAATGAAAAGATAGCGAGCGGCATGCCACAAATAGAATGCAAAGTTGGGATGAAGAGCATCTGCAGCTAAAGCGGGGTGACCACCACAGGAGAAACTGACTTTCAGTTCCTTCAAGGACAAAAGAGAATCCTAGCCAAATCTGAGGAGGTGGAGTCTCAAATGTTGATCCACCTGACCTTCCCACTCTATTTAAAGTCTTAGACTGGGTTTTGCATCAAAAAGTAGCCCATAAACCAGCAAAAAACAAACCTCTAAGCCTGCATGAAAAAGACTTCAAAACATATGCAGCCTGTATGTATCCTGGTAAAAAGATATTATTTTTGGTTGTAGAGAATCTCCACAACTGGAAGTTTGAAAACATATTCAGTGGATAGATCTAAGCTTAGCTTAGCCTATGTGAAGAGCTAACATATTTTTCAGAAGATAATTATCCATTTATTATCTTATCTGTTGCCAATGTCACATGACACTGAGAAATTGATCAGCATACAGCCTAAAATGTCTAAGACTTTGGAATGAAAATAACCGCCAAATATGGATTAAATTGATAAAAATAATTCCAAACATGATTAGACTTCCTCTGTTGTATATCCCGCACAGCAGGTGGGAAATCCTTGAGAAGAATTAAGGAAAGGTTTAGGGAAAGCAGATTAATGGAGAAAAGATTAAATGTGTTTCAAAAGTGGTACAAAACATATTTTAAATGACAATCCTTCCATGGGCAATGTTAAAAGGTACTTGGGCCCATGCAAAATTCAAGCACTTGGGTTTCAATGTAGATCATGTAATGAGTGGAAATGTGTCCTTGTGACACACATTGTACACATGGAAGACACTTGGAAGTGATAAATATTAAGTGATGATTAAGTGTTTTTTGTCTTTACATTTAATTGCTTAAGTGACATAGAAAAGCATTCTTCTCATAAAAGATTGAAACAGTACCAAAGTATAAAAAATGAAATGTAAAGATCGCTCTGGATACCGTACCATGCACACATACATGGCTAACATAGTATCTCATATGTTCACATATGGTTAACAGAGCATCTTGTAGTGTGGATATTCCGTAACTTGTTTAGCTAGTATCTTCTTGATGATATGTGATGCATTTGCAATGCATTATCATAGCAAAAATTCTAAAGAAGGCTTTTCTGCCGATTTTCCAAGAAGTATCAATGAAGGCATCATTTCTAGTAGACTCACTTAAAACTTACTCAGTACTATTATAGATTAAAAAGTAGTCTATAAAGAACCAATCCAGATGCCAATTCTGCCTTTATTGACTGAGGCCAGGCAGCCCCTGCCATAACCGCCCTTCTTTGCTTACTGGCATTTTTATCAGTAGGACTCAAGAAGCGGACCTGTCAGATCTCTGCACCTCACTGAATGTAAAGTCAAGCTTACTCAACATCTCAATCTCTCAGTTTCCTTTTGTGAAGATGAAGGTGATAATCCAACCCTATGAAGTTTGTGTGAAAATCAACTATAATGTGACAGAATAGCCAAGACCTGGGATTGAATGGCTATTGTGCACCACTTACCAATCGAGTGGCCCTGAAAAAATTTTTTAACCTCTCCAAAGCTCAATTCCTCATATATCTAATAAAGATAAAACTTTATAATGTAATTGTGAAAACTAAACAAGATACTATGTGTTAGCATTCACCTGGCATGTGGGAAATACCTCTTAATTGTCTTACTCCAAATGTCAGTTTCCTTCCTGTTTTCCTTTCCTTCTTGTTGATTGCAAAGCTTCAAATGAAGCACATAGGGTTACTTCACTTAGGAAAGGGGGTGGCATGATTACTAGTGCTTCTTTCTTTGTAATTCTGCACTCAGTTTAGCCTACACTGTATTGTTTGATCCTCATAGAAAACCTCAGAATAGCCATAAAATCTCTAGGTTCTTTTCCAGGGTTTACTACTGTAGGAAGACAATTCCCTCTGGGTCTCTTGTGTTTTTGCACATCTTGTGAGCAGGGGCACTTACAGTCTTTTTTTTTGTGGACTGTCTTATTAAAGATATTTCTTTAGTAAGTGTCAACCTCTGGAACAAAGAGCAGTTTTGCTTGTTGTCCAGTAAAATAAAGATAATGTCTCTTCCTAGGGCAAAGGGTAGATTTGTGTCAACCTATTAAAAAGGATTTGCATTTCCTAAGCTTGGAGGTCCTCAGCTGTGACATGAACCAATGTGTTCTCATCACCCACCTGGGCCATTCCATATACCCCAAGGGATTTAGAGGCAAGGACAACTGGTGCAAACATGAAACTGTCTATGCCATGAGAAGAAAGTCCTTTCTCTCTGACTCAGGAGTCTCACGTCTCCTGTCAGCATTCATAAAATTGTAGTAGATTAATTTGTTAATTTCCAGTAGGGTAAAATCTTAGACCCTTTAAGAAGGGTTTAGGTTTTTGACAGTCACATAGTATATGGCTACCATTCATCCTCTAGGAAGCAAGGAGGTCATTATCAGTTGATTTCCTCCAACTTTCTATATAATCCATTACCAAATTTTATCAGTTTGCCACATAAATAAAGAACCTTTGAAAATGTTACATTTTCCTAGGACAACTTTTTTCTTCTTTTTCTCTAGTTTACTCACACTAGTTCTTCAAACCCTAACTCAAGCTTCACTTCTTCAGGGAGTCAATCTTCCCTGATCCCACAATCATGAAAAATCCTTCTGTTATATGCCCAACATATTTTCCTCATAGCACCTGCCACAGTTGATATTTTACCTTTATTTAAATGTCATTTAGTATTTTATATTTATTTACATTATTTGATTGTCTGAAATTGTTTCCTCCTACCTTAGACTATACACTCTGTGGAGAGAAAGACCATGCCTATTTTTCATTCACTACAGTGTACTTATTACCTAGCATATTGTTCAATATATGTGGGTCAAATACTAAATAAAAAGAAAGGGTAAGAAATGTTTTAGAAATAAGAAAATTGAGGCTCAGAGATGATAAATAAGTTTTTCACAGCCACACAGTGACCAAGGGCAGCATCAGGTCTGACATTCAGGTTTAGTAAAAGTACAAATTTCTTTCTAGAACAAATTTCTTTCATAGGCTGTGCCTATGAATCCAGCATAGACTAGGGAGCTCTATATAAAGGGAACAGTATATAGGAGGAAAGTCTGGAGGGTGGTTTATTCTAGAAAGGAAGTTAGTTTCATGTAAACACTGAACAAGGAAGTAAAAGGAGTATAGGTAAAAAGGAAGAACCAAGAAACCAGATGTTATATCCAAATGGAAGGGAAGGAAAGGGCTTACATGGGAGATGGGCAGCAGACATGGTAGTAGGAGGATTGTATAGAATAAGGATTGAAGAGTGGGTGTGGATGAGGTTAAGAGATCCAGGACTGGGTATCCTGACACCTCCCTGGCATCTCCTTAGGGAAATGAAACTTACAATAACAGTAATGATAGTTGTCACTTATTGGGTACATGGTGAGTGTCAAGCATTATGAAAGACGTTTTACATGCATTCTTTTGGTTGGTCCTTGGTTCCTCTGAGGAAGATGCTAACATTAGAACACTGGCATGTCCTTTCTCCTATTTGTTCCCAACCTTCTAATTATTAAGTGTGTGAAGTTTTTCTCACTTCTTGTGTTTCTTCTCATTTTTCTATTCTCTTTGTCTCCTATTCCTACCCTACCATCACTTTCACAGCCAGGTGCCCAGAGCCTTACAATATCCACTATGGAATTCCAACAGGTCTGCCTGCCTATCCCCAACCTCCTTTTATTAAGCTAATTGCCACTAGGGTTCTAATGACTAGTGAATTCTTACTTTTCCCAAGGACCACTATATTATAATAGAGTACTCTGGGAGAAATATTTAAGGTATCCTTTTAACCCAGAAAATGAATCTCTAATGACACAGTTTCAGGCAGAGATATTTTTGAAGGGCAATAGGAGTTACTAGACATTTGAAGTTACATTCATACCTAGGTATCCACTAATTCAAGCTATTGAAAGATTGATCCCTTCTTGGTCATATAGCTTTCTTTTTTTTTTTTTCCCCCCTCCCTACTTTTTTGTTAAAATTCTATAACAACACATAGTCCATGGGCAGATATGAATGATTTCCTTCTTATATAGTTCTCCCCTCTGTCAATTACATCTCTCTGCACCCATGGGATCCCTGGAAAATAAGGAAGTTGAGCTGGCCCCAGGTGTGGTGAGCGAGGGCAGTTGTTTTGTTCCCTTACCTCTTGTGGAATTGAGAGCATGGAAGAAAGATGGTTGGATGAGACTCACTTTTTGAATGTGTTTTATATACACAGTCCAAGAATCACTGGATGTCTTCTGACAGTGATGATTAGTTGATTTATAGTTCATTGAGGGTGCTGTTGGAGTTGGTAGGTGACACAGAGAGCTTTATCCCCTGTCACAGCTGACCTCCCAGGAACTCTATGAACAATTTAGGGATGTTTTCCAGGACCCTTTTCCTTCTCCAGTGGAAATCATTTCACTTGAACATGGACTAGGATTCCATTCTAACCTGTTTCTTCACTTCTGGACTAGGCCTCTTTGCATGAGTCCTTTGTACTGGCACTTTGGTTGAACTGTCTACATGGCTTTCAATGTTGGTTTCATTTGTGGGTGTTGTCTCTTGGACCTCCTTTATTTCTATTCTCTATTGCCCAAATATTGGTCCCACAATACCTTCTGCCCAGAGAAGGCTTCTAGGAGTCCAGTGTTCTGGACTCCCACTCCCACTGAGAGGAGAATCTGGACAAAACTCAGCTAAATGTCTTGCTTTGCTCTCACACTACAATAAGAATTGTTTAGCCAAGCGAATCAAAAAAAAAATTATAATGAGAGTGTTGCTTAAGCCATTATCATACTGGGTAATTCTTATTTAGTCTTTTCTCTTAGAATAAAGGAAAGTCAGAACTCATCTCTCATGGAGATGTGGTGGGACAGGTGCTTTGAGCTGCTTTCATAAAACTGAATATCATATGACAGCATGTCCAGCTGCAGTCAAAATAAAAAGTCAAGTTGTTGGGATGACCACAATGAAAGTCTGCATAGCTGGGCCAAGAACAAGAATCTGGGCACTAAATAATGGAATCTGAGGATACCTTACCAGAGAAAGAGAGCACTGGAGATCAACTCTGAGCTGTTAGAGGGACACTCCAGGCTCTTTTTAAAGGGTGGCTATAGCCTTAGTCACAGACGTACAAATATCTGTATTAAGAAACCAAACTGGTACCAACCAGGTATGTGGTTGAGAGATTCATGTGTTGTGGTTTTTCAACTCTGAGTCTTATTAGAAAAGATCTTATTAGGTACCTGTATTGAATGTATCAGTTAGTAACTGCCATGTAATAAACCACCTCAATAGTCAGTACTTATATCAATTTATTGTATATACTTATAAATAACACATTATGATAGCTAATGTTTCTAGGGGTTGGGTAATGTAGGCTGGTTTGTATGAGTGTCTGTTCATCCTGGGTGAACTTACTCATATGTTGAGGGGCTCACTGAGGCAGGGGAATGGTGAGGGCTCTGCTCTAGGCTGGGAAGCTTAATGAGGGCATTTTCACCCTACAGGTCTCTTATTTTCTTCCTGAGAATAGCAACCTAGCCCCAGCATGTCCTCATGATGATGGTGGAGAAGCAGGAGCAGAGAAGAAACACATTAAGGTCTCTTGAGGCCTTGACTAGGAATTAGCACACCTGCCTCATTTTATTGTCAAAGTATACTGCACATCCACACCCAAGTGAAGAGGCAAGGAGTACAGCCTGCTCACGGTAGGAGAGCACTGTAAAGACATATAGCGAAGAGTATGGACATAGGAAAGGTTGAAGAATTGGAGGCAATAATGCAATATATAAAATGTGCTTTATGGTTAATGGGTAGGCATTATCTAAGAGCTTTATGGTTAATGGGTAGACATTATTATCCTGATTCTATAAACAGCTCAATATGTTTACATTTCTCACTAAGGGTCTGTGTAGTTTCAAATCTGACATCATTCCTTCATGAGACCAGAATTCACCAAACTATCCTCCTGTATTCCTGTTAATCTTTATACAGAGCATACATGCAAACATATGTTGTATTTGACAAACACTTTAATAATTGAATAAAGTTAAAATTGAACATTAAAAACAATCCTAATTTCATTGCATGATCACTGCATGTTACTATTTGCTAATAATCTCCACAGATTTCTCCAATAGTTTCTATCATTTATTCTTTGTCTTAATAATATTCTAGAAGGTTAATAATAACTTTTACAATGACAATTTTTCTTGTCATTTTATATATATACATCTAGAGTTGGTATTCAATATGTTTTAACATGGAGCTCATTAGTAAGGCGATTCTTTCACTGCACAGAAAACATTCCATTACGTAAAACAAAATTTTCCAACACCCTAGCATTAAGTACAGCAATTAGCTATTAAGATGTCCCTTTAAAACATTTCAGAAGGTTCACTTAAAGTCTTCCTGCCACACCAGGCCTGTGGAATCTGTAATGGCTAGAGTGAATTTAGAGAAATGATGGCCTGTATTATTATGCTCAAAGGGATTATTCCTGTAGACAAATGAGCTTTCTCTTCTGCAAAGTCAAGCAAAGTAGGTTCTCATAATTTTGCCCCACTATCACTCTTGTAAAGGGGTTTTACTAGCTCTCAAATACTTGGACATCTTCTGAGAAGTAATGAGATGATAAATTTCAAAAGACACTATCTGACCACATCAAGAAACCACCAAGAGTCTCTGCTGACCAGGTCCCTGGCCATCTGTGAATTCTTCTGAAGGTGGGTCTCAGTACCACCATCAGGTACAGCAAGTCCCATCTCTATTCTCTCTACTAACCTTGTTAAAGTCTGAGACCCTGACAAATCCATTCTCACTTCTGAACATGGGAGAATTATTTATCCAAAGACAGTCTACGGGTGAACAGTGAAAAAGGCAATAATGGTAGGTGATGGTGAACTGAAGAAACCTGTGTTTTGCTTACCACTTTGTGACAGCAGTGAAACCTTGACCTTATTACTTCTTAAAATAAAACCTTAGTTTTATCATCTGTTGAGTATAGAATAAAAAGGTAATACTTTAGAACTAGACAGTCCAGAGTTCTAGTTCTGTATCAACATAAAGAGCTGGGAGTTCTTGGTCATATTACTTAATCTTCCTACGCTTGTGTTTACTCATATTTTTAATTGAGAGCTAATAATCCCCACCTTTCCTTCTCCAGAGGGCCAAGTAGGTGCTCAGTACCTGTTAATTTGCAACTCCGTTTTGGTTGTTTTGTAACCAGAGTATCCCATTCAAAAACTAGACTACTGGATGATATGAATAATCCTTCAGTTGTATAAGACATTTTCTCCTAACAAGTGACTAGCAATAATATATCACTGTACAACTTGTTTTGAGAATTTCCCCCTTATAATCCAGTCTTTCAAATTAACGAAAGACTTATATCCTTTTTGAAGACATTTCCAGAGAAATAGTCTCAAACCAATGGGAATATAACCTTGGACATTTTTTTATTCCTTTGATCCCTCTACGGGTTATTCATATGCTTACCTCTCATAAAATTGTACAAGATCACGGTTTCAAAGAGTTATATTAAAAGCCACACTGAGTGGCCATGCTTTGGTCAGTTGTATCTACTGGTCTTATTTCAATGAAACAAACAGGAAAGATCACATTTGGGGGAAAAAAAACCTAATCTTTATTTTTCCCTTAGTTACTACATTTCTTGAAAGTTTTAGGGGAAAGGAATATTCTTTGAGACCAATATTTATTTTGGGAAACTAAAATACATTTGGATGTAGAAAGGATTTGGTTTGCCTGACTTTTGTCACTTCCGCCATTTGGATCCCAGTGGTTTGGGGAGCTACTGCAGAAAGGCACAAAAACAACAGAGAATATACCTGTCTGACTGACAGGTGCACTAAGCAGTCACCTTTCAAATTGCCCAGCTTCCTTTGGATTAACCAGTTCAAAGGAAGGTATTGATCAGTGGTCTGTAAGACATAGTACACTGTAGACAGCATATACTTGGAGATTTTACATAAGTTGTTTCACTTGATCCTTACATCTTACAGAACAGTGATAGCGAGAGAGGAAATAAACATACATTTGATTTTTATAACTTAATTGCTATCATATATGTAATATTGTTGTTAATACCACTAACAATTAATAACAATAATACTAACATTTATTGAGACCGTTATTGCATGCAAGTTACCATGCTAAGACCTTTACTTTCATTAGTCCTCCTAAGATGTACGTAATCATTCCCAGTTAGAGATGAGGGCCACCTAGCTAACAAATTTCTCCAAGGCCACCTAGCTAACAAATTTCTAAGACCAGTGTTGTCTAATACCAAAGATAAAAGATTTTTATTAAAGAAAACACTGATATTCAGGGAATTCCAATATTACACAGAGAATAAATACTGGAGCTAAGAATTGGGCCTTTTACTGTTAACACCATTGCTCATTTCAATACATCAAAGCCTGGCTTACTTTGCTCTAGCAAGGCTGGGAAATAACCTAGCTGGGAAAAGGAGCAATTACTGTGGGGGTAAGGATGTGGGCCGGTCTTATTCAGTCAAAAATACTCAGGTCGATTTCTCAGCATGATCTTACGTTTTCGTGTGGAGCATCACTTAAAAATAAATACACCATGATTTCTCTCATCCCATGAAAAGAGTTCTTTAAAGTGATATGGAAAAAGAAGCTTATACAACCTTGAATGATATGAAATTGTCAATTTCCAATCAATTTTTAGTCTATAAAAATGGCAACTTTATGTAGTTCAAATCTAAAAACACAGATAAATACCTACAGTAACTCTACTCACTCCTAAAATCCTAGTGAAACAAGGCAAATAGATTGTTATAAAATATATAAACCTATAAGGAAAGGAAAACAGGAGAGACAACAATAATTACAAACATAGGAAGCTGAAAAGCAGGCAGATGAGTCATAACAAATCTAGCAGGTGGGATAAAACCGTAAGATGAAGTGAAGAAATCTGAGGACCAACCAAAGTTGCACTGTGCAATCTTCAAAAGGCTCAGGAACTGTCAGCAAAAGAAACTCTGGAACTGGGGGTGAACAGGTAGAAAAGCAAAAAATTGAAAGGACTGGAAAAAGCACTTGTTTGAAGGAGTTCTCTTTTGCCATTCTTCATCCCTGGGTGACTGTTCCTTCCCCATCTCATGAAAAGTTTGGAGATTGATACTTAGGTGAGGATAAATAAGGGTTTTTGGACAGGGAGTAGATGAGTATAATTGATGGCACTGAACGGTTAATCACATACCCCATGCTGAGAACTTCCAACCCACTTTAGTGGCTCAGCTTCCAGAACACTGGCAGGCAGATTTCTGCTGTCCAAGATGGGTATTAGAAGAGTACTTCATGGAGTACATGACAAGCCCATGGAAAGAGGCATAAAAATAATCACATAAGAGGTCAAACAGCTCAACCAGAAAATATTATAATGGGTCTCAAATTCAATCAACTACCCCATTCTCTCTAATCATGAAGAAATAAAAATTGCCTGACATCTGAGGGCAGCCTCTACCACAGAAGATTAGAGGCCAAAACAAAGATACAGACTTGCAAATAAGAGATGACAGAGATACTAAGGGAAAATGGAACAACAAACATATAATCAACCATCATCATGCTCAGAAATAAGAGACAATACTATATATCCATGAAACTAGAGCAGAATGTAGTGAAAAAGGAATAGTTAGAATACATACACACACACACACTCCCTATACTTAAGGAAATTAAAAACATGATAGCAGAAATAAAAATCTCAATAAAAGTATCTTTAAAAAGATTTCAGTTCAGAGAATAAAATAACTTGCTTCAACATCCAAAAAATAGTAGTTCTAGAGAGAACAGAAAAAATGTAGGAGAGGAAATAATCAATAAAATGATTCAGTCATCTTTCCTGCAATTGAAGGATATGAGTTTCCATACTGAAAGGATCCACTGAGGGTGCAGTGGGAGAAAACAGGCCATCATTAATATTATGAAATTTCAGAGTACTTGGCTGAGAGAAAAAATCCTACCAGCTGACAATAAGAATGAACAGGTGCACAAAAAGAAGCATAATAAGTTCATATTTCTAAACAACATCACAAAAAACCAGAGGGTGGAAATCCAACCTAGGAGAAAACCAATGGAAATTTCCAGCATGGCACTGTTCCACTGGTTTAGACAGCACCCAGCTGAAACAGAAGAAGAATGGAGTATTCCATATGGATACATCAAAGCAAAAGAAATAGGAAAAGATAAACTTCTTGATGTGGTTGACTTGTAGAGAGAATTATACTGGAAAGCTTTTGAAAATTGTGGGGGTAAAGAAAAAAACTGTGGGGTAAATTAGCAGTATATAAAAAGATGACTAATAATATGAACACACACACACACAAACACACACAGTCACACAGACCAATCCACTTCAGAAAAGACAAAAGTCAAGGAAGAAAGGAAACAGTACTCCACAGGGCAAAGCTGGAAATACTTGCATAGGAATACTATAGTAATGACTGACTATTGATTTAAACGAATATGATGGGGAAGGAAAGCAGGAAGAAGGAGATAAGACCTCATCTCTGATAACAGAAAATCAGAAGATAATGCTTAAAACCCATTAATTCAAAGAGAGCGGTATATGCATATTACTTAGAAATGCTTAATGCTTATGCGTAAATGCCAGAAATGAAACTAAAAGAAACAAAATATTTGCCTCTGAAGAGGCAGACTAGAATGACTGTGGAGTGATGGGACTGGGAATTATTTAGAAATTGTTTAAGACTTTTAGAACTATTTGACTTTTGAACTATGTGCATGCATTATTTTGATACAATAAATATTAATTATAAAAATCCAAGTTCAGTGAGCAAGATAATACAACCCCTTTGAAAACAATTTTTCCCAGCTTTGACATAGGCCATTTTATTATAACTAACACTTACAAAATGTACAAAATTTGCAGAGCTGTGTATTAAGTACTGTTTCTAGAGTCAGAAGAACGCATCATTTTAAATAAATTCATCTTATGAAGTTCAAAGCTTTGACCTTACAAGATTAGTTGAAAAGGAAGAGTCAACACTTCATTGTGTGTCAACCAGAGCTGTAAACTCAAGAAGCACTGAGGCTAGAGAACATCACTCATGAGACAGCAAGTTTTGGTAAAATGAATATTAATTGCTAGTAGATAACTTTAAGGGAAAAAAAAAATTACACACTGCTGAGCTTTAAATCTTCATTACCCCCTGAAGTGATCTTTGTGTCTGTGGGACTTTGTTAACAAATCATTTCACGTCCTGTGGGTGGGTCTTGGAACATTCTCTTTGTGCTTACAAGGAGAACAATAATCTTGGCAAGAAGCTGTGTGTGTACTAGTGTGGTTTTTCTTAGCTCTGGGTGGATGTCCCTCCAAGGGCCCTCGCTCTGGGCCAAATGTGGATGGGTGAAGTGTGACATAATTCTTATTTTTGCATCTGATTACTTAATAGAGCTTGTCTTTGTCCTTCAGTTTCAATTCTGACAGGTCACTTTCTGAGGATCTATCTTTAAGGATCACTGTTGAGAGATACTTTTTTAGCATGAACACCAGACATTTTGCTTGAATTCACCCCCAGACCCCGGCTTTGACATTCTTCATCATGGGCCCTTTTGGTCTTGGTGTTTTGTTTTGTCTTATTTTGTTTTGTTTTTTAATCCATTTGCTATAACTCTCCTCAATCTTCTGCCCAGGTCCCTTGTTTGCCTACATTGTATCAAATGGCTGCACATTGTGTGGATTTTGGTTGGGTACGCATAAGGCTCTATAGCCAATACTTGACCCTGATGAAAAGGTTTCCATAGATGCCTTTGCTTCTGTTACCACATTTACAAGTTCAGCGCCATCTTTGGCTATTCCTGCAAGCTTCCATTTGCATTTTCCATTTGCATGTATTCTTTTTCCTATTCTCTACCAAAGGGGCTATTATCAGATGATTGTGGCTGCCTTTAGGGAGATTCAGCCTCCGCTGGTGTCTTCTCTGTGTTCCTGTTGGCTTTCTGTTCCTCTCTGGAGTTGTAATAGGAGTTTGTTTCATCAAAGACTGCTTCCTACTTTCCTCAAATTTACACATTGGTTTCGGGGCTTAGATTCCGCATTCTGTTTAGTGTATTTTCTTCATCTCATGTGTCTTCATTTGGGTGGTTCATGATGTATTTATTCTCCAAGACTCTGCTCAAGTCAGGAATCAGGAAAGAAGAACTAAAAACAATGGAGTTTTAGACTCAAGAGATGCTATGAGAGAGAAGAAATATGCAAAGACCTGGGTACTCAGGGTGACGTGGGAACGCTTGGAGAATGGAGGGGGCATGGAAACCAAGTGCTTCCCACCCAGATCCAGACTCCCAGGGGTCACAGTGATGGGGCTCATCCCCATCCTTTCCCAGGCAAAGGTCTCCAAGTTAGTGTCCTGAAGAACCTTCCTTTCTTGAAAATTTTCAGTTAGAAAAACTAAAATAAATGAGAAAAGCATATCTGATTGTTGGAAATTTTAGTTTCCGTCATTGTGACTAGAATACATGCATTTAATAAAGTAAGGCCAAGTCTTTTTTTCTCAAACAGTTTATATATTCAAAAGAAGATTTACATATGTTGCTGATGGCATTTGTTCTTGTATTCATTAAACATTTATTAAGCACCTACTGAGATCTTGGTACTATATATTTGCCTATCCTTTTGGATTATAATTCAGCAGTACATCTTTAGAGTTATTACTATTTTTACATATTTTGTACCAGTAATCTGACTCTTGTAAATTCATCCTAAGTTAATGACTCAAATGAAAAAAAAAAAGTGGTATGTAAAATATATTTATAGCAGCATTATTTGTAATGGTTAAAAAAAACCCTAAATGTCCAATGATAGGGGGAACTATGATAACTGTGGCATATTCATTCCAAGAACATTAGATACATACTGGAAATGGTAAAGACTAAGTACATTATAGATGTTAGTTAACTGGACAGAATGTGGGGAACATACATTTTGTAATATATATAAACATCGAATCTTTACCTTGCACATGTGAAACTAATATAATGTCAATTATACCTCAATAGAGAAAAGACTAAGTTTAGAAAATGAAAAAGAACATATGAAATGTTAGGGACAAAACTGAGGCAAGAACTATTTAAAAGTATAACTGGAACTATGTAAACACACACAAATGTTTGAAAAGCTATAGAGATCAGTGAAAAATGTGAATAGTTAATGTGACAGGTGGTCAGATTATACCCTTATTTTTCCTTCTTGAAATATTGTAAAGTTGTCTTCACAGTAAGTAAAAATAACTAACAACACAGCCTTAAAAAATTTTTAAAAATCTACCTTTTTTAGCTCATGGTAATGTGCACTGAATGTGGAACTCTTAGGATCCTTAATAGTAAGAGTTTGGTCACAAATGGAAACATTTTGAGCTAAGATGTCAACAGAAAAGATATTTTCAAAAGCTAGTAGTGACAACCAGTATCATTCAATACTCAGAGCCATGGAGTTCTTGAGTCTGAGCTAGTTCCTTTCTGAACCCAAACTTCACCGGTTTCTATAATTTTTCACTCCCTCAAGGCTTTTCTCCTCCTCTGGTTCTTTCAGAACCCTGAACTCCTTGGGGGAGTAACCATTTTGGGTAATGAAGAATTCAGACCAAACTGAGTTAAAACTTATTTCATGGCTGAATTTCTGCATGATACTGAGTGAATCACTTGAACATTTCTAAGTCTCAAGAGTCCTCATCTGTAGAATGGGAATGATGATAGCCCCTCTCCCTTATGGCTATACTGAGCTGTAATGACATAGTATGTGAAACTTCCAATACTGTGCCTGCCCCTTTGTAGGGAGACCCAATGCCTTTGAGTTTCCTGTCTCAAGGCTGAAAGGCAAGGAGGGTTCCATGAATTTTCAGCGTGAGGGGGTTGGTAGGAAGTTTTGTTAATAGCTGCCTCTCACTCAGCTGGCACCAAGCACTGCCCATTATAGAGTGTGACTTCAAGATGCAGAATGGCTGTGCCTTGACAGCAAGTGTCTGGCAAGACCATTTTACTGCTTATTTTATCATTATAAAGGCAGTATGTGCTTACTAAATAAAACCTGGAAAGGAGTAAAAAATGGAAAACAATCTCCAGTCTCCCTACTACAAGAAAATGGCTGTTAACATTTTGGCATATTTCCTTCTAGGCTTTCCCTATGCATAGATTTTGGCTCGTTTTTGAACAAAATTGTAATCATGCTGCACATACAATTTTGCATCCTGAATTTTTCATTTAAATATAATGGATAAGCTGTTTTCATGCCATTTCATAGTTTCCAGGACCATCATTTTTAATAGCTGTATAACAGTCCAGTTTGGAAAACTTAAAACCAACACACGTGCTCTCCATTCTTGTGCCAAGAAGCCTCTTGTACAGCCTTTTCATTTCCAGGAAGACTTCTGAATTTTCCAGGTCGCCCCAGATCACATAGCCAAAGGTGTCTGGGAGTAGAATAATCTTCTTGGAAAGGGTGGAGAAAGTAGAAGTGGAAAGATGAAAAAATGATGAAAGAGAAAGATTAAAAGAAGAAGAGGGAAAGAGAGAGGCAGGAAAAAGAGGAAGAAGGGAGAAAAGATGAGAAAGGGAAAAGAGAAAGTGAAAGAAAAGGAAAGAGAAAGTAGAGAGAACAGAAGAGGGAGGAGGGAAAGGAAGTTGAGAGGAGAAGGAAGAGGCAAACATCTGGTGTTTTCAGATCAAACGTGTACTCTAGATTTTTACATGATAGATGCTTTCTAAGGAAGATGCAAATTTGCCTGGATTCTGGACCCACTGGCGGCTCCCAACACATCACCACCCTCTGACATTTTTGTTCTCAATCATTCATATTTAATGTTACGGCCACTGGACCTTCTGGCACTTATCAATTCTTAAACCTGAGTCAGAAACACATTAATCTGGCATCCTTCTTTCTAAAGACTCATCATTACTCCACTAAACTCATGATGGTCTTTGGTGATTGATTTCCTGGGTTTCAAAGGGCTGGGTCCTATATGAGGTACCCTTGAGTTCTTCATAAGGGGATTTCATTTTGTTCCTCTTTGATTCAGTGTCTTTGGCTGGAATCAAATTTCTCCTCCCAATATTTTTCTCCTGTCACCATAATTGAATTTTAAGATTTGTGGTCTATTGGCCATGTGCTGGTATTTTTACAGTCCTTGATGGGGCTTTGGGTCTTTGTGCTGCCTCCTGTTTGGGGGAAAACTATGGTTTCTGGAAGGCCTTAAAAGCCCCTATCCTTCTACCTGCTGATCAGTGCTGCTGGGATGAGGGCCCCAAGCCTGGCTCCCCCACCTCCCAACCCCCCGCCCAATTCCCCAACAACCTGCTCTGGGGATTTTTTGCATACTGTGAATCTAGGACCTGCCATCATCCACAGGATGATTGTGAAGGTCGAAGTCACTGGCCAGATCTCCAGTAAATGCTGGAGCTGTATGTGAACAGCTTGTCTGTGAACCCACACATTCCATCATGCCAGGAAGCCAAGTGCTATTTCATGGGACCTTAGAGGGTTTACAAGGCCCTCTGTTAATACAGTAGCTCAGGCTCAGCAAGCAGGCAGGACCCCACCACAGTTCATAGCAGGAAAGAGTGGGGATATGAGTGTTTCTCCGCCAGGAAGGAGGCATGGTCAGAGAACCTGAGCTTGAAAACTAACTCTCCCACTTAGGTGCTAGATGGTTTAAGCCATCACAGTGCTTTCTTGACTCAGCATACTCATCTGTAAAGTGGGGATAAGAATCCACATCTTCCCTACTTCACAGAGGTGTTCTCAGAATCATAAAGGAGATTGGAGGTTAAAGTACATGATAAATAAAATGGTCCTTCACAGGTCACAAAAGACAGAGAGAATGCTATAGTGCTAGGAAGAATATTCCTTTGCAACCAGAACTCTTGGTTCTAATAACATCTGTGCTATTGATGTATAACTTGCCTTTGCTCAGTTCCCTCATTCTCTAAGTATGTTAACAATGTTTCACCCTTCCTCACAGACTGTTTATGAAGATAAATGGAGACAATGGAAGTAAAATTGGGACATGCTTGAAGTTAGACATTATTAATATTCTTAATTGCCCTATTGCTGTTACAGGCACTATTATCAGAAACAATGCTAATCCTTGGACTGAATGTTTGGGTCCCCCTAAATTTGATACTGAAGCTAGCACCCGATGGTGCTAGGGGCCTTTGGGAGATGATGAGGGTTAGATAAGGTCAGGAGGCTGACCCCCTGATAGTATAAGTGGCCTTATAAGAAGAAACAACAGAAAGATTGTTCTTTCTCTGTGTCTACCATGTGAGGACACGGGGAAAGCAAGCTGTCTGTAAGCCAGGAAAACAGTCCTCACCTACAACCTGACCATGTCAGTATCCTGTTTTCAGACTTCCAGCCTCAAAAACTGTAAGATTCTATTGTTGGAAGCTTTTCAGCTTGTGATATTTCATTAAGGCAGCTGCAGCAGACTAAGACACTTAGTGTGGAGCAGGCAAGATCCCTTTTCCTGCCCTAGAGTGTGGACTTGCTCATCTATTTCCCATTGCTGGCAGTCACAAGGGGGAGGAGTGTGAAAAATTTAAGGTGGTAACAAAAACTCGGTCAAGATAAATATTCCCATGCAATATTAAAAAAAATATTAAACTTCATCCAAAAAAAAAAAAATCCCAGATGGACAAAATACCAAAATTTTCAGCATAGACAAGATCAGTAGCAGTACTGTGCTGAGCCACACTGGAGCCTGAGGCAAAAGGAAAAATTGGTATACTGATCCTATTTTTACTGAACAATTTTGATATTTTGTTCATCATGGATTTTTTAAATAAATTTCAATTTTTTAAATTTTTGCACTAAAACATGATTTAACTTGATCACTGAGTTTTCTAAGCCCTCTGAAACTGTATACCCAAGGCCAGAGCCTCAGCCCATCCCTGTCCTTGCCATCACCTGGCCTTATAACATTTCACAAGGCATTTCACTGGCACATGACCCAGTCTCTGTTTCCTCCTTGACAATTCCAATTTACTGTCTGCTGCCTTGTTTTCTAGGCCCTATTCAGTTAATCTATACTGAATGTTAATTGATGACAAAGGATTTATTCTCCTCTTAGAATTTAGCAATTGAGCAAAAGTGTCCTTAAAATACAATATCTGAAGCTGAAAGGATGACTTTCTCATTGTGGATTCTTAATCTTTTCTTCAACAAATACTTATTAAATGTCCAGTCGTTATATGTCTTGGGTTGGCACTGAGAATACATAGATGAAAAGACACTGCCCCTGTTCCGAAGAGCTCCTGGCCTCATGAGGAAGCCAGATAATTACGATACAGCAAGAACAGTGTTCTAAGGGGGCCACAGGTAATGGGAGGACAGGAGAGGAGTTCATAGGGCTTGCCTTCAGAATCAGATGAAGAGATTCCTGAACTCTCAAAAAATGTTAACCATGCTATTCTGATTCTAAGTCATATATGCTCATTGTAGGAAAATTGGAAGAGAGAAAAATACAAATAAAAAGTTAAAATATTTACTCTCACAAAACATTATCTAGTGTTAATATTTAGGTTAATTTATTTCCTTTCTTACCTTATCTATAGTTACATTTATATCTGCAATGGGTATAAAATCTATGCTCACAAATAAGATGTGCTCTAATATAGAACATTCAAAACCTACTATAATTGTCTGTACCTTGCTCTAGAGCCTCAATTCCAAGTGATGGTGTTAAAAAGAAAAAGAGAAAAGAAAAGAAAAACAGCAATCCCCCCTTAAGTTACTCTCTGACTTAAAATAGTTTCTCTTTTGAGAAGTGTTCAATCAATTTAAAGTTCAAACTCCCTATCTATACTTGTCCCGCCTTTCAAACAGACTATCCCATCCCCTTCTTCGATGGCACCAGAGTAGGGGAGGTAATGTACCTGTCTTCTGGGTTCACGCCGGTCCCCTATGGGAGGACATGTGACCTCGCATGCTGAGCCCTGGGATCCTGCTCTGGTGTCCACTGAGCTGCACCTGAATCTCTCTGATGTAGGCGTGCTGATGGCACCACCGCCCAGGATCAGGAACCTTGCCATGGCTCAGATGGTCCTGTCCCCATCCCTCATCCTGATCTCAAGCCTCTTCTGGCTCCCTGGACCAATCAACATGGCTGTGTCCCCACAGCTGGCATGAAGCAACTTCTCTGACACCACCACATTTTATGGCACAAGGTGGACATGGCCAGATCTTACAGGGCCTTGCCTGGATGGGAAGTAATTTGGATTTTACTCTAAATGCAATGGGAAGCCACAACAAGGTTTAAGCAGATGGCTGAGGTGATGCACTTCCCATTTTTTAAAAATTCAGTTCTCGTAATTAACAGGTCATGTTTATTGGCTTTGTGAGAATGGACTGGGATAGGAGTGGAGGCAGGGTTACTGCAGGAAGCGAGAGCACAGTCGAGGCCAGAGACGATGGTGAGCCTGAACTCAGGTGGTGGCTGTAGAGAGGAGGCATAAATGTTGGAGTGTGAACATCGGTGAGCTGATGGACTGGATGTGGAGGGCATGAAAGGTGAGGTCTAGGACAAAAGGCAGGTGATGCCTCTGCTGGAGACGTGGAGGAAGGTGGCAACAGGCTGGGATCAGGAGTTCTGATTCAGACATATTTCCAGGTGTTCTTGAGGTCTCCAAGGAGAGAGGCTAAGTGGGCGGCTGGATGTGCAAGTTCACAAAAGAGGTGTGGGCATCACTGGCACAGGCACATAGTGGGCATCTACCCCCACAGGAAGGAATGCAGTCACTGAACAACAAACCTGGCAGAAAGAGGGAAGAGGATCCAGCAGAGGGCCCTGAGGAGCCTCACCAGCTAGAGCTTGAGTAGAGAAGGAAGATCCTGGAAAGAAGATTGGTGAGGAAGGAGCTGTGAGAGAGGGGAGAGCAGGGAGGGAGGGTTCAAGGAGTAGATGGACTGGGTGCTGACGAGAGGCTCAGCCAGGTGAGGGAGGCCCTAGGATGCACTCACTCTGCCTCCTTGGCTGGCAGGTTCTCTCCTCTGCCCCGCCCCCAAGCTTGATCCTCTCTCTACATGGAAGGCACTGAATGACAGTTTTTGTTAACATACCTGCCTCCCTCTCCAGTCTGACAGTGACCCGGAACACCCCTACATGTTTCCAGAGGTAACTCAATGTCCAGATCAGGGTAAGTCCCCAGGAAATGTTAAGAAAGTTAAGATTAATCACAGCGTGAGTGAGGAGACTGTATGTAGCGTTTGAACAAATACTTAGACTGCGATGGGGCTATGGCTTGTATCAGCAAGAAACCAGGAGGCAGCCACCATTGTAATAGAAACTTGAACACTACTGGTGAGTACAGCTGCTGGGCTGGCCCCTCTGGACTCCTTTGTGGGGTGCTTTAAAAAATTATTTATTTATTTATTTGAGAAGAGGGAGAGCCGGAGGAGAGGAAGAGAGAAACTGAAGCAAACTCCATGCTCTCTTTCTTCCCTCCCTCCCTCCTTTCTGCCTTGCTTTGCCTTGCCTTGGCCTTGCCTTGGCCTTCCTTTCTCCTCCTCTCTCCCTTTCCTTTTTCTTCTTTCCCTTTCCCCTCTATCTCCCTTCCTTCCTCCCTTCCTTTCTTCTTTCCTTCCTCCTTCTATTACTTTCAGATAACCATCAGTAGGTTCTCTCTATTAAGAATGCTTTTTGTTTCATGCTTCTCTTTTCTCTTTTCTTTCCTTCCTTCTTTCTTCTTCGTTTTGTCTTTTTTCCTTTTTTGTTTTGCTTCTTAAATTCCACATATGAGTGAAATCATATGGTATTTGTCTTTTTCTGACTTATTTCACTTTGCACTATACTCTCTAGATCTATCCATGTTGTTGCAAATGGCAAGATTTATTCTTTTTTATGGCTAAGTCATATTCCATTGTATATATATGCCTCTTCTTCTTTATCTATTCATTTACTGATGGACACTTGGGGTGCTTCCATAATTTGGCTATTGTAAATAATGCTGCAATAAACACAGAGGTGCATACATTTTATTGAATTAGTGTTTTCATATTCATTGAGTAAATAAATACCTAGCAGTGGAATTACCAGATCATATGGTAATTCTTCTTTTTCTTCCTGAAAAATATTTATTTTGCAAAATGTTTGATATAGAAATCTTGAGGAATATTAAGATGCACATACATATTTTATATTAAAAGACAATGCTGCTTTTATTTTTGGATGTATTTTTTAAATTTTTTTAAACTATTTTTTTTAAAGATTTTATTTATTTATTTGACAGAGAGAGAGAGAGCACAAGTTGGCAGAGAGGCAGGCAGAGAGAGAGAGAGAGAGAGAGTGAGAGAGAGAGAGAGGGGAAGCAGGCTCCCCGCTGAGCAGAGAGCCTGATGCAGGGCTCGATCCCAGGACCTTGAGATCATGACCTGAGCTGAAGGCAGAGGCTTAACCCGCTGAGCCACCCAGGCACCCCTAATTTTTAAAAATTATTTTTAACATGTTATCACCATACATGGTGACTAACATACGGTAACTCTATTTTAATTATTTCGAGAAATCTCCATACTGTTTTCCACAGTGGCTGCACCAATTTGCATTCTCACCAATAGTGCATAGCAGTTCCTTTTTCTCCATAACCTTCCCAACACCTGCTGTTTCTTGTGTTTTTTATTTTAGCTATTCTGACAGGTATGAGGTGATACCTCATTGTAGTTTTGATTTGTATTTCCCCACTGATGAGTGATGATGAGCATATTTTCATGTGTCTGTTGGCCACCTCTATGTCTTCTTTGGAGAACTGTCTATGCATGTTTTCTGCCCATTTTTAATTGGATTATTTGGGGTATGTGTGCGTGTGGTGTGTGTGTGTGTGTGTGTGTTGAGCTGTATAAGTTCTTCTTTTTTATTTTTTTAAGATTTTATTTATTTATTTGACAGAGATCACAAGTAGGCAGAGGCAGGCAGAGAGAGAGGGGGAAAGCAGACTCCCCGCTGAGCAGGGAGCCCGATGCGGGGCTCGATCCCAGGACCCTGAGATCATGACCTGAGCAGAAGGCAAAGGCTCAACCCACTGAGCCACCCAGGCACCCCTAAGTTCTTTATATATTTTGGATACCAGCCCTTTTTCAGATACGTCATTTGCAAATATCTTCTCCCATTCAGTAGATTTTTCTCTAGTTTTGATTGTTTCCTTCACTCTGCAGAAGCTTTTTGTTTTGATACAGTCCCCACAGTGTAATTTTGTTTTTGTTTCCCTTGCCTCAGGGAGACATATCTAGAAAAGTGTCGCTATGGCCAATGTCAGAGAAATTGTTGCCTACACTGTCTTCTAGGTTTTTTATCATTTCAAGTCTCACATTTAGGTCCTTAATCCATCTTGAATTTATTTTTGTGTATGGTGTAAGGAAAAGGTCCAGTTTCTTTCCTTTGCATTGTAGCTGGCAGTTTGCCCACCACCGTCCTGGTTGGATTTTTACATCCATCTCTCAGAGGAGGGAATGGAGGCTCAGAGAACTATGTATGTCGCCTGGCATCACACCCTGGCTCGGGTAGAACTGGGAGTTAGCTACAGAATTAGACATCCAGACCTCTTTAACTTTTGCCTGCTTGGTCAGTTCCACGGTAGCATGGCTCGGACCTTACTCATATCAGATAAGGTTGAATGGCCCATAGTACCCATTCCTACTTTCCTCTCATATACCCTTTTGCACTGCAGAGGCTGGAAATTGTAATTAAAATTTTCAGGGGGCGCCTGGGTGGCTGAGTGGGTTAAAGCCTCTGTCTTCGGCTCAGTTCATGGTCCCCCGAGTTGGGCTCTCTGCTTGGCAAGGAACCTGCTTCCCCCTCTCTCTCTGCCTGCCTCTCTGCTTACTTGTGATCTCTCTCTCTGTCAAATAAATAAATAAATCTTAAAAAAAAAAGTTAAAAAAATTTTTTTTCAGATCCTTTGCCACTAGAATTTTGCCTGGGACTTAGTTCTATCAATTGTTCAACATTCGTAAAAGATTTGGAAGGAGGAAGTGGGGCAGATGGGCTGCTTTCTACTAATAAAGGTAGAGCTTATGCAGTCCATCCTAGAGTACTGGGGGGCTTCAAATTGCAGGAGTGGTGGCAGTGGATTTCTACCGCTGGATCTCATGGACGTTGGAGTGGTCCAAACCTCCTACTTGGAGCAGAGAAGGTGGCACTTCTGGTGGGTCAGTTATGCCATGCTCAGAGAGTCACTGGCAAGGAGGAGTCAGCCTAGAGTCTACTCTTCCCACACTCTCAATGATCTGGTAAGTCAGTTCCCTCTACTAAATGTTGTTCTGTTTGAAATAGATAGGCAATTTTTTAAAAAGATCTTATTTATTTATTTGAGAGACAGAACATGAGCAGGGGGAAGGAGGCAGAGGGAGAGGGAGAAGCAGGCTCAATGCTAAGGAGGTTGTGGGACTCTATCCCAGGACCCTGGGATCATGACCAGAGCTGAAAGCAGACGCTTAACCAACGGAGACACCCAGGCTCCCTGCATAGGGAATTTCTGCTTGCTGTTCTCATCCCTGACTAATAGCACTACTCCCTATCTGGCCTCCCAACTTACAGCGATCGAGGGGAAAGGAAATAAGCATTTACTATGGAGGCAATCCCCCCTTCTTATATCTGCCTACCCAACTCCTTTCAGGCACATGACCCAGGAAGGGCTTTACTCACAGTCAGTCCCTCAAATGGAAAACCATGAAGGGTATGGAACTTGGCAATATATGCTAATGTAAGGGTCAAACAGGAACTCAGAGATGAAGGTGAAAAAGACAGCAAGCAATTCTGTGTGAGACATTCTGTTCAGGCCTTCAAATTAAATGAAACAGTAAGGATTAATGAAAGGTTCGGAGCAGAAATGGCTCCTGGCAGCGGCCTCAAGATACTCTGCTCTCTGTCATGATGCCATTGTCTGGGATTTATGAATTTTGCTTGTACTAGGTTTATTTATTTCTTTTTTAAGCTACAGAACTCCAAAAGACAAGACAAACCAGGGTTCAAGGTTCTTTGTATAAGCAGCAGCAGCCAGAAAGGGAAAGATTTGTAATGGCACACCGTAGGTGCTAAGACTTACGTAATGAACAGGAATGATTACTAAAGAACTTTGTGTGATCTGGCTGTGAGCTTCCATCCTCATCTTCTCTTCTGCTGTTGCCCTCTGGAAACCTTCTCTGCCACTGAGACCATCTCCTTGCTGTCTGACCGCTAACATGGGTTCACCCTCCCTTCCCTGTCCTTTCCCACCTGGAATATCTTCCTTGCTGCTTTCTCCCAACCCACATCGTCCTTGTCTGGCAAAGGAGCCTGGCAAAGCCTGGCTCAAAGCCAACTGTCCCCTTTAATCTGCTGGCCTTCCTGACAGCGGCCCCACCCTCTCTGAACTGGTAACCTCTTGGCTTTGTACATCCTTTAAAGACTGTCATCCTGCTGAGTCATGAAATCTAGGCTAACTAACGTTTATCTTGCTGCTAAAACACCTGGAAGGGAAGCCAGCTCACCTGGGACACATTTTACCTGCTCATAGCTTTACAAGTCTTCATACTTCTACACATCCTATCAACCCTATGAAGGACCCAACAACTCCTGGAACATAAGTAACTTTTCCAAGAGCTCCTGGCTTATAATTGGTCAAGCTCAATAGATGACTTGGCTTGGACCCAGGTCTGTTTGATTTTCACAGCTTGGTGTTCCTACTATTTATACCGCCTTCCCTGACATCAGGATGCTTTCCACAACTAAATGGCAAGCCTTCTGTGGTCAGGAATCAGGTCCTTTCATACTGGTGTGCCACCTCTGCTTAGAAGTGTCCTGCACATAATAGTTGCTCAGTAAATATTATCTGGCTAATTGGGATTATAAACTAATTACCTTAGAGTTACAAATTATGTTAACCTCTTTAAAGTATGTTTACACTTGCTAATTCATTTCCCGTGACAGGGATGCTGATTAAAAACTCCCATTACACAATTAAAAAAAAAAAAAACAACCACACACCCTAGAAACAGCATTGAGGATAAATTGCCCAAAATCAAATAATAAGAAATCTTAGTCTCTGACACCTAATTTAGTTCTGTTGCTGAAGTAGTAAGTACAAGCACTGTAAAGAGATACTTCTGAGACTACTGAGGAAATTAAAGTATACATTATATATCAGATGGTAGTAAGGAATTACATTAGCTTCCTATTTCTGCTCTAACAAATTACCACAAATTTAGTGTCTTAAAACAACACAAATTTATTATCTTACGTTTCTAGAACTCGGAAGTCTGAAATGGACTGCACTTGGCTAAAATAAAGATGTCAGCAGGACTTTGTTCTGTCTCCTTGATTATTCCAGGTCTAGAGGCCACCTGCATTCCTTAGATCATGGTTCCCTCCTCAGTATTCAAAACTCACTTGGCTCTCCTCATCACACCTCCTACTCTGACCCCCTATGTACCTCTTTCAAGTACTCCTCTACTGGATAATGCAGGATAATCTCCCCGTCTCAAGATCCTTAGCTTAATCACACCCGTAAAGCTCCTTTTACCATGTAAGGTTAACACATTCACAGGCTCAGGATTTGGACATGGACATCTTCCGGGGACATTATTGAGCTTACCACACAAGTTATTGATAATTGTGGTAAATATGATGATAGCATATTGATTATGTTTTTTGAATGTTTTCATTTGTTACAGAGGTTTGCTGAAATATTTATGGGTGAAATAGTATGATGTCTGATATTTGCTTTAAAAACTCCAGAAAAACAAGTGGATGTGTGTGGAAGGAAAATGGATGATACATGATTGGCAAAGTGTTTGCTAATTATTTGTGAATTACGAAGCTGGGTATTCAGTATGTGGGGGTACACCTTACAGGTTTTTTTCTACTTTTGTGTATGTTTGAGATTTTCTAAAACATCTTTTTAAACTGTAGATATCATTGAAGTTTCCAATGTAACTTTCTCTAATCCCATCTTCCTCTCTTCCTCCCCAGAATGGTAGCTGCCATTCTGAATTTGGTGTTCTCCTCTCTCTTCCAAAATTTTATAGTTTTAGTACACATACATGTCCAAAACAATATACAGAATTGGTTTCCACATTTTTTTCCAAATTTATATAAATAGTATCATAATGCATATTTCAATAGAATTTTTGAGGTTTATTCATGTTGATACATGGATACCACAGTTCATTCTTTTTAAGGTGATATAAAGTATTCAACAGTATAGCTCTATCTAAATTTATCTCTTATGTTGATGTATATTAAAGTTGTTTTCAATCTTTAGTTACCACGAATAGTGCTACAATAGACCTTACAAATATCTCCTTACAAATATGCTCATGGATGAAATTCCCTATAGGATCCTAACTAGTGGAATTGGTAGTTTTTTGGCTATATGCATTTTTATCATTACTAGATCTTGCTAAATATTTAATAACAGGGTGGGGCCAATCTATACTCTTTGGCAATATATGAGATTTCCTTTTTATAGTCATACCTTCATCCACGCTTAGTGTTTTAAGGCTTCAAAATTTCTGCCAACCGAATGGATGTGAAATAGTATCCCCCTGTTTTATAACTACTGAAGTTGAGCAATTTTTATCTTAGGGCCCTTTTGTTATTCTCTTTTGTTAATTCTTCCTTAAACCATTCAATCTAAAATTTACCCCACCTATTGAGTTTTTAATTTTCATGCTCTTTTTACTTACAAAATTTTATTTTCTTTCTTAATTTCTGCTTTGTCTTTGGGCATTCTGAACATTCTTTTTTAAAAGTCTTGGCAGATTACATGATTAATTTCACCCAGAGTGAAGTCATATTTTGATGACTACTGATCTTTTTGTCTTTTAAGATTTCTTTGTTGGTTTTTGAACTTAAGTGGATAGGCTCTAGTTTGAATGGGGGGATTTCCAATTCAGATATTTTTTTCTTCCTCTTCCTTCCCTGTGCACATCCTTCTCTGTCCAATCGCTCCTTTTTAGAACTGTAGGTCCTCAATTTAGACCCAGGTCTTTCGACATTTTTAGGGCTCCTTTCCCAAGGTGTTATTGAGGTCACTGCAGATCCAGTGACAGACAGAGGTGCTTGGGTCAGATCCTGTTTGTGAACAATCTCCATACCATCCTGCCTTCAGAAATTTGCAGCTTGTTAAAGGCAAGAAAAACCCCAGCTGGTGGTCAATAGCATTTTTTCAGGCTTCTCATGAGTCAGGCAGCCCTACACCTGCTCCAGGCTTCAAGAAGAGAGCTTGGCTTTGGTCCCCTTGACATGGAGCAATGTAGTCTCAGCCTTGCTCTCTGATCATCACTTTGAATTTCCCTTTTGTTTCTAGTTCATAGAAATGCTTAACTAATTCTCTAATCCAGCTCTGACTTTTTAATTTCTTGATTTTCAACTATATCTGTTATAGGTATGTATCTGGAGCAGAAAGTATGCCTCAGGTGTGATTTTCCATTGTCACTGTGATTAGAGACACAGATTACTTTGATTAGGGAGTTACCTTTTTATGTTCAGTTTTAACTCAGGGTTGTGGTAAGGGTCAGAGGAGACTAAATGCTGCTGGTAAGTCTGATGTTAATCTGATATTGCTTTTTTGGTATGTAAACAACACAAGTACACAGATATATCCCTGACTGTATTCATATTTCCATTTGAAAGTACTTAGGATCTTATATCTAGGTTCCTATCTATCTATTCATCCATCTATCCACCTACCTACCTACCCATCTACCTATCATCTGTATGTATTATAGGTTTTTATTTTACTTGAAAGTCTTTACCCTTTTTGTTGTTATTGTTGGATTTGCTTTTTATTCTTAATGTTCCAAAATTGTGCAAGGATGAATCTAGATAGGGGACTTCTTTATTCTTTCTGACTGATACCCAGTGATGTCTTTCATTCTGAACATTTGAATTTTTCTAGTACTGGGAAGATCTTACTATTATTCTTTTATTATTCCTCTTTCATTTCTCTGTTCTTTGATGGATGTTGGCCCTTCTTTTTTTTTTTTTTTAAGATTTTATTTATTTATTTGACAGACAGAGATCAAAGTAGGCAGAGAGGCAGGCAGAGAGAGAGGAGGAAGCAGGCTCCCCGCTTTGCAGAGAGCCCGATGCAGGGCTCGATCCCAGGACCCCGGGACCACAACGCGAGCTGAAGGCAGAGGCTTTAACCCCGAGCCACCCAGGCGCCCCAGATGTTGGCCCTTCTTGATTGACTTCCTGTGCCCCATCTTTTCTCCCCTTCTTTTTTTCTGTCTTTGTGTTTTTTGTTCCATGTTTAGGGAAACGCCGTAATGTTTTCTAGTAGCTCTTTAAATGAATTTGCTGGCAAGCTGTGTATTTTTTCTTTCTACGAATTTTTTCTTGTTTTTTGACTGCTTCTTCTTCATAGTGGCCTGTTCTTGCTTTATAGGTGAAACATATTCTTAAGTCTCTTTGAGGATATGGATAAGAATTTTATTTTTTTTATTTATTTTTTAAAAAAGATTTTATTTATTTATTTGACAGACAGAGATCACAAGCAGGCAGAGAGGCAGGCAGAGAAAGAGAGGAGGAAGCAGGCTTCCCACTGAGCAGAGAGCCCGATGCGAGGCTCAATCCCAGGACCCTGAGATCATGACCTGAGCTGAAGGCAGAGGCTTAACCCAATGAGTCACCCCGGCGCCCTGGATAAGAATTTTAAAAAACCTCCCTTCTCTTCCTTGGATTCTCTCTGTACCTCCTGGGTAATTTGCTGTCAATGTTCACCTTTTTGCTGTTGGATGGCTGCAGCTGTTTAGTGGCCCTGGGTCATCCTTCCATATCTACAAATGAAGGATCACACTGAGCATCTGACCTGTGAGAGCACTAAACACAGACTTGTTAGGGCCAGTGTCCTCTCTGGGCTTATGTCCTCCATAAGAATTCTGGTCTGCTGCCTCCTATCTCAGAGCCACTGTGGGGGACTCCACACAAAGAACATCCCTGCCTTCCCTGCTGCTTTTCTGACTCAGGTCACTCTTCTCACTGGTTTATCAGTTAACACAATTCCATCCCCCTTACAGTCCTCTAAAAGTTGATAAAATCTCTGCTCTGGATATACCGCCCCTACTTCCCAGTCTCAACACTTGAAAAAAATGTGCTTCATTCTGTATTTCCTAAGCACAGTGGATTTAGAAACTAAGGTGGGTGACAGGTAGTTTAAGAGATATACTCCATCCAGCATCTTGAAGCAGAACATCAGTTGAACATCAATTGGTATTTTAGGCAAATCACTGGCTACTATGTGGAGAGGGGTTTGGAAGGGGGCAGAAGTTGGAGCTAAGAGTCCATTTAGGTCTACCTGTTTCTTTTTTTTTTTTTTTAAAGATTTTATTCATTTATTTGACAGACAGAAATCACAAGTAGGCAGAGAGGCAGGCAGAGAGAGAGGAAGGGAAGCAGGCTTCCCGCTGAACAGAGAGCCCGATGCGAGGTTCGATCCCAGGACCCTGAGATCATGACCTGGGCCAAAGGCAGAGGCTTAAACCACTGAGCCACCCAGGCGCCCCAGGTCTACCTGTTTCAAATGCAAGATGATGGAGCAAGGTCCTGAGGGAGTAAAAAGAAGAGAGAGGGCAAAGTAGAAGAATGGGAGATGTATTTTAGAGGTACGTCTAACGGAGGACTCCTTTCATTTCTTCTGAATGTTTCCGGACTTTTGGGCGAGATCCTAGGATAAGAGGATCTTCAGTGATGAATCTAGGGAAGTGGCATGGCTTGGTGAATTGGCTTGGGACAAAGGCAGGCCTGAATTTCAATATGAATTTTTATAGACTACCTCATAGCCTCAGCATCCTCATCTATAAAATGGGCAAGCTAATACCTACTTTCGCTAGTGAGGCAACAGAATTCTTGGACCACCTTAAGAAAAAAAGGAATTATTGCAAAAATACAAGCAGATTAGCTTGAAAGTAGGAAGCTGTTCAGACTGAAGCCTATAGATCTCTGTACTCCTCTCTATGGTCCAAATGATTTCTCTTGCATAACATTCCCACTGCTGTGTGTCCACTGCAGTTCTATTTTATCAATGCCAATTTGAGGAAGGAGACAGTCTAGTTGGATTATCTCATTATTATCAGCCCATTTGGAGAAAGGCTTTCCTACCAGGTCACTGGTTGCTGACCACCAACGGAGGCCGTTCTTTAGTCAAGTGATTACGTTGCCTCAGTCAAGGGCCACTTTTGTGCAAAGAGCAGCACAACCCTGTTTTCCTGGCCAGATAGGGCTCTGTGTGTTAAGACAAAAAGGGACACAAAGAAGAAAAGAACAACACGCCAATACTTTATCTGTCAGGGTTGATCTTATGAAAATATGATATATTTTCAGGACCATGACTGTTCAATATCTACTTCTAAATCTGTCTGGTTAAAAATGCATATGAAAACAGAACCTGTAATACTGTCATTTAATTAATAAAGGCGGGATTTTCAGTTTTCCACCATATGCATTCTTTTGTTCAGCTGCAACATAGGTGCTATTTTCTGTGCTCCTTTTTAACTTTTAATAAGCTTCCTTTCTGTAGAGTGTGGGTAATGCTGTGAAAGAGCAGCTAAAACATATTTTCAAAAGAAAAACAATCCTTAACTGAAAAATGATCCAAAGGAAGTGGGGAGAGGGAACAAAGAGAGCTTCCATGACACATTCACGTAAATGGAACAATCCTTATTTGACAGAAAGAGGGGGAAGAGACACAGGCCTCGCTTTTTCTGATTTCTCATTTTGTCACTCAGTTCTTTCTACACTGCTTCATTAACATTTGTACTTCCATAAGAAATTCGAGGATTTAAGGAAAGAGAACACAAACTGGGGAATCTGATTCCCTGGGCCTGAATCCCAGGACTGCTGTCACCTAGCTGGGGACACTGTGAGTGGTACTTCTCCCTCATCCTTCAACTCATCATCTGAGGGATGACGAGATGGTTTAGACGAGGCCAGGGCTTTCCAATGAAGCAGAGGCCTAACGGTGCCGATTTGGGATTCGGGGGACATTTGATAACATTGAATCACATTGTAAAAATGTTAATCCCTTTGCAACTTTTTTTCACCATTTTTTTTCTTTGTGGTGTATCATGAAAAGACCTCAGTTTGGTGCTGATGTGTCTTTAATATCTCTCTGATTTTTTATGAATTTTCCCTTTTTTAACAGAATAAATCTCAGGCTCAGAGCCTTTGGCAGGCAGCAATATCTAGCTAGAAATTAAATATCATACCCCCCCAGTCCTGCCAATGGTATTTGAATATGAGGTCACTTTCTAATGGTGGCAGGTATTCCTGGTATTTCGGTGATGTTAGTAATACATGCTTTCTTTGAAAATAAGTGAAATGGTAAGTTTTAGAAGTGCGTCTAATGAGTACTATTATTTGTACCATAGCTGGAATGGTTAAGCGACATGACTGGAGGCAAGGAACACTGGTCTGAATGCTACCAAGATCCTCTGCCACACTCGAGCCTGGGCATTCTCACCCGGCCCACTGAAGGCTGTTTCCATGGATAACACAAACACATTTACAGAGAAGAACAAGACACCCCTCTCTCCATCCTCCTTATATGACAATTCACCTGTTTCTATGGCTCTCAGAATCTTTAATAAACACAGGGACAATCTGTAGTTCATGACACTGGATTGTAAAGAAAAAGCGAGAAAATAGTTCTTAGAGTTTTAGGAAGATTGTAGACTGCTGCTCAAACCTGACAGATTGAACAAATTTATTTTGGCCCTCTCTCAAAACTCAGTTAAAAAGACAGTAAAGGAGTAAGACCATTTTAAGTCTACAAGGACAAGGAGAATGGGACAGGAGGCAACAATGGGCCAGAGATGCTAGAAAGTATTTTGGAAGGTGGAGAAGTTGTGGATGAGGGATAATTGGGACACGAGTGCCTGCATATAGAGGTACTCATGAGAAGCCAGCTGATGCATGCTTTTGTGCTTTGGGAAAGCTCAGGGATCAGAGATGCCAGGTTCCTCTGGAGACAGCAGAGGGACTTGCAAACAGGATGACTGCTGGAAATTCTGTCCAAAGCAGAGTTTCTCAACCTTGTTCCTGCTGACATTTTGGGCGGGAGATATTTTATGTAGGGGGATGCTATCTGGCATTGTCGACTTAGCATCCCTGGCCTCTATGCACCATTGTCAACAGTCCTCTCCTTTTGTTCTGGTAACTAAAAACGTCCAAATGTCCCTTTAGGGGCACTCTACTGTTTTCTACCCAAAAAGGAACTAGAGATTTATACTATGAATATGGTGGAACAGAAAAGCCCCAGACCTGGGAACAGGAGGTGCAGAGAAGGGAGGGGTGAGGCACTGAACTGAAAGCCAGGGGGTAGGGGAATTCTTACATACAGAGTCCCAGCTCCCTTTGTCTACTCAAGATGGTAAAAGTGCCCAGGGGGAGATGGGTGGGCAAGCCACTAGGCCTCCAAAAGGAAAAA